>NW_017617276.1:32266-632266 GCF_001879475.1 Ipomoea nil | reverse complement strand
GACAATCCAACATGCCTGGGACCTAGCCCTTTACTGTAGTAAGCCAAAGGCCTTCCCTCTTGCATAAGAACATCTCCAATTCCCACACTGCTGGCATCAGTTTCAATGTTAAAAGGCTTCTGAAAATCAGGGAGATATAATACATGAGCATTACTCAAAACATCTTTCAATTGCTGGAAGGCATCCTCTGCTTCTGAATTCCATTTAAATCCTCCTTTTTGTTGTCCTTCTTTTTTCAAGACATGAGTGAGTGGCCTGCTAATAAGACCATAATTTCTAATGAACCTCCTATAATACCCGGTTAAGCCAAGGAATCCCCTTAACTCCTTTAATGAAGAGGGTGTAGGCCACTCTTGAACTGCAGTCACCTTGGTTGGATCAGTTTTAACACCTTCCCAAGAGATGATGTGCCCCAAATACTCAAGCTGTTTTAATCCAAAGAAACACTTACTCTTTTTGGCATAAAGGGAATTAGCTCTTAGTAGATGTAGTATAGAAGACAGGTGGTCTACATGTTGTTTCATTTTGGGACTATAAACCAGTATATCATCAAAGAAGACTAAGACAAATTTCCTCAGGTATGGTTGAAAGACATCATTCATTAAATTTTGAAATCTGGCTGGGGCATTTGTTAGCCCGAATGGCATAACCTTAAATTCATATAATCCAATGTGTGTCCTGAATGCTGTCTTATACTCCTCTCCTGCCTTCATTTTTATTTGATGATAACCTGCCCTTAGGTCAATTTTGGTGAAGTAGCAAGCCCCACTTAACTCAGAAAACAACTCTTCAACAATAGGGATAGGGTATTTGTTCTTAATGGTGAGAGCATTAAGTGCCCTGTAGTCAACACAAAATCTCCATCCTCCATCTTTCTTTGGGACCACTACTACAGGAGAAGCAAAGCTAGACTGACTAGGAGTAATGATTCCCTTGTCAAGCATTTCAGTAACCAATCCTTCTATCACATCCTTTTGCTCATGGGAGTACCTATAGGGTCTTTGGTTCACTGGTTGTGCATTAGGAATTAAAGGTATAGTATGATCATGCAATCTGCAAGGTGGTAGCTTTGTTGGTTCCGCAAAAACATCACTGAATTGTTGTAATACTTCTGAGATTTTAGGTTCAATCTCAATAAGAGCTTCCACAGCTTGTACTCCACAACACTGCACTATGAGTCCCATTCCCCCTTGCTGTATGACCTTACACATTTCTGCAGATTCCACTTCTTGCCACGGTTTTCTAGTGCTTAATCCCATAATTTTAATTTTATCCCCCTTGTGATTAATGGTGATGCTGTTTGGCTTCGTTTCTAAGAGGATAAGAGAGTGTTTGTGGATCCAGTCCATTCCCAAAACCATATCACAACTTCCAAGCTTAAGCAGATAAACATTGTTTTCAAATAGATTTCCCTACATATTCCACTGGAATTGAGGACAACTCAAATCACATTTAATTTTTTCTCCATTAGCAACTGTGACTTCTAACCCAGCCTCTTGTAATTGCTTTACCCTTTTATATTGAACCAACTGGGGATTAATGAAACAATGGGTGCTTCCACTATCTACCAAGATGACAAATCTTCTTTTTCCCAACACTCCTTGCAACTTAACAGTGTTCATGCCACTATCACTAAGGATTGCATTGAAGGAGACTTCAAAATTTTCCATTGGAATGTCTTCCGCTACTGGTTGATCCATTTCCCTTTCTTCATCCTCTTCCAATTCATTCACATTATCTGAGACTCCATTTATACAATTTAGAGCTCTTTCTCTACATTTGTGACCTGGTTGCCATCTTTCTCTGCAATGGAAACATAAACCCTGTTCCCGGAGTCTATTCATCTCCATATTATCATCATCATCATCATCATCATCATCATCATCATCACCATCACCATCACCACCACCACCACCACCACCACCACCACCACCACCACCACCACCACCACCACCACCACCATTATTATTATTATTCATAGAGGGTTTGCTAAGATCAGTGATCAATACTCCAGTTTTTTGGGTCTCTACTGGTTTAGCCACTATATTTTTGCTCACATAGGTTTGCCTCAACGAGGAATCATTAGCAGACAGTGCTTCTTCATACAATCGGGCACATTCATAGGCTCTTAGTAATGTTGTAGGGTCAGCAAGCTTGACAAAACACCTGAGGTTCCTTTTAAGACTAGTGATGTATTTAGCAATGAAAAAGGATTTAGTTGTATAAGGATGTAACCTCAACACTTGCACTCTCAACTCCTCAAACATCTGTGTATAAGCCAACACAATGGTGATTTGCCTAAGTAGAGTAAATTCCTCTTCCACACTAACCCCAACAGACATCCCAAACCTCTTGCAAACATCAACAGAGAAATCTTCCCAATTCACCCTCCCTCTACGGTCATTTATGTATCCTTCCATCCAATAATCAATTTTATCCTTAACATACAAGCTGACAAATCCCATGGTGGATTTCAGCTCCTAACTTGCCAAGGAACGTAAGCTCTGATACCACTTGTTATGCTTCTGCTTTCCTTTTTGAATAAACAAGATTGCCTCCAGTACCTTAGTAAGAAATGAGGGAAAAAACAGAAAGAAAGGGAAGAAAAATAGAGAAGAAATGGGAGAACTTCAGAAGAAATGAAGGGAAAACAAACATCAAATTCACTCAACATAATGGTCTGAATACAAACATTGGAATATAAGCTTAAAATAACGACAAAACAAATTTAACCAACTCCTACACTTGCGGATCACCCTCCAGCATAGCAGAAAATCCAGCACAGCAGCAGCTATTCCGGATTAAATCCCACAAAGCCACATGTAGTCCTTTCTCAGCCTATTTTTTTTTTTTTTTTAATAATATCACTGTCCTTAGGGATATAACAGCTTCGCAACTACGGAGTGATGGAGCTGTTTTACTAGTCGAGAGTTTTGCGAGGCTTATGAATATGATGCTTCACGAATCTAGTGCCAAGGAAACTAGACATCTAGCCGCGAGAGTTTGGGTGCTGTGGACGACGAGAAACAAGGTGGTATGGCGGGGTGAGCAGTTGAACGTCAAGGACATGCGGCGGCAGATTACTACTTTAAGCACATTGTGGACGGAGGAGTTATCTCTTCCCAGTGATGGCAGGATGAGCGACGCTACCACTGCGTTTTGGCAGCCACCACCGGCAGAGATGCTAAAATGCAACATTGATGCCGCAGCTGGTTCGAATGGAGTTGGTTTTGGAGCGGTTGTGCGGAACCACCAAGGCAACTTCGTGGCAGCTTGTGGTGGGCGGTTAGAGTGCGAGCGAGATCCGTACCTTGCGGAGGCGCTAGCAGTGAAGGAGGCCCTTCTATGGTTAAAATCATGTCATTTTAATAATCTCATCATTGAGTTTGATTGTCTTAATTTCTGTTCCGCTTTTACTTCGTTTGTGTTACACAATTCTTATGCTGGTATATATAATTGTGAAGCAATTCCATTGGATTGCTAGGGACATAGGGGATGTAGTCATTCGCCATGTCAAAAGATCAGCAAACCATGTCGCTCATGTGTTAGCTAAGGCGACTGTGTCTATGTCTGTCCTAGGGTCATGAAAGTCTGTTCCACCCGCCTGTATTTCTCATCTGATTTAATTGTTAATGCAAGTTGTTTTCACCAAAACACCGCCTACTGCATATGGTTGCACCCTATAATCACAACTACTAACCCCACCAAATCATGAAGACGCGGAAAGAATAACCACCATTGCACTTCACACAAACGTACCTACGATCGATGCAGTATGACTACCACACCATTGTACAAACAAGACTAATGGAATCCAACCTCAACACACAACCCACAATGCACCATAACTAGCAGTCTAATGCACAAACAAACTCACGGCATGCACAATTTCACCCAGCCTAATGTCACCAAAATGAAAACATACATTCATAACAACAACCAACAACCCTTAGAATCATCACCACCGCAATGAAATACACAATTGTCACTGTTACCATGCTGGACACATACTCAAAAATCGATGCACACACATATTATGCAATCCGACTATTATCAGAAAAAACATTACAAACAACAATCCACACCATAGAAAACTTAAACACTACTTGCATCCATTCATACAAACAAACTACAAGCATTCCACCACCGAAAATCAATTCACTAGCGATGCCAATTACAAACAGCTCCGAAAATACAAACAATTTCGACAACTAGATGATATTCACCACCTTACAAGAAGTTTTGTATTTCCTTAATTATTTATGTAAAGAAATAAGCTTTTTAAACACTCATTCGCTTAAATATTTAAGCGATAGTGGGGAACAGCTATCAAGTGCTTGGCACGAGGCATCACAAGAGAAAATTCCTCAGTCATGTCTAACTCTTCAGGTGACATACCATTTGGAAGTTTCCAATCAAAGCAGTGCACTAGTTGTGCTACCACCAATCTTACCACAGTAATTCCAAGTTGTAAACCAGGACAGCTTCTTCTACCAGAGCTAAAAGGAATAAATTCAAAATTGCTCCCGCGATAGTCTATATTGCAACCTTCAAACCTCTCTGGGATAAAATTCTCAGGATCAACCCACACATTTGGATCATGTCCAATTGACCAAACATTTATAATGATTCGTGCTTTTTTGGGTATGTGAAAGCCATCAACGGTGGAATCCTCCATTGCCTCATGAGGGATAAGTAATGGCCCTGGAGGATGAAGTCTAAAGGATTCTTTCATGACCATTTCTAAATAGTTTAGATCCTCCAAATCTGATTCATCCACCATCCTATCCAAACCAACCTTACTTTCTAATTCGTGTTGAACTTTCTTCAATACTTGTGGATGTCTCAAGAGTTCTGTCATAATCCACTCAATTGCACTTGATGAAGTATCTATTGATCCCGCAAGCATATCCTACATATAATATTCAATATTTAATTTTTAAAGAAAAATAATTATACTTGAAAAAATATATATATTGAATGAATGATTACCATCAAAACAGATTTGACATGTTCACGATTGAATTGAAACTTAGTCTCTCCGGACTTCATGATGGACAATATGATATCTACAAAATCCTTTGTCATCTTATCACTGCTTCCACTCTGTTCATGCTCATCAAGGATCCTCTCAAGGAACCGATCAATGACTTTGGCGAGGACCTTCATTCGTCTAGTTAATCCTTGAAAGTCAAGCTTACCAAGATAAGGAAAATAATCCCCAAGATTTGGTATAGCTGATAGCTGCATAAGTTCGTTAATCACACCTTTGAAACCCCTGGCATCAATGTCCTTATTCTCGTACTTCTTCCCAACCACCATCCTGCAACTCATGTCTGCACTCAAGTCAGAAACTTTAGCACTTAGATCAACAGCCACACGATCCAGAGCTGATTGCTTGAGTGAGTCGATAAGATAACGCAATTCTTCTCTTCTCGTGGCTTGAAATGAATTGATCTTGTGATTACTAAGCAACTGTAATGTACACAATTTGCGCATGTTGCGCCAGTAAGGACCATATGGGCTAAAACACATATTCTTTTGATTATAAGATATATACTTAGCTGCCTCAATAGGTGGTCTGCTTGCAAACACAAGGTCATGAGTCTTGAGGAAGAGCTGTGCAGCATGAGGAGATGAAGCCACGATGGTGTCAAGGAAGCCGAATCGCAAATGCATGATAGGACCGTAGTGTTTGGCTAGCTTGCTCAAATCCTGATGGGGATTTTTACCAAGCAAGTGAAGGTGTCCCAAAATGGGAAGCCCTCTTGGACCTGGTGGCAGTAGTTTCTTGGCTTTCGTCTTCATTAAAAGACCATGAATGAGAGACAAAGCTGCAGCAAACACAGCAAGCGTTGTCCAAACCCATGCCATGGTTACTTTCTCTTGATACGTACAACTCCAAGAGGACTACGAATTGAAGGAAGGAGAAAAGAAAATCAGAGAAGCTCTTAGGATTGGAACAAACAACTAATACTTCTCATTCACCTTAACTAAGCATCACACAATATAAATACACGCATGCATGCTGACGAAATTAAGGAAAAGATAGTAAAAACGTGAAACCGCATGAACACGTAGAGGTTGACTAGTAAAACACACTGGAAACTTCCTCATGCATGCATTCCACGTCCCTATGCAACTCTGTCGTCAACAAGTGGCTTGGAAGAATTTCCTACTTGTACGTACTGTCATCTATCAAACATAAATAAATATAATATAAAATGCGATGGTAGTAATTCGTTTTACCAATATTGCTTGTTAATTATACATAAGCCTGCAATGATGTATATTTAGTATTAACATATAATGTATTTAATATTAAAAGATTGCACACGTAAAAATGTGAAAGTGTATTGCATTAAATTTAGGTTTTGTACTCATAAAGATTGTTTTTTAGTTTAAATTTAGGTTTTGTACTCATAAAGATTGTTTTTTAGTTTTATTTGTACTTTAGATTTAAAATGTACGGAGTAGCCTTTCAAAAGATGTAAATTAACTGTGAGACTTGATCCCTGGTCATTCTTTCCAACTTTCACCTCTATGACCAGTTGAGCTGTCCATGCAAGCTTTAAAAAGCTATCCATGAATACATATTTATTTGTCACAGTCTCACATAATGCATAATATAGTGTTCTAAAATGCACAAGTACATAACAATAATTACGAAAATAACACCATATTTTTCTAAAAATTTGATATCTTATTTTTACAAATACGTGGGTGAACACCTCTGGAAAGATCTACCAGATGGACAATCCTTGTGAGAACTGTACGTAGACAAATATGGATTGTCCATCTAGTAGATCTAATTGGGAGGTTTTCTCCCTTGAATCTTTCATATATATATATATATATATATATATATATATATATATATATATGGAATGGTTCAGGTGCGGGTGATGCTTCCCGTGCGGTTGTGCAGGTGGATTCACATTAAGCATTACACTGGCGCATTTTAAGTAAACAACAGACGTACATTAAACACACAAACAAAATACATTCGGAACACAAACTCACCCACCTTAAGCACAAAACTCACGCATTTTAAGCACAACCCTCACGCACCTTAAGCACAAAACTCACGCACCTTAAGGACAAAAACACACGAACCTTAAGTTTTAACAACAACTCATATTAAGTACACACTCACGCATATTAAGTACAAAACTCACGCACCTTAAACACAAAACTCAGGCACATTAAGCACAAAACTCATGCACTTTAAAGTTTCAACAACAACTTACATTAAAGTACATACTCACGCACATTAAGCACACAACTCACGCACCTTAGGCACAAGACTCACGCACCTTAAGTACAAAACTCACGCACATTAAGCACTACACATTCACGCACATTAAGCACAAACCTCACGCACCTTAAGCACAAGACTCACGCACATTAACTACAAAACTCACGCACATTAATCACCTGCACAACCGCACGGGAAGCATTCAGCTGCACGAGAACTTAAAAAAAAAATTTATATATATATATATATATATATATATATATATATATATATATATATATATATATATATATATATATATATATATATATAGCCTATCTAGGAAAGAACTATGAGCTAAGCCGTCTATCTAGAAAGATCAATATATAGATCAAAAGCAATTTCAAAAAATATTATGGTATTTTTATAAATAAATCAAACTTTGGAGTGCAAGTAACAACTTAATTACATTACTTGCATGCGTTCTTCTACGACAAATTATTGTGTGGACCATAGTTCACATAGTTGTGTGGGCCATGAATGCAATATATATTTTTAATATACTAAAAGTACATTTTGTACTGAATGTGTATTATTTGATAGTATATAAGAAATCATATATTTTCAGATAATGTATTTTATGTGTACAAATAATATACTTTTAGTATATTAAAAATGTATTTTTTTTATTTATAATTTACACAAATGTGTGAACCACGTTCCACAGAATAATGATCGCTCTTCTACTTATTCATTCTCAACCTTATTCCTTGTAATATATTTAGTAGTTATATTCACATCTTTAGTTCACAAATTGCTTAGTTATTTTATTGGGTTATAAACATTGCCTTGTTGAGATTGACCATTGATTTTACATAGAGTTAATTCCCAAAATGGTCCTCTGACTATGAAATTTTTTTAAATTGGTTCATTGACTTTTAATTGCACCTAAAGTGGTCCTCTGGCTATTGAATTTTAAGTCAAAATGGTCCTCTGTTAGTTTTGGTGTTAAGTGTGTTGGTCCCGGTAGGGTCGGAAGGTGAGTTTAGGGGGGGGGGGGGTGAATAAATTCTACTCGATTTTTCAAAGCAACTCCTTTTGGAGTGATGCACAACGAAATAACTTGTTTGTTTTTAATTTGAACTTTGCACATTTTTGTTATTGAGAATTATCGTTGGGTCAGTGTGAAATGCAATGCACGAAAGATAATCAACCGAAAGTAAAGAGAGATAGAGAGAGAGATTTTTATAGTGGTTCGGCTATTAACAAAGCCTACTCCACTCTTCTTTTACAACTTGTGAAAGGGTTTGCACTATCACTCCTAGTACAAACTACTTCGAGCTAGCTTCCTTGATCACTAAGCCGGATAGCCACTTAGTTGGTTTTTCAACTCCTCGAGTTTACTCCGCCTCTATCAAATTCTTCCTCAGAGTTGAGTGTTGGAATCATGATGTTGAGTTTCTCCAACATGTTGAAGTCTTGTCTTGTTAACTGGATGAATCTTCACGTGAGAAAAGATGCAAGACTTCTTCAAGTTTGTGAAGTGTAGATGTAGGATGAATCTCTTTGAAGACTTCACAAATGTACCACGCTGATTATGAAAAGCTTATGAATGAGCTTGTTTAAGGAGCTTTTCAAAGGATAAAATCTGTTGAACAATCAGCACCTTATTCAATGGTGAAGAGAGGTATTTATAGGTGAGGAGAAATTCATCCGTTGGGGGGAGATCATATTTCGAACCTATAACCAGTGGGTAATAACCAGTGGGCATATAACATTTAATTTGGCGGTACTATGTAGCCGTTGATGATAGAAAGCACCGTGACTTTTTGTCCTTTCTAATGACAAGATGGTACCAATCATTTAATGCTCATTGGTTTTTGTGAATATCATTCCTAAGACACCTTTTGTCTATGATGATTGCCCAGCTGAGAGACATAGACAGCATTCTTCTTGCTTCACTTAATAAAAGTTGTCTTTACAAATCTAACTTAGACTTGTTGTCTCTAAAAGGTTACTTTGAAGGATAGACTTTATCTTTCGTCCTTTCTTTTAGAAGAATGATCTTCCTTGTTATTTGATGATTGTCCGAGAGTTAGACCCTTCCATCTTTCGGTTTGAGTTGATCTCTAGTCTTTCTCTTTGTCTTCATGTCTTCAAGTAGACCTATCCTACTAACCTCAATCAAGATTCGTGTATTGCATAGTGCGAATCATTCGTTGAGTTACAATGGCTTTCGTTTGCAACGAAAGTTCTAAAGAAAAATGAAAATAGGGGTCTACAATCCTAGCAAGTTTGGTATCATCAAAGTCTAATTACACTTGTTCCTAACAATTTCCCCCTTTTTGATGATGTCAAAACCTATACTCTTGCTATCAGGCCGAAGGATATCCTTTAAAAGAATTTTTATTACAAAACAACCAAATAGTTGAGTTTACATGAAGTTCTAAGAAGCTTTAACAACACTAAAAATGTATTCAACACAGATAACAAAAATATATGGATTTTCATTCTGATCAAGCACATTACAAAAGAGATAATGAAATTAAAAGATATTACATGTTCAAAAGTTTCAGTTTCATCTGACATGCTTCCTCTCGTTTTTTGTCATCACGTTCCTTTTGTTCCTTGAGCAATTTCTTGAAATCCAGATCATTGTTGATTAAGTTTTTGAATGTTTGGACTGGATTGGCTTGAGCTAACTTGGCGTATTTCTCCGTCAGGTTGTAGCTCATGTAATTGTTGTAGGCTTCTAAGATGTTTCAACCTGGTACAATGCCGAGATTCCACTATGACACGAGCTCAATAGAGTTCATTCCCTCCATATAGCTTTTGCCTGATTCTTCATGTATCTTGAACACAACATTTTATTTGGCGCTTGGATCAACATCTTTTTCAACTGAGGAAACATCCCTTATTTTCTCTTCTATTTCTTGAATGCGAATGAGGTCTTGTTCTCTCTGTTTTTTATCTTCTTCTTGTTCGAGCCAAAGTTTTTCATTTGCTCTCTTTATTTCATCATTCTTCTTTCTTTGGAACTCCTGTCTTGTTACATTGTCTTTCTTCATCAGCCATATAGGCAAGTTGCATCCTTCAAACCTTTTTCCGCTTCCTTCCTCATATTCCTTGTACTGAAGAAAATTTCCTGAGCCATCCATTGTCATAATTTTGTCCATCATCAACCTTTGACGAAGGTTCTTCTTCTCTCTCAGAGTTCGTCCTACAAATGAATAGGCAGATTTGGATCCATAGGATTGTCGAGGCCTTAAGGAATTTTGTCGAGATCTGGAAGGAGGAGGGTGACTTGACTTGGGGACAGGTGGAGGTGTGGACTTCTGCGTTCTTGCATTACTTCTATGATCTTGTTTCCTTTCGCCTTGTCTGCTTTCAAGACCTCATTCCCCTCTTCTTTCGTTTTCATCATTATCATCTTTCTTGTTCCTCGTTTCCCTCTTTTTGGCATCATCAGTAGATGGATCGGAGGGCTTCAAGAGTTTGTTGACTGCAATGGTTAGATCCTTGACATACCGCAAGATTTAGAGTTGGTAATCGGCCATTATAAACATGTTATCACTAGCAGTGTCAATTTTTGTGGATGCTAAATCCACTCTTTCCTTGAGACCAAATTGGGAAAACTTGATAGTATGTTGGTCTTTGGAAATTGTTTAAAGAAGTTGTTGCTTACATAGTCCCGAAGTTTTCTGACTTTGTCGAATTGTAGACAAACTTTCCAAGACTTGATCCATGTTCTTGGATAAGGCATCATGTTTCGAGTTGTCGATCTGCTGTTTGGCTTGTAGCCACTCATAGCTTATCCAAGACTCCTCACATTGTTGTTTCAAGAGTGAGATTATTGCCCTTGCTTCAGGTTGTGAAATTTCAATAGCATCCGAATTTTGAGCACCTTTATCCCTTGGACTGGAGTTGTCATGGCTCGCTCTAGGTGATGCATCCATTTTGCCATCATTAGTTGTCATGCCATCGTGCATCTCATTCAAGGGATTGTTCTGAGCACCAGGTGAAGTTTCGGGTTGTCCTTTGTGTGATAGAGAGTTTCTTTCAGCTTCCACATCGGTGTTTCGTGTAGCAACAATACCTTCATTATCAGGATCATCATCATCATCATCAGACTTTCATCACTTTCGTCATCATCATCGTTGTCCTGATTGCTGTCATCACTTCCTTCTTCATCTTCTTTTTCTTCACCTGTTTCATCCTGTTTCTCTTCTTCTGATTCATTGTCATTTGCTTCTTTGTCTTCTCCTGTGTCTCAATTCTCTTTTTTTGCTGGATTTTCTTCTTTCTCATTTCCCTGGTTTCCTTCCTTCTTTTCTTGGTTTTCATCTTGTCTTCTTTCTTTCTTCTTATTTGTGTTTGTTTCAGGGATGTTATCACTTAGCTCAACATCTTTCGTCCCGCTTGTGCTACAATTGGGGTCATTTTGATGTAACTTTTCACGCTCAGTTTTGATCTTGGATAACCTCATTGCTTCCCTGAGCTCCTTCATTTTGGCTTCAAACGTTGGATCAAGTGGAGGCTTCTTAACGTCGAGACTTATTGTAGCCTTTCCTTTCGCAATACTGCGATTTGTCAGCTTGTATGAGTAGGCTCGATTGATAGTTTCGAGTCTTGTAGCCTCATAGACATTCTGAGTGCCAATCCATGCAAGTGCAAACTCTTCTTCATTTCTTATTACATCAAACTCTTCAAGAAACTGATTGAGAGATGATGTTCGCCACTGCTGCCATCTAATCACTTGTTGATAATCACTCGAGATTTCTTGTTGAAAGAAGTTGATCTTGAGATAGTGGTGGAATTTCTTCTTGCGTGTTGATCACTTCTCTCGTCTCTTCTGGCAAGCCAGGTTCTTGTGGGAGACTTAAGTGATCAGCTGGTGGAAGAGGCAAACTTTGTCCTTGTCTACTATAGCATGTTCTTGTGTCAGAATCGTTTCGATATGCTCTGCCATAGTAGGTTCTTGTGGAAAGATGCTTTCGGTTTCTGGTTCTCTGGTGGACTTTCGTTTACGAGACTTCTTGTTCTTTCTGTCCAGAGCAAGTGCTTGTGAAAGATGTTTGACTCTTGATGATTGGCTCGTATTTCCTTCCCCTGAGCATCTTGCTGGTGAGATTCTGTCCTTTCCTTTGATTTCGGTTTGTCAGAAACAGAAGGTCCTGGAGCAAGTCGGAGTAATACTTTCTGTGTTTTTTTATTAGTTGGTCTGAATCTTTCTTTGGTCTGTTCAGCTCGACTTAGCTATGAACTGTCTGCTTCAATTTATGATGATTTAGATGAGAGACTGCTTATTTGCTGTACTTTCGAGGAAGGCTTCTTAACAACTTTTTGTTTCTTGGATTTTCTCTTTCTTTCCTTTCCTTTCGGATTTTCCACCACTTTTGTTGAGGGTTTAGAAGTAGCTTCAGCCAAAGCTATATCTTGTTGAGGCAGTTCTTTCTCTGAGACTAGTGCCTAGACTTCTTCAGTAGGTGTCTTAGCCTTTTTCACCCATTTTTGTTTCTTCTTTGGTGATTGTTCTGGATCCGAGACCTTCTTTCGCTTGGACTTGCTTTCGGCTGGAGCAGGTGAGGCTACCACAAGTACACCCATTTCTAATGCTCGTTGTCTATCATACCCAGGAGGTTTGGACTTCATGTGATAAACTTTCGGGCCTGGAGGAGTTCCTTCTCGGAGAACAACTTTCTTGTGATTCAGGAGGTGTCCAATCATGAATCCAAAGGCAATCTTTCGCTCTATATCTCCTTTCGGCGTCTTTCCAGAGGTCATATTTAACCGTAAAAAGTCGAAGACGACTTTCAACCAATCAACCTTATACCCATTCAGAAATGCATGGAGCATCTTCTATTTATCCTTTGACACATCATCCGTTCCTGAGGTTTTGTGCTCCACAATTTTGTTGAAGATGTCCACTATGAACTCGTAATCGAGTTTGAAACACTTTTTCCTCAAAGGTCATTCGATCTCCTCGAAAGATTGTGCATTCCGAATGCTTTCGTAAAAGACCTGTTGGTCGAAGGTGTGCTGAGAGAAATTCGAGTGATATGTATCATCTCTTTCCGGGAACATGAAAGCCTCTTGGATGTCTTTACTGGTGACGGATATATCCTTTCCGTTCACTTGAGAGGTAATGGTTGTAGCATCTGAAGAAACTCTTGCATTGAGATAAAGTTGGGCGACATCAAATGCAAAGAAGAACTGATAAGTGTGAGTGACGAAGTTGTATAGGCCGCAATCTTTGATTAGATCAATAACTTTTTCACCAAACTTCTTGTCAAGAACGTGCTGGCAGAAGCCAAGAGCATCCCACATGAAGCCACATAGCACAAACGGTGCCCTTGATCGGATGAACTTCTCGTCTGAGATAGGGTAGGTAGGCAACTCTTCCTTGTTGGTGTTTTCAGGCTCTGGATTAGAGGCTTTTGATCTAGTTTTCTTAGCCATTGGAATAGAGATGGAGAGGCAGAGAAATTGCAGAAGTATGAAGAGTAGAGAAAGTGTTTTCTTGGGAGGAATATGATGCTGAGAAACGTGTATGAGAAGAAAAAGGTTTATGGGTGAGTGGGTGTAGGTTAAATAGTATATGGGTAGTTTCTCAGGATCGGGTGTTCAATGTGGGTCACCCGGAATTTGAATTAGAGATGTTTGGGTGGAAAATCGTATAGACCCTTGGTATGTTTGACAACTTTTTGTATTTGTGGTAAAATACTGTCAAAATTCATCTGATAAGGCATATAGCAGATCAAAAAGAATCATTCCGCATTTAGTGTGGAGAGAGAAAATACTTAAGTATGGAGGTATGGACATTTAATACATGTCCTCTCAACTAACACGACATGCGATATCATGGGGTAGTGGACCTATTTTCTTGGTCACACGATCCTCTTCCATTTTTTCATCGGACGATTGGGATGCAGACCTTTCAAATAACTCTCAGTTATGGAAAGAATTCATAATTGATTTTGTCTTGCATCGAATAAGGATTCATCAGTCCCCACGAACCAAATAAAGTTTCGTGGAGAGTGTTGATTAAACGTCTCGTGTTTAAGATCCAGATGAAGTTTCAGAGAGAATTATAGTACTGATTCCAAAGACACGAAACTTAAGGATTTTTATTTAAAAGATAGAACACGAAACATCAAGATTAAACGACAACCAGCTTAACACACATAAATAACATTAAGGATCACAGAATGACTCTTACTAAGACTACTCCGTCAGTCTTCTAGACCATAGCCGAAAGTTACTTCTTGCCCTTTCCTTTCGAGCTTGTGCTGGCTTCCCCCTTAGGCATGTATTTCTTGTAGAGTTTGAGGGACAACCAGTCCGTAAGAGTTGAGACGGTGGAGTTAGCCGAAGAGTTGGGTTCTAGTTCGTCTTCAGTTTCATCATCAGGTTCAATTTCTCCATCATACTCACTGAGAAACTCAAGATAGTCTCGGTCAAATGAGGGGTTGTTCCAGTCTTCCTTTGATGAAAACATTTTTGATTTTCCTTTCTTTTTAGTGATTGGAGGTGGTCCCTCATGTTGATCCACAACTGGAGATGAGTTTTCGGAGTCATCCGCCAAGAATCCTTCATTATGTGGGTATTGTTCCTCTTCAGAAGAGATCTTTAGTGGTGCTCTGACACTGTTTCCAGGATAATAGTCACCTTGCTTTTCCCGGATCTTTCTATTAGTTTCAACCTTTTCAGTTACCCAAGAATTTCGTGTAGCTTTGACTGCATTTGTTGACTCAATTTGACATTCCCAATGTCACTTTATTAACCTTATGGCAGAGGTTCTTTCGTCCAAGTGCAATTTCCTTGTGAATTAGTCAGATAGTTGGTGAAAGATTCTCCCTGAGATATCCTTTTAACAGTCCCGTGAAGTTTCAGAGAATAAAGTGACTGTTTTGAATCAAATAAAGATTCATTGTTTGAAGGAAACCATAGACGATCATTACGAAACAAATAAGGTTTCTGATAGAGAATTTATCATAATTAGCAGCAACACATTCATATTATCATGGATGGACACTTATTACACTAACACTAAACATTATTAAAGACATGTGTCCACAAATATTACATGAAAAAGAGAAGATCATTTCTTTTCTTTCTCTTTGAAACTTGGCACATCCACAGATGATTCTTCCCCCTCAGAAGTTACTTCTCTCTCAGAAGTTTCTTCATTTAGCCACTCGCTGGCTTCTCTCTTCCAAGTGTTGTATGATATTAGTGATCCCGGATCACTGTCTAAATCATTTGCAACCGGATGGCTATCAACGAAGGCTAAGAAATCCCTGTTGAAGTTTGGATTAGCCAAATCCTCCTTTGTGAGTTGCGGTGGTTTTCCGGGAATTTTCTTTCTTCTGAGACGTTTCTTCCTTCTTTTTGCTGCTCTTATCCTTTTGTTTCCTGGGAGATGCCGATTTGTCTCCTTATTTGTTCTCCATTTTTCTTTATGATGAGAAACATGAAAGATAAGCTGCCTTTAAATAGCCGTTTCAAGATGATCACGGATCATGAGTTTTTGGTGGTCATAATGACGAGTCGGTTATTATGTCCTCTATGACCGTGAATTTCTCCATAGTATTCAATTTCCGTTTTGAATCCTTGAATACTTTGTCAAATCAATGCTCTTCCAATTCCATGTGTCATTATTGCATTTGACCCTACTCATAGGGAATCAATCTGAGACCCTTTTGTTGGCCAAAGATGAAATTATGGCAGGATAGAAATTGTATTATAATCCATGACATAGTTAGATAAGGAAAACCATGGAAGTGAGGATTTCATTTAATTTTAAAAAAATATCACAACAGTAGTGGAGATTGTGCCACTTAGACATTAATCTTTCTTTGTCTTGCTAGCAGTGGACTTTAGAGTGCCAGTTAGGCCGGAAGGTGTGCCAGGAGGTGAATAATCAAAGCTATCTTCTTTCTCCAATATTGAAAAACTTATGCCGTCATATTCATCCATTTCTCTGATGGTTAGAGTAGGGGCACGAGATTCATCACCAGGGTTAGATATTTGGTAACCATGAGAGAATTCCTCTGGGATTGGGATGTAGCCGAACGTTGGAATAAATTGAGGTCTCTCATGGAGTGGAGAGTTTGCCTTTTTGAAGTATTTTTTGTAAATTGGGATATAGCGAAAAACAGAACCTGTTGATGATTTCTCATTAAATGGGGTATACGTGATTTCGACTTTGTCATGCTGTTATCTTATTTTCTCAATTCTTTTATCAGCTAACTTCCGTGCCTCCTTCAGATAATGATCCTTTCGAGCTTGTCTTTTGTCAAGTTCATCAACCTTTCCATTGCCTTTGTCCATGCCTGTAATCAAAACACTAAAACAAGCTTGAAGTAAAATAGTTGGTTAATATGAATTTTTCTTCTGAGGAGCACTGCATCTTATATAGGAGTGAAATGAAATTGTTTGCGTGTAGATCTCTCCAAAATATTTTCACTCCATTTCCCAAGGCTATCTTTTGAGAATCTTTCAGTTCACATGCACGGAATAATTTTGGCTCATTCCATCTTTATGTTAGATCATTTCAATCATCCCAAGTTCATGTCTGAGAGATGAGAATATGTTTTCATTTAGTGGCTTTGTGAGAATATCAGCTAGTTGATCATCAGTGTTAATATACTCTAGTGATATGTTTTTCTTCTCAACATGATCTCGAATAAAATGATATTTGATATAAATATGTTTAGTTCGAGAGTGAAGCACTGGATTATGAGTTTTGGCAATAGCACTTGTATTATCACAATTTATGCGCACTTCTCGTGCTATCACACCATAATCCTTGAGTTGTTGCATCATCCATAGTATTTGCGCACAACAACTTCCAGCTGCTATGTATTCAGCTTCAGCAGTGCTGGTTGCAATTGAGTTTTGTTTCTTACTGAACCAAGACACGAGTCTTCCCTCTAGGAACTGGCAGGTTCCAGAGGTACTCTTTCGGTCAGTTTTACAACCAGCGAAATCTGCATCGGAATAACCAATTAGGTCGAAAGATCCTCCTTTCGGGTACCAAAGTCCAACACTTTGGGTTCCCTTGAGGTACTTTAAGATCTTTTTAGCAGCACTCAGATGACTTTCTTTCGGTTTAGCCTGAAAACGCGCACATACCCCAACATTGAAAGAAATGTCAGGTCTACTCGTTGTTAGGTACAAGAGAGATCCAATAATCCCTCGATATTTTGTTTGATCCACATATTTCCCTTCATTATCAACTTCCATTCTTAAGGATGTATTCATTGGAATTTTGACGGATGATTTTCCATCAATTCCAAACTTTCGGATCAAACCTTTCGTATACTTCGCTTGATTAATGAATATTCCATCAACACATTGTTTTACTTGTAGCCCAAGAAAGTAGTTTAATTCTCCCATCATGCTCATTTCAAACTTTCCTTGCATGAGTTTAGAGAATTTCTCGCACATATCAGGATTTGTGCAACCAAAGTTGTTGTCATCTACATAGATTTGCACAAGTAGAATGTGATCACCATCCTTGATACGAAAAAGAGTTTTATCAACAACTCATTTCGTAAAGCCACAATTGATCAGGAAGTATGAGAGTGTGTCATACCAAGCTCGTGGTGCTTGTTTTAAGCCATATAGAGCTTTCTTTAAGTGATAGATTTGATCATTTTCATGATTAGTTACTAAACCTGGAGGTTGTTCGACATAAACTTCTTCTTCAAGAAGCCCATTTAAAAAAGCACTTTTCACATCCATTTGGAACACCTTAAAATTCTTGTAGGCTGCATATGCCAGAAAGATTTGTATTGCTTTCAGTCTTGCAACGGGAGCAAACGTTTCGTCAAAATCTATGCCTTCTTCTTGACAATAGCCTTTGGCCACTAATTATGCCTTGTTCCTAACAATGATTCCATACTCACTCATTTTGTTCCTGAAAACCCACTTGGTTCTGATAACATTTTGATGAGTGGGCCTTGGAACAAGCTCCCATACATTGTTTCGTTCAAACTGGTGTAGTTCTTCCTGCATAGCTGTGACCCAATCTAAATCACATAAGGCATCCTCAATGGATTTAGGTTCTATTTGAGATAGGAAGCATGCCATCATGCTTTCGTGCATAGAACCACGAGTTCTTACTCCTTCTTGAATATTTCCTATGATTTGATCAGATGGGTGATTTCTCAACCATCTCAAGTCTGGTTCAAAGGATGTCTGTTGTGTTTGCACATCCATCTCAGGAATGTAGGGCAATTCAACATAGATCATTGGTTCAGATTGTGCCTGGGGTGCCGGAGAGCTTTCTTCCACCGTTGGTTCGTGCTGGACTCTTGTTTTTGGTTCAGTGGAATTAGGTAGACATCTTTGATAAGATGATAAGAAATCTTTATGTTCTGAACTATCTTCTTCCACATGGGTAGGTTCACCTTGCATGCTTAGATTTCTCACGTCGATAGTTTCATCATTTTGTGGAGACTTTTCAGTTCCTTCATCAAATTTGATGTGGATGGATTCCTCAATCACCATGGTTCTTTTGTTTAGAACCCTGAAAGCTTAACTTACTGAAGAATAACCCATGAAATTTAACGTGGATGGAGACTTTTCAATTTCTTTCATCAAATTTGACGTGGATGGATTCCTCAATCACCACGGTCCGTTGTTGTGAATAAAACACCTGCAACCAATGATGTGAAAATAACTAACAACAGGTTTCTTGCCTTTCCATAATTCAGATGGAGTGAGTCCATGAGCTTGATTGATAAGTGATCGATTTTGGGTGTAGCATGCAGTATTGACGGCTTCGGCCCGGAAGCGCTTTGGTAATCCTGAGTATGCTATCATAGTTCGTGCAGCTTCCTTCAAGGTTCTGTTCCTCCTTTCGGCTACTCCATTTTGTTGTGGTGTTCTTGCTGCCGAAAGTTGATGGAAAATGTCATTCTGTCCACAAAATTCCTTGATAACCATGTTCACGAACTCTGTTCGCTGATCTAACCTTATTCTAATGATGTTCACTTCTTTCTCATTTTGAAGTTGTCTTAGCAAATCTGGTAACATTTTCTCAGTTTCGTTCTTCTTCCTTAGAAACATCGTCCAGGTGTATCTTGTGTAGTCGTCTACTACAACTAGTGAATACTTTCGTCCACTTAAGCTAGCAGGATCAATTGGCCCAAATAAGTCAATGTGCAAAAGACTTAATGGTCGAGAGTTTGTATCAATAGACTTGGAATTGAATGATGCTTTGATTTGTTTTCCTCTCTGGCATGCATCACACACTTTATCCTTGATATATGATATTTTTGGCAAGCCTTCTACAAGATCTTTTTTCGCCAATTTGTTGATGGTTTTGAGATTAAGGTGGTTCATCTTGTTGTGCCAATCCCAACTTAAACCTGCATTTCTTTTAGCAACAAGACAAACATTAGCTTTAGAGAGTTCCCAATTGACGACATACATGTTTTTCTTTCGTCTTGCTGTGAGAACTGTGTCACCATCTCCAGTGCTGACCACTTTACATTCGTCTTTGGAGAACTCGACTTTGTAACCTTTGTCACAAAATTGACTGGTGCTTAGTAAACTGAATTTCAATCCTTCAACATGTTAGACATCCCGAATGATCATTCCGTTTCTAATGATGTCTCCAGTTCCACGAGTTTTTCCACTAGATTCTCCTCCAAATATAAATTTTGGTCCATCAACTTCTTTATAGTTTCTCAAATTTGATTTGTCCTCGGTCATATGTCTTGATCATCCACTATCCACATATCAGATGACCTGTTTTTCCTGCAATAAAAAATTATGCATTTTTAGGTACCCCTTCAGTTTCGGGTCCTTGAGGTTTAGCAGACAATTTTGGGATCCATGTGAACCTAGAGTGGGTATTACTCATCCTTTGTCCTTTGTATCCATTAAATACACGATAAACATAATAAATGTTTGCAAAATTTTTGGCTTTGTATCGACTTTGAAAGTAGGCATCTGGTGGATTGCGATACTGCTTAGAATAGTTGGTCTGTTTATGCCTGTGAATCTTTTCAAACTTTGCTTTTGATAAGGGTTTGGGATAAACAAGCTAATCTTCTTCAGATGGTCCACTCCATCCGTTGCCCATCATTGGTCTTCTAAGTGACCTCTTGGCATGTCTGTTTCGTTCATCTCTTTGATTCCTTTGTAAAGGATTCGTTCGTTGATGCACAGAACGATTTTGCCTCTAATTGACATTTGGATTTACCCTCGTTTGGTTAATCCTTCTAGACTGACCCTTTTGATAGTTTAGACTAGGTCTATTATCTTTTAGTCCATTCCTTTGGTGACACCCCGAAATCCGAATTCGATTAAGGGATTAATTAAGTAATTAATCCTATTTCAATTGGTAATTTAATTCCTAAAAATCCTGAAAATTCAATAGTCGGGGACTAGTAATTGACTAGTCAACCCCAAAGTCAAGGTTGTACCTTAAGCTTTGTAAGGAGTTCCCTTGTTCCCTTACACCTCTTCATGTTAGTAAGGGTATTCTTGACTTTTCACCTTGTGTTAGTATTGTATGCTAACCTAGTAGAACACCCTCATTTCTCTCCTTACACTTTCCAAATTCTAGCTCTACCTTCTCTCTAAAAAGGTAGATAGCTTTTCTTCCAAGCCAAGTTGAAGCTTTGTCAAATCTTCAAGAGTTGTCTCCAAGATTCTACCTTTCATACATTTGGGCATCTAGGAGGGTAAGGTCTATGTTCATCTTGTGTTTTTAGTGTTTTCTTAGGTGTCTTTTCTTAAAGATAGAATCTTTATGATCTTTTGGTGTGTTCTTGAAGTGGGTTTGGAAGGTGAGCCTTAGTAGGAGCTTGGTGAAGTGTTAAGTGAAGGTTTTTGTCTTCAAGAGGTAACCCATGCTCTACAAAATCTATTTTGCTTACCTATATAATGATTTATTGGATAGTACATGTGATTTTGCTATGAAATGTGAGTGTTTATGCATTGTCTCGTGAAAATGCATATCTAGAGCTTGTGTTTAGGGTTCTTTTATGCCATTGCTTGGCTATTCCTTTGATTCAATTCATTTTGTTGTATTTGGTGAGTTTTGGCATGTTTTGGACTTGTATTTGAGCTTGGAGTTGAAAATCCCCGAAGGAAATTATTTTGTGCTGGTATACGTACCCGCTGGCGGAACGGCGAGTAGGCGTCCACCCGTCGCCCACCCGCGAGGTACAAGTGGCCGGTGGGTAATGTACCCGCGGGCAGAACCGCGGGTAGGGGCCTACCCGTGAGTCCACCCGCGGGGTACACTTCGGTGTATGTTCGGGATTTGTTCCCTGTGATTCTTTTGACTGGGTATTTGGTCTTTTGACTTCCCGTTGTTCTTTTGTGGAACTATTTGAGCGTCTTCTTGATGTTTCGTACGTCTAGAACTATATGGTAGGAATCCATGTAGGTTTTGGTGTCTTGAATCGTGTTAAGTGTTCAACATTGTGTTTCGTTGAACCGTGATGAATCTTGTGCGTTCTTCGAAACTACGTTTGGTTTACCCGTTTGTTAAGCATGCTACACTAGTACAAAAAACATCAATAAAATTGAATAATTTGCGTCCAAAGTTAGAACTTTGGACTCCTAAAGTGTAGTGCGGTGGCATTTTTGTAATTAAAATGTCACTATATAAATAAATTTCTTATTTTATTTATTTTAAAACAGTATTGGCGTCCAAAGCTCTGTACTTTAGACGCCAATATTAAAACCCTCGTATTATACGCGTCCAAAACTCAGTATTTTGGACGCGTGTTATTTTTTTTTAATCAAAATAAGCCCTAGCGCAGCAGATCAACCCGCACCATCGTCCCCGCCGTCTTCATCCTCCTTCGATCTCCATCCTCCTTCACCGTCGACTTCGATCTCCATCCTCCTTCATCTTCGACGCCGACGCCCCCTCTGCCACCGCTCTCCATCTTCCCGTCGACGCCCCCGCTGCCGCCGTCGATCGCTGCCGCAAAGTCGCTGCTTCACTTCGACCGCTGCTTCACGCCGACGTCTCCGCCGCTCCGGACCCAGCCGCCGTCCCCGCCGCTCCTCGCTATCATACCAAGTTTCATAGGGCTTAGAATGTCAAGAATAAAGTGAGAGTGTGATCGAATGGTGCATCTGGGGTACACTAGGCTTAACATCCCACTAATTTTTGTACTTGTCTACTTTGTATGATTGTCATTTTAATTTAAAATCTTTTCCCAATATTCAAGTTAATTATGTGGTGGATCATGTTGATTCATAGATTGTACTTGGGGCAATGCTTAAACCTGCTACAATGAATCATAAACAACCTTGTTCATAGAAGTTCAGGAATCATAAAATTCGTAATTAGATTCATGGATTGCTAGTAAGATTGAGTAAGAACTTATAGTCATTAACTGTGTGCAGTTCAGTTCTAGTTGGGAAGGGAGATTTAGGTTGCTGTGGGTTTTATTTTGTATTTGCAATTTTCCAGGGAATGACATAGTAGCGAGCTTTATGCTTGAGAAACCAGTTTCTCTCTTGGAGGATCATATCTTGCAACTTGAAGATGAAATTTTGTATGAAATAAGTGTTTCCAACACCAAAGTATTCCCCATAACTCCCCTCTTGTGTTTCGTGTGTGGTTTTATTTATTTATTTTAAATGTGTTTCTTAATTCTCTTTCTAATCTTCCAATTCTCTTTAAATGTGGTTTTATTTGGGAACCCCCATCATTTGAGGTGCTGAAATAGTGAAGTGAGATGATAGCTTTAGAGTTGCTAACCCCTTCTAGTCTTCTCTAAATATATCTGCAGCTGGTCTATGAGAGTGTAAAGACAAAACAGTCTCGGAGCTTATTACTCTCTAAAAGACATGCATTAGAGAAACAACTTCAACAGTCTAAAACGTCAGCAACCATATGATCTGTTTCTGTTATATTAAACATTTCCTTTCTTAAAGGTAATGAGAGTATGCTATTTATTACAAGTAGACAATTCTTCACGAATTAATAGATGTTGCGCATACTAGTTGTATCTAATTTCTTAATGTTACTAGAGCTAATAGCTTTCTATCTTAATATTCTGAAAGAATTTAACTCGACTTCAGAGTTTGATGTTTCTTTCCAACAGTTAGTTATTATTATAGTTCTTGGTATGTATGACTAAAACTTTTTCTAATATAAAAGATGAAAGTGCAGGTTATGTTTTCTTTGAATTCTTTCTATGATTGATCTTCTGGTGACCTGAGACCAGACAATCCACAAAGCTAATGTATAATGCATTTGATTAGTCAATGATTATCATCGTTCTTTTTTCAAAGGTTAGCTAATAGATTTGCAAGTTGGGGTCTTAAATTGGCCATAAGTTAGTAACTCATCTTTATATAACTCATAACTGTTTCTATGACTTATGCAGGTACAAAGCTGCCATCAAAGCTGATCCTTTGTGTTACGAGGTGTGCGGCTTAATTTGTTATTTGGTTATTGATTCTCCAAATTTTTATAGGTGCTTTTTCCTGACTGAATGGAATTGCAAATCCTGAAACTATTTTCTATACATTGGACAACAAATATACAAATGTATTTAATCTTTCTTTTTTAAATATATTTTTCTTGCCTTTTTACAGGCCTTGGTGCTGAAGATGGTTGGCTCTCTTCATTCTATTCTTGCTTGGTAAAGAAGGTAATAATTTCATATGAGCTGCCATCAACAAGTCTCAAAAGATCTTTGGGATCTGTTTTTGAATCTTAAGCACTAATATTCAATTCACTAATATTCAATTCTCATCTACTACAGGGATCTTTCTTTCAACAATCTGACTTTGTGATCTGTTTTTGAAATGCAACAGGCTTCAGACAAATCGGTTATAATCAGTGAAATTCTGGACTCGAGGACTAAAAATCTGTTGACCATGTCGAAAATAAGTGATTATGTTTTGTCAAATGAGCTTGTGAGCATTGCATTGGCTATGGTTGCAGAGGATCGTCAAATAAATGAGGTACTGGAAGAGCTTTTTGCTGAAGAGGTAATGTAACCTTGCTGTCACATCTCATTGTTAAATAGAAGTATAGAAGAGTTAACTCACTATATGCTGCCTTTAATGCAAAACAAATTTAATGAGTACTCAACACATGCCACTACTGGACATTATAAGAATGACTGACCAATTGGGCTCAATACATAAGATACTTGTAGTATGCAAGGTTTAATGAGAGTATGCAACAGTGTTTCTGCTTGAGTTCTCAGAGAGGTGATTTTCAGTGCTTGAATCATGGTATAATGTTTAGTGAGCTGGCTTTTTATTAGGACAAGCATTTTTGCTTATTGACATTTATATGATATTTGTATAGAAATGGATAGTAATTTATCTATACCCAAAAAGATGGGTTCCTTCTTGCTTGCCTGGATCCACCGACTTCAATTTATTAAAGAGCGAAGCTAAGCTCTTCAAAATTAGTTGCTATATGTACAGAAACTGATTTTAGGAAATTTCTAAGACCATGAAACTGCTCTTAGAAATTTCCAGCGAGCTGTACAACTAAATTCCAGATTCGCATATGCTCACACATTCAATCAGGATTTAGTCTTAGTTATAGTAGTGACAATCAATTTCTCAATAATATATTATACTAGAAGTGCGCTTTCCTATTTATTTTGGTGCTTTTATATTGAGAATAAGATTATAATTTGTTCTCAGGTATGTTGCTGTGGAGCACAGAGAAGATACACACTTTCTATTGTACATTTATGGTGTCATGAAGATCAAGTTGCTTTCTTTATATGTCAACACTGAAACAAGCAGTTCTCCTTTGGCAGAGGTAATGTCTGTGTGTTTTCTTTCTCAGTACATGAAAAAAGAAAGTGTTTAGCAATGAGAAATATGAAGTCCATGACTAGACTTACCTGAAGCTCAAACAAGAACCTTTTTGGTGTTAAAAGAAAATGTTTGCCTCTGACTTTATATAATTCAGTTAATCAATGAAATATTATTATTATTATTATTATTATTATTATTATTATTATTATTGTATGAAGTTGCTAATTAGATTAAAATGATTAATTGTCTTACAGGTATACAAACTTAGCTATGATATATGCATGCAGCTGTATACAAACAATTGTTTGTGCAAAGATATGTGCCTTTTTCTCATGCAATCATTATGAGCTTTAATAATTCATTTCTGGGGCAAACATGAGAGTTTCATCATCTTGATTAATGCTCTCATGTTTTCCTGATAAATAAATTATTAATGCTCTCATGTTTTCCCCATCTCGATTAATTGAACGTTTTTTAATTGCATTTGATCCCAAAGATCGTCCATCTGCTGAAGAGGTAATATTATTAATGGTGTTTAGAAAAGTTTGCATAACTTTCCTAAATGTCTTGTGCACTTTTTAAATAAAGTTGTTCTTATCCTGATATTGGTGATTCTTTGATCTCTTCTTCAGGCATTGGCAGATCCATATTTTCACGGTTTGGCAAATGTCGAAGAAGAACCTTCTGCTAGGCCAATTTCAAGATTTGAATTTGACTTTGAAAAGTAGAAAACTGACAAAAGTTGATGTTAGGGAGCTTGTATACAGGGAGAAAAGTTCATTCATAGCCGCATAGGTTAAGAGGACCATAGACATGGTTATTAAAGAAATGGTTGTCATATCTTGGAATCGAACTCAGGATGCATGACATGTTACTTTGTTCTTGAGAATGCCCTGGTTTTTAGTGCCTACAACTTCAAATGAAGTAGTGCAACCAAAAACTTAATTTTCCATTATTTGGCAATATTTTAGGTTAAAATAATTACTTACATATTTTATACAGGGTCGTGACGGATTTGTCATGGGGGAAGGAGCTGGGGTTTTACTCCTGGAAGAGCTCGAGCATGCCAAGGTAAACTTAAAGATTCATTTCCATTTTCATTTTCTTTGGAACTCAGAAATCATTAGAATACCTTTGATTGGTTAGTTTTTTGAGGTGTGCTTTAATTTCGTTGTTTGGATGAGCAGCGAAGAGGTGCAAATATATATGCTGAATTCCTGGGTGGAAGCTTCACTTGCGATGCTTATCACATGACAGAGCCTCATCCCGAAGGTAATGGTTATACAGCTGGATATATACTTCAATATAAGAAACCCTTAAACGGCAGTCCTATTATTTGTGTTATTTTAGTTGAAGTGTATGCCTTCTAGCTTGATTGGACTTAAGACTACTTCTGTTTATCGATAAAGTAGTCTTAAGTCCAATTTAGCTACAGATTTGACACATACTTGAATTTGCCATTTTATGCAAGCAGGCACTGGTGTTATCCTATGTATAGAGAAGGCCTTAGCTCAGTCCGGGGTATCTAGGGAAGATGTGAACTATATAAATGCACAGGCAACATCGACACCAGCTGGGGATCTCAAGGAGTACCAAGCACTTGTAGTTACGAGTGAACTCAACAAAATCTATGATTGGTCACCTTCTAGGAGCAGCTGGTGGTGTGGAGGCTGTAGCAACTGTTCAGGTAACTTTTCTACTCGATCTCTCATAATTCCCCAGGTACCTAATACTTGCATATACATGATAAGGGGTCTGCTTGAGTAACTTTAAATCTTGTATATACCCATGTAAAAGTTATTCTTTAGTAAATGCCTGCTCTTTTATTGCAGGTTGAGGGTGAGATGGATAAGCTTGCAATGGAAGAAGCTGGCTTTCGTAATTGGGTATATGGGTTCTCAATATTTAGTGTTTACAATCTACTACTTGCACAGATACTATGAGGACCAAATTGACTCAGATCGATTTCGCAGAGGTTGTTAGTTAATTTGAGCAGTTAAATGTGCAAGCAATGTGTTGATACCCTATATAATGTAAAAGTTGCAAAAGCAATTGTCTGCCTACATCTTATTTTAGCAAAATATCTTCTTTTTTTGGTATCTTCTAATTTGTTATTCAACTTGGAATAAATTGTGGCATTCTTTATGTTTATTTACAGATTAAGATGGAGCCTCTTGCTATATCATTGGACGATGATCTTAACAATGCGGCAAAACAAATCCAGGTTTGCACAATATAATGCTGCAACCAGAAGGTTTTGGTTCTCTGATTTTTTTATTTTATTTTTAATAGGCATCTCGTATAATACTTGCAACTGATGGGGATCCACCTGGCCAGGCTCTAGCAGAAGAACTTGCCCGCCGTTTAGGGAGAGAAAGGTTTATATTTCTCTCCTTTGATGTTATGATCATGTGAATTAGCATTTTCGGAACTGATTGTCTAATAGCTAGAATTTTTACTTGCTAGTAGTTTTTGCTTTAATGGTAATTAGCATTTTCGGAACTGATTGTTTTAAAATTCGAAAGTTCATAGGGTCTTAGATCATTGGGTAGCAATGTTCTTTTCTAGATTATTCTTAGTCATTCATGTGTACATTGATGATAGTTATTTACATGAATTAGTAGAAGTTAATTATTTAAGAGGTATAACTTTACTTAATGATTAAGTGTTTAACCAGTTATATTGCAGTTTGTCCTCTTTCTCTCTTCATGCATAATCTATGGGGATGGGGGATAGTTTGAACCTATCATCTTAAGAACACTTGGAGAGTTTGCAGCTTTGACATACTGATTTGTTACTGTAATGCAATACATATTACGGAGTAATAATATATCAATTCCCAGATTGGACTATGAGCAGAAGCGGGACATGGATTCAAGGATTACCAAATTGGGGGCAACACTTGAAGATATATAATGTACCCAAATGCAAGCAGGTGTGCTTTAGTATGAATAAAAATTGGAGATTGATTACATCTTAAGTAGTTTATTTTAATTGTTAACATTTAGAATTTGTAGTTTATTTGTAGTAAAATGTTATTAGAATTGAAATTTTAGATTGGTGTGTAGTATACATCTTAAATTGATTAATGTTGAAATATATTATTTGGTAGTTATGCTGGAATGTACAGGAAAATATTGGTAGTTTTATAAAAAAAAATGTTTTTATTTTTAATTTATTTTACTATAGGCGTCCAAAGTTCAGAAACTTTGGACGCGTATAGTACTTTTTTTAAAAGAAGATGATTAATCGCGTCCAAAGTCGAAGAACTTTGGACGCGATTTACAGACTTTGCGCGTCCAAAGTTGACCAACTTTGGACGCGCAAAGTCAGTGTTCAACACTATAATGAGATTAATCGCGTCCAAAGTTCTTCAACTTTGGACGCGATTAATCGTTTTTCGCGTCCAAAGTAGCTTTGGACGCTGATTGTATATACAATCAGCGTCCCCGCCATCTGCGTCCCAGCTACTTTGGACGCGAATGAGCCTTAACTTTGGACGCGAATGACTGTTTTTGTACTAGTGCTAGTTCGGTGTTTAAATGCTAGCGTGTGTGTTGTTCGTACCTTCTTATTGGTTGATGATAACTTGTGTTATTCATCGTTGTTGTTCTTGGGCTGTGATCAATTCCTTGAATTAGTATGGTTTCATATCTTCGTTGTGATCGGTTGATTTATTCCTGTTGAGGTGTGATGTGTGTGTGGCTTTACCTGGATTGCACGATTAGTGGTATGGGACACTAGTCACCAAGGTATTGCAGTGGTCCTCGTGGTGGCCATGACGTGATTATGGAGTTTGTGACCTATGTGTCAGGTTGACGTATTTTTTGGGAGGCGTGTGTTGCCGTGTGCGTGATCGGTACCCTCGTGTACTATGAAATTGGTGGTTTTGTTGGCGGTCGTTGGCGGATGGGGACGACGGTCCTCGGAGGGAAAAGATTGGACTTGGTTGTACTGGGGTCCTGGAGGTAAAGGTTGGAACTAGATATAAGGTTGGGGGTAGCCATAAGGTTGGAACCGGGCATAAGGAAGGCATATCAACTTGTGATGGGTGATGTCACGAGGGCTTGTGTAGCCATTGTTGTAACACCCCGAAAATTTGAAACTTTTAAAACTTATATAACAAAGGTCAATTCTCATTAAATCCCAAAACAGAGTTGTACTAAACATACGAGTGCGGGGTGCTATGCCACATCTGAGCTGGAAAACTCAGATGCACAGGCTAAACTAACTAAATATCCTCAATATATCATCATGGCACGCATGCCGAAAGGAAAAATATCTATCTACTCCAAGTTCCTCTAGTGCGCTCTGGGAGCTAATCATCTGTGCCTGAAAGCCAAATATATCTGTTCAGCGAATGATGCCGGTAACCCACTCCTACGCGTTGAAATACATTATAGATAGATATATATAGATATACGAAAATCATTTTGAAGCAGGAAGATATATATACTTAAGAGACTCTAGCTTTAAAACCAGGAATAGACTCGGCAAATAGGGTAAGCACACAATCAATAATAATAGTTAAGGAGAATCATCATTAAGAACACACAACTAAGGTCACAGTCTATTTTCACATCAATCATATCATCATTTAATAATCATTTAATCATCATTCATATCACATAATCGTTGATGGCGCCACGGGACTAATCGCATGCCCTGAACATGAGGGTTAATGCTTATAGCATTAACACGGCCCCGCAACACCCTACCTCAGTACCGTGGTACGAGGGGAGTTGATCGCAACCAACCCTTTGAGAACCGCTGACGAACTCAACGTCGGACCACGATCCGACATACCGCTGACGCGCCCAGTCGGTGGACCGCGATCCCCATTACAAGGGGGGACTTACGACCGTACACACCGTTGATGCGCACAATCGGTGGGCCATAGCGGATCAAGCCCGACACACCGCTGAGCTAAACTCAGTCGGTGGGCAAAGATCCTCAGAGACTACGATCCTACATACCGATGTCCCACCACTCGGTGGATCGTAGCCAGTCGTAGCCCTACACACCGCCTGATTACTCAGGTCGGTGGACTACAGCCTTCCTCGGCTTGTTGGCCCTACACACCGCCTGGCGCGTCCAGGTCGGTGGGTCATATCACCAAGACCCATGTGGACCTTCAGTCCTATACATAATCTTTATATACCTGAGCGGTCTCTACCAGCCTGGTTAACAGTTGGGATGGTTCTCAGCCCATTCAACTGCCCGTATAGTGGACCTCAGTCCTATATCATATTAATATCCCTGACCGATCTTAATCGGCCTGGTTAACAGTTGGGATGGTTCTCAGCCCATTCAACTGCCCGTATAGCCCAATTGATCTTAACCAAGTTGGGGTCATGCATCACGTAACACACAATAACACATAATAACACATAATTCACATAGGGAAGGGGGGAGACATATAATTAAGCTTACATGTGATCATTCACATACTAAGAATAATTCCTAAGGGCTCATATAACTTCCACCTAGGTCCACGGGTTACCAATTCAACTAGCATGCAATTCATAAGACTCGTTTAACCTACGAATGGTACCCGAAATTCCAAACTAGACTCAGGCATGACAAACGGGGTCCGTTGGGACACCATGGGGAACGGGGAACATCAAACGGGGAAGCCGGGGACTCGGGGTGGGGTATGGACTAGCGGGTAGCCGGTGGGTGGGGGTCACCCGCCGGCTGCCCGCGGGTGGGCACTGTTCTGGGCAGCGGGTAGCCGGCGGGCAGCCGGCTGCTCGGTGGCTGCCCACTGCCAGGCAGTGCCCTTTTGGGCAGTGGGTAGGTGGTGGGTTCCCCCACCCCCTCTTACCCCCCACTGACTCATTCATCATAAATTCGTCCCGGGATCCTTTGTGGAACCCGGAACCATGCTTAGACACTTTTAAACGCAAATAACGACATCACATAAGCAATTAACGGATCAAAAGCAAAAATCATGTAGGACTTAACCTATTACGGCCTCTAAATATAAACAACACCCGAACATGCGAATTCTCCCCCCCCCCCTCCCCCCAAATATAAATCAAGAACATCTTCAATAAAAATTCCCAATCCAACCTAGGGCTCTAATCCCACCCAAATCATCAAGAACATATTTTATTCTTAACATCAAGAAAATATCAAGATTCGTCAAGAATCATCATATCATAATCAAGAACTTCTTTTTAACATCAAGGTCATCAAGATTCTCAAGAAAGCATATAAGTCATCTCATCAATCATCAAGAACATAACATAATTATTATAGAAGAATTCCATCAAGACACAAGAATATAGAGGGAGGCCAAGGAAAGAGATTATAGCGAAGAAAATAGGTTTTGTTGAGACATGGGTTACCTCTTAGCCTTAATTAATCCTCTCTTGGCTATTAAGGTTCTTCCCTAAGATTTCAATCCGTTTGATCTCCCTAGGCATGGTGGTGGGGAGTCCCTTGGGAATTCTTGTGTGGTGATATCTATTGTGGTGTGACTTCTAGGTGCCTCCTATGTCCTTATATATATATATATATATATATATATATATATATATATATATATATATATATATATATATATATATATATATCTAGGAGTCCTAATTAGGGTCTGAATGGTATGGGTTTACTAATTCTATTTCTTATAGGACTAAGGGCTTGGTTTATGGATAAGGGTCCATGGTCCATGGTGGACCATATTAATTAATGAAAGGGAATCCTAATCATGATCTGAATTGTAAATGCCTACTTTCTTTATTTCTAATAGATAATTAGGTCTAAGACTCCTAATTAGAATCTGATTAGTAAAAATGTTTACTCTCTTTATTCCTAATAGGTTTAAGACTCTAGTCTAGGTAAGTGTCCACGATCCATGGTGGACCACATTAATTAATTAAAGGGAATCCTAGCCAAATTAAATCCCTTTTTAATTATTATTAACGGAATTAATTAAATAATTAATCTGGGATTGAAGGCCGTAACACGGGGTGTTACAGTTGTTGTGAGTTCTCTTCTTGTGACGTGTGTTGTCACAAAGGCATGTGTTGCCTAGGCATGTGTTGTCATTGGTTGTGTCCTTATTCTTTTGAGTTGTGTGTGTCGGGTGTTAATCTATTGTGTGATGATAGATTATACCTTGAGACTTCTTGTGAGTCGTTGTTGTTCCTTGTAGTCTGGGGATGTGTTCCCGTGTTCTTGTTGAGAGTGTTTGAGTCTTGTGTTGACTATTACTCTTGGTTTTTAACTTACATATATGTATTCCATTTCGAAAATGGCTTTACGAACTTATATCTTATCTATGTATGATATTTCACATGTATTGGTGGGTTACCAGCATTAGTCGCTGACCGGGCGTCGTCCCATGTTTTATGTGTTTCTTTCAGGTGATGTTTAGACGAGTGCGCGGCTTAGTGCCAGCTAGTGTAGCTCCTCCCTTATGTTTTGTGGCCTGCGAGCCAATTTAGACTTAGTACTTTGTGATGTTGGTTTTAGATATTGAACAATGCAGATGTTAGCCTGTGCATTCACACCTAGGTGAGAGTGGCATAGCACCCTTTTACTTCCAGTTTATATATTTCCTCTTTCAGTCTTCCGCTGTGTTTGATGTTTTGATTTAGATATCTGCATGTTTAAGGCTTTAAAAAGCATGGAATTTAGGGGGTGTTACACCTTTTGACATTTGCATTGTGTCTAGGATTGCCTTTCAAGAATCTTCCATTTGGAGGTTCCACAACTCGTTGTACAACCTTTCCTTTCAGTTGGCTTGTTGGTTGTGGTTTGCTTCCATTGTTAATCTGTGCCATAGGCTTAGACATTTGGTAGGGCCTTGAACAAATACAGACTTAAAACTTTCATGTGATTAAGTGTCTATAGGTTTGTTCAACAAGATATGTGATGAGGAGCTGGGGTCGTAACCAATTCCGGTTCTTTCCCCTGTTGGTTTTGATCTGTTCACTAATCGATCCATTAGATTGGATGAGTTGTTAAATGAATCAAGAACCTCATGCAAATGTTGCTCCCGTAACTCTCTTTCTGTACACTGCTCCTTTAGAAGAAGAACCTGCTTCTCAAGCTGATCATTGGCGATGGCTAGCTTAATGTTACTGATTCTAACGCGCCTTAGCTCATCGTAGCTGATCAATAGCCGAGAGTTATCTTCTTTTAGTTTGGAGTATGTGTTTTTGATTACCTTGAAATCCATCATCATCTCAAAGATAGTTTCATTTGGATTTCCTTCACTTTCAGAGCTGGTTTCTATTTGGGTAGATGAAGAGGTTCGAGAGTTTACCTCATCATCATCGGGCATTAGGCATAGATCATCTACATCTTCCTCTTGACTGAAGAGGCATAGAAGTCCATTCTCATATCTCGAACTTTCACTTTCTGAACTTGAACTTGAAGTGCTGGTTTCGGGTTGGACCTCTTCAGTTGGTTCATTTGCAACCATTGCTTTCCTTCTCCTTTCGTGTCATGGTTGACTTGACTCTTGTTTACCACCTCTTTTGCTGGTTTCAGCGGCATCTTTCGGTGAACTCGTGCTAGGTTCCTGGTCATGGTATTTGCGGACCATAGGATGAGGGCAATTCGCTTTGAGATGTCCTGGCTTTCGACAATTGTAGCATAGCACTTGTGCATCCACAGTTTCTTGCCTTAGGGATTGAGGTGTTCTTTCGGAGTTCCTTCGGTCAAGCCAATATGGCTACAAAGTGCATTGATCAACACTACAAAGTACAATGACCAATAAATAAAGTACACTCACTTATATGTGATTTCATTTCTCGAATGCACTTCTACATCTCATTATTAGGACTCTATCTATGTATTTGAGTCTACTTATGATTCCCAATCCTAGTCTCCCTAAGTCTCCCAATCCTAGTCTCCCTATATCTCTTCTTGTATATATATACCTAGGTCTTATACTCTTGTCATTTAGGACTGTTAGTACAATTCATTACAGTTCTCATCTAGTATCAGCTAGCTAGGGTTTCTATCTAATGGCCGACGGATCTGTCAATTCCTCTGAATGGACCATTTCTGATGCCCCCCTCTCATCGGTTACTTCAACCGTAACCACCCTCTCCATGGCTCATCACTTCATCAGCGTCAAATTGACTCATCGGAACTTCTTATTTTGGAGGGCTCAAGTTGTTCTTTTTCTCAACGGATATGATCTAATGAGTTTCATCGACGGAATCAATCCTTGCCCGCTGGCCACGATCTCGTCCGGCAAAGAGGGAGCGCTGCCTCTGCCGAATCCTCCTTATCATCCATGGGTTCGTCAGGATCAGGCACTTCTCTCTATACTCATGTCATCGTTGTCTGATGAAGTTATGTCCTTGGCAATCGGACATCACACCAGGCGTGCAGTGTGGACTGCCGTTACCTCCGCACTTGCCTCTTTGTCTCGGTCTCGCTCGTTAAACCTTCTCGGGCAACTTCAGACGTTGCAACAAAGTGATGCTTCCGTCATTGATTATATCGGTCGGGCACAGGTTCTCATTGAGGATCTAGCTCTCGCCGGCCGGCACCTTCCGCATGAAGAACAAAACCATTACGTATTTCGCAGTATGCGACCTGAATTTTGGGGTCTTGTATCTTCTCTCAATGTCCGAGGAACACCGGTGACCCTTCATGAACTCTCGGACCTCCTCAGTGCCGAGGAATTCGTCGCCGGCAGTGGAGGACCGTCACCGATAGCTTTTTCCGTCCAGAAATCCGGGCAGTCTCGTGGCGGTAGTGGCGGCCTTCGCGGGAATGGCGGTGGTCGTGGTCGCGGCCTTCAGTATCTTACTATCACCAGACCAGATTTATCCTTTGCAGTCAATAAACTTTGTCAACACATGCATGCTCCTACGGTCACTCATTGGGAATAAGCCAAGCGTGTATTGAGGTATGTCAAAGGGACTCTATCTTATGGTTTACATATCTGAAAATCTGAATCCAGAGAATTACATGCCTTCTCTGACTCAGACTGGGCTGGCAGCCTTGAGGATCGTAAGTCAACCAGTGGTTATGTTGTTTTTCTTAGGTCAAATCTTGTGTCTCTGGTATGCAAGAAGCAAAGAACTGTTGCAAGATCCTCTACGGAGGCTGAACACAAAGGGGTTAGCATATGTTTGTGCTGAAGTGATCTGGGTTCTCTCCCTCTTACGTGAGATTGGCATCACTGGGATTTCAGTTGCAAAGCTATGGTGTGATAATCTTGGTGCTACATATCTGTGTGATAATCCTATTTTTCATGCTCGCACTAAACATGTTGAAATTGACTATCATTTTGTGAGAGACAGAGTTGCCAATGGAGAGATTCAAGTCAACTTTATCTCTACCAAAGATCAACTTGCTGAAATATTTACAAAAGCTTTAGCAAGTCCTAGGTTTTCTTTTCTTAGAGACAAGCTACAGGTCACATCTGTACCCTGTGCTTGAGGGGGAATATTAAGACTCTATCCATGTATTTGAGTCTACTTATGATTCCCAATCCTAGTCTCACTATGTCTCTTCTTGAATATATATCTAAGTCTTATACTCTTGTCATTTAGGACTGTTAATACAATTCATTAGAGTTCTCATCCTCATCAAATTGTCAGTGCATTTTTTTTCCAGATTGCCTTGCTTTATAACTTCGTTGATATTCTCCAGATCTTCAATTCAAATTTTAATTCTTTTGGACCTTTGAATCAGACGCCACCGTAGTGTTAGTGTTTTATTATCTGTAGGTATATTATATATATATATATATATATATATATATATATATATATATATATAAGTCGGCAATACAATATATATATATATAAATATAAAATAAAGGGTTCAAATTCTGAGAATATAAACCCAAACGGAGCGATACAAAACAAAAGAAACTCCAAGTAATGTGTAACACTCTATTTTCTTAAAATTGATTTCTATCTTATAAAGATACTAGAGAAAAAACATTTAATTTTTTTGTTGGAAGAGAGAAAAAATATTTATGTTATACAATGTAAACTCCTAAAAAAGAATCGTATATATACTTGTGCAAATCCACTTCACATTCCAATGTAGGGCAAAGGCTATTTTCAACATTCCTAACTCCATTTTCAACTCAACTCAAATTGGTATGCTTTGAGAATTAACTTCTCATTCATTTATTATTCATTTTGAACAAAATAACAATGTTTTTGAATGTCACTGGCTCTATTATATTGTAGTATGATATGTTCAAACATACTTTCTCAACCTAATGAAGCATAAAGAGTCAACAACGCCTCTACTGAGGTCCGATCTCATAACCTCCCACATGGAAAAAGTCACTACATGCCATCTGAGCACAAGGTGCTTGACACAAAATAACAATTTAAAATATCATTTTTTTAATACTATTGACTCTATTACAACGTAGTATCTGTTCTATACTTTCTCTAAGTAGTGCAGCTCAAAGGGTCAATACCCTACCACAGGGGTTCGATCTTGTGACATTTCCTCAAGGAGAGCGACAACTATGTCATTTTTTAATTTAAAAAAAAATGAGTTAATACCCAAAATGGTCATCGACTATTGTGATTTTTCATAATTTCGTCCTAAACGACTTTGATGACCTAATATAGTCCCATACTTTTGTGTTTTTACTCAATTTAGTCATCTGTTTGTTATTCCGTCAAATTGGTGTTAAATAAAGTGACAATTCAGTAATCTCAATATTGGTCTCTCTTTACTCTCAGTCATGCAAAGTGCAAAATCCCTGTTTCTTTTACGAATTACTTCGAGAATTACTCCTAGACCTGCGAATCATATTTTATATTTGCAGGTTTGGGAGTAATAATTCATAAAATAAAGATGGATTTCACACTTTGCAGGTTTATGAGTAAAAAGATTCTAATACTGAAATTACTAAATTGTCCTTCTATTTAACACCAAATGGATAGAATAACAAATGGAATATTAAATTGAGCAAAAATACAAAAATTTGGGACTATATTAGGTCACCAAAATTATTTAGGATGAAATTGAAAAAAATCATGATAATTGAAGATGATTTTGTGTATATTAACATGAGTAAATGCCAGCTAAGGTCCCTCGAGTTTGGTGGTTTCACCACCTATAGTCCCTAACTTCCGTAATTACCATTCGTAGTCCTCCGAATTACAAAAACGGACCTGCTATCATCCTTCTGTTAGTTCCTGTCATCTAAGCCGTCAAAAGCAAGGGTAAAAATGTTATTTGGCATATATATTTCTTTTTTATGTATTTTATTATCTCCTTTTCATTTCTTCTCCCGGTCGGTAGCAGAAGACGGAAAGCATTGGATCTCGCGACACTCACATCTCCTTCGGCGAACTCTGTTCTTCCCGGCGAGCAGGGCACGACGGCAACCAAGCAAATTGACACCGACACCATCTGTTTTTGGCGACTGATCTCTCTCTCTCTCTTAGTCGACGGCAAAGATGGGTCAGTGAGAAAAAAGCAACGACGAACGACAAGCTTTGTTTCTTTCCGGCGAACATTTGACGCGAGGCGAGTAGATCCGGTGGCAGCTAGGCAGATTCGACGACAGTTGACGGTGGTCGCGGCTGAGCAGTGGCTGTCGGCGTGGTGGTGGGTGTTTCCGGTGAACTCTCATCTCCAAATTCAACTATAATTCTCAATTTCACGAAAAATACGTCTGCTTGGCATGTTTGTTACCGCTCTTCCTTGTTCCAATTGTCAACCTTTTCCCCCTTCTCTTTGATTTCATCATGGTAAAATTTCCACACACATCTTTCTACATATGGATTTCAAAATTGATTGTTGGGGTTTTCAAGATCAAGGCATGGAATTGTTGGGTTTCAGAAATTAAAAATCACAAAATAGCTTCGTTGGCTCCATTTCTAGGAAATCAAGAACCCCTACCCACCCCCTTATGTCTCCGCCTTCTGGGAAATCAAGAAAGAAATTCCGACAACAAGTTGGTAAAGAAACCGTCCACGGCGACAGTGACGAGAGCGTTGCGCGCACCCAAGGAGAATGCTCTGGCGATTTGCGAGAAATCTCGCAATTTTGACTTTTCGCCAATTGTGACCGCGCTGTACTTCGCCTAAGGTCACAACTTCGATGGTCGATTGAGATCCTCCAGAGCAGTTGCCTGGTCCCAGCATGATGATCGCCACCATCAATTTAGCGATCGACGTCCATCTTCGAACTCTCGCATCGCAATCCAGTCCTCATCGCTAGGTGCAATTCCGGCGATGGACGATCGGAGGATGTAGTTCGTGATAGGTGCAATAGAAAGTTGAAGCCACAGCTGAAAACAATGGTTTTAGTCATCATTCAAGTGGGGTATATACGATTCCGACTAATTTCTCCCTATACGGTGGAACCCCGACCTCCGGCTGTGTAGCTCAGTCGAAGCACCACCACTTGTGGCACTACAAGGGATCAGTATGGAAAATGACATATTTACCCTCGTTTTTGACGGCTTAGACGGAAGAAACTAACCGAAGGATGGCAACAGGTCAGATTTCACAACTCGGAGGACCACGGATGGTAATTACAAAAGTTAGGGACTATAGGTGGTGAAACCACCAAACTCGAGGGACATTGGCTGGTATTTAGTCATATTAACATTGTCATAGTCGGGGTATCATAGTAATCAATGAAAATAGAGACATTTTTGGCATGTAGCCTTAATTATTCCGAATAAAGGGAGCTTTCATTGTCTCCTTTATATGCATCTTCTTCCCCATCATATATATATCGATTCGATGTCTGTCATTTCACACTTGGAATAAATAATGATCACTCGATCATATATATCCCTACACGCAAGCATTACACATCACACAATTGGTATGGCATAATCCCCTTTCCCCTCTTCAACACGTACCCTATTCGTATAGAGTTTTATTTAAGTTAAAAGAGATTCATAGCATTATATCTACATTTCTATAACTGTTGTTTTCAAATATTTTGTTTCTTTATGTTTGTTTTATAGTATAAAATGCATTTTGAATTGAGAAAAGCATGCATGATCATGATTCATGACGATGCACATGCTTGAAGATAGTGACCACACATTACCAGCAATCCAAAATCAAAGTTGTTGGCTCCTCATCTAATGACAAGTCTATGCCCTCCCTCGAGTTTTGCAGGGATGCCATCACTTAACACGCACACACTTTTGCAGGAAGAGGATGTAATTTCACATTCTATGCTATTTGTTGTTTGAAAGTAATCTTACCACAGAGATTTAATTTATGTATATATATTCACATTCCCACTAACAAAACTATGGGTAATAATACACTACCATATATGTGAATTGAAGTTAGATTTACTAATCTCGCACACAGGATAGTTTAGTTGGTCCTTAAATAATAGATGAGTTAATTACTTTTTGGTCCTAGATTTATTGAGGCGTAGATAGTTTTCGCTCTCCATAATAAAAATTGTTCATTTGTAGCCACGCTTATTGGTCTTTGGAGACTTTTAGTCCTCCGTCAGTGCAGTCGTCCGTTGACCGTGAAAATGAAGGGTAATGCTGTCTTTTTATGTGTTCTTCTTCTAATCTTTGTATTTCTCCATGCTGGCAATAATAAAATGTACTGGTCTCCCTTTCAATTTGGATTTGCATGCAGTTATGCAAATTAATAAACAACAACCTACTTATAACTATTTTGAATTTTTTTTTTTTTAAAAAAAAATGTGTCACGCCAGGACTAATGAAGGGGATTATGTTGAATTGCATCTAGTCACATGCCCGCAACATCATGAGACTATATGCACAAAAATTTTCAACCGGCAGGTTACTAATATACTATAACCTATATGCCATTCAGAACATAAGATTTTATATGTACTTCTCTCATAAATTTATGTACAGGAAATCATTTTTGAAAACTAGTGCCATTCAGAACATAAGATTTTATATGTACTTCTCTCATAAATTTATGTACCGGAAATCATTTTTGAAAACTAGTGCATTAGCTCCTGCCCATGGTATTTGTTAGGAATAAATTGTAAAAATTTTGATGAGCCGAATGTATTTTTGAAAAATCAAGTAGTTCCCAATTGTATTTTATTTGAGTCAGTTTTGAACCCACAGAGTATGGTGCACCCATATCATGCAACCCATGTACAAGTCTTGAAGATCATAATTTATTTGAAGAGTTAAGCGGGATTATAGCTTAACACAATTATGATTGATTGGCGTATAAATCACCAAGAACCATGCTAGAAGAGTTGGATGATACATGTGTGAGCTATGCCAAATAATCCTAAGTTCGAATCTCATGCTATATGGGAAACTAGGCAAGATGTATTGGAGACAAAGTAAGCTTGGGAGACTGAGCTATGCCAAATAATCCTAAGTTCGAATCTCATGCTATATGGGAGACTAGGCAAGACATATTGGAGACAAAGTAAGCTTGGGAGACTAAGCATCACATAATGAAGAAACACACCATGCACAAACCATGAAGTTTTTACAGAGGTTCCAATATAGCATTCTACATGGATTATGAAGAAGAAAATAACTGATATATTTTTATCTGAACATCAACCTTTTCACGATGGAATCGGAGATGCTCGAAGAAGGCTGATTCACGGAGATATATTTTCATACTCAAGCAAGAATCAGCAGATGAATTATTTGATCAACTTGATATGTCAAAACATTTATGAATGACAAGAAATGACAAGTTTGCCGCGCCGAACTTATTCAGATTTTGGAGGCTACATTTCTCAAGAGACGGCAATGGGCAAAATATTAAAATCATCTGACAAAAGGTGAAAGACGACTGCCTAACATTTCAGATCAAGTTGACAACTTTATTTTGATCAACTACATACGAAGATAGACGATCGAGATCGAAAGTTGATCAACGGGCAAATAGCTTTGGTTGGCTATAAATTGTCCAAGCAGACTTGAAGACAAGCACCAACTTTGAATATGGCTGATTGATTAAGATATACAAGCAAGAGAAAAGTAAGCAATATTCAAATCAACCAAGAAGAGAATTTGAGCTTCATAGAATAATATTCAAGTCTGAGTGAGAGAGAAATATTTTATTTCTTTGTAATCTTCTCTACTGAGTGTAGAAAGAGGGCGGAGTAACTAGAGAGAGTGAAAAACCCTGGTTGAGTGTAGCTTTGTGCGTAGCACTCGTTGTAAAGGGTAGAGTAACAAGGGGGGCTTGTGAAAACCCTGTGAGAGCGTAGCATTGTGCGTAGTTCTCGTGGTGTAGGAATACAACTTGGTGCGAAATACTCGGGAAGACGGAGTAACAAGAGGAGCTTGTGAAAAACCTTGGTGGAGTGTAGCTTTGTGCGTAGCACTCGGAGAAGTGTCGGTGGACACTTATTCACTATTGTATCTGGGTGATCGATGAATAGTGAATTCCCTCCTTGGAGTGAAAGGAGAAGAGTGGAGTAGGAGAATTACACCATCTCCGAACCACTATAAATCTCTCTCACTCTCTCTCTTTACTTACTGTTCATTTATTTTGTGCATGGTTGTTCTAACTGCGAACTAACCCGACTACGATTTATCGCATTTCTTTAACTGTCTGGGTTTGATAGTTCCCACGTTTGCATGCAAGCTAAGCCAAAGTTTACATACATCATCCTTGAGCTATATCAAGTGTTTCTAACGAGTTGCATGCTTAGAATCTCTCTTTGACCACTACACAATGAAGCATAACACTTTACCGCTATCTATTCCGTTGCACACTCTAAGTTGTTTAACTTGTTGATGCCTGTTATTTAGAGTCAAAATTACCAAAGTGTTATTTGCCTTGTGTGTTTTAAAACGAAGTTGAAAAAGTTAGAGAAGTCAATTCACCCCCCCCCCCTCTAGACTTCTCGGCACCCTTTCGAGACCAACAAGTGGTATCAGAGCGGTTGTCTATTTGAGTCAATTTTGACTGCTAGATAGATCTCAAAATCTTCAAGATGAAGAGAGATATGGTTCTTGCTCAAAATATGCTTTTCTCACTTGACAAATTTGATGATTGGAAAATTCGAATGCAGGTGCACTTATCTGCTCTAAATGATGAAATGTGGGAAGTCATCACTAATGGTCCTATCAAGATCATGGAAGTTAATACTGCCGTTGCACGAGATCCAAATGCTCCACAATATGTTCCAAAGCCAAAAATAGAGTGGATAAGTGAAGATAGAGGACGAAATAATTTGGACAACATTGCCAAGGACATTTTGTTCAAAGCAGTTGATGACACCATATTTCCAAAGATTCGAAAGTGCACCACAGCAATAGAAATATGGGATACACTTATCGGTATCGGTGAAGGCGACGAATAAGAAAAAGACAACAAACTTACCATCGCCATAAAGAGGTTCGAAGATTTCAAAATGTTACCGAATTAAAACATCACCGATATAGAAGCTCAACTAATCAAAATCCTTGGGGAGAGCACGGATCTGGGAAACACCATTACCCAGAAGGAAATATCGCTCAAAGTGTTACGCGGACTACATACAAGTTGGGATATGAAGGTGACCGCAATGCGCGATCATAGAGATCTAAGGATACTATCTACGGAAAAACTCTTTAGTGATCTTAAGGCGTATGAGTTCGAAATGAAGACACAAGTCGAAGAAGAACGCGATGAACGAACATCTGCACTGATGACCGAACAACCATCCACATCAAGGTCAGTAGGAAATAATGATTTTTTATCTGACGAACAATTTTCCTTATTTGTTAGGAAATTCAAAAAGTTCATGCGAAAGAACAAAGGATCACCACAAGGAAATTCTTTTCCAGAGAATAGAAGATCAAGAAGAGAATCTACTGAAGAAAACACAAATGTGTGTTACAACTGTAGGAAGCTTGGACACTTCATGGCCGAATGTCCACACCCCAAGGCGAACAAAAATTCGAATACTTCTAACTCTCCACAGGTTGAGTACAAGTCAAAAGAAAATAAATTCAAAAAGGACAAGCGGAAGGCACTAATAAGCGATCCACTAGAAGCAAGTGAATCCGAAGAATCATCTAGTGACGAGAGTGATTCATCACAAGAAGATACGGCGCTACTATGCCTAGTATGCAAGACATTCGAACATGAGGAATGCTTAATGACGCGTGAAACCGACAAAGAGGTATCTTCTAGTTCCTTTGGTTCCTTTAGTTCAGTTGACACCTCTTTCTAGACTCAATAATCATTTCTAAGTCTCATGAAAGATTGTCAAGAAGTCATGGCCACTCATACTCAAGTCAAAGAGCGCAATAATTTATTAATCCTTGAAAAGGAAGAAATGACATAAAAATTGCAAAATGCTTTACTTGAATTGAGTAACTTGAAAGCCGAAAATATTCGACTGCAAGAAGAGTGCAAAGCTAGAGAGGTTCGAGAACATAACCTTCGGAAAGTAATCGCATTATTTACGCATTCATCCAAAATAATGGATAAAATGGTAAGCATGCAAAAACCCGCTGGAGATAAAGCCGGACTAGGCTACGATCCATCATGTTCTCAAACCCTTGTGAAACTGACTAATTCTACTACTACTTTAATTAATAAAGTTCCAGTGATAAAATTTTTGAAAAGTCAGTATAGCACAATGAGACAAGGAGTTGGTAATCAAATAAATGCCCAGAAAAATGTTGCAAGGCCGAATCAACATAATAATATCTCGGCAAAGCAACAAAATTTTAAAAGTCAAAAATTTGTATCTCAAAGGAGAGCCAACAAGTCTAGTGCAACAAAACCTCATAGGAATATGGGAAGAATTCCGAGAATTGGGCCTGGGAGATTATATCCCTCAAAACAAGATTGGTCGCTTGAAGACGAACCATGCACCAAGTCCAGATTTGCTCTTTTTCATAGGATCAAGCAACTATCTTCTTCCCAACCCGCACCAAAGCATTTTTCGCAAGTGCGCTATGATTATAGAGTCTTTAATGGTTACAAATCACCTACTCTTTGATCAGTGGGATCTAGGTGGATTTGGATGCCAAAAATTACTAACACAAAAGGACCGAAACAACTCTAGGTACTTAAAGGCAATTAATCTTTTTTGCAGGAAATTTGGTATTTCGATAGGGGATGCTCTCGACACATGACCGGCAATATAAAGCTAGTCTAGTTGAGTTCAAAAGTATCGAAGGACCAAAAGTAGTTTTTGGAGGAAATGATCGATATGGAACAACAAAAGGAACGGGTACAATTGTGAAAAATGGTCTACGAATTGAAGACGTATCTTATGTCGAAGGATTAAAATTGAACTTGTTCAGCACAAGTCAATTTTGCGACAAAGGATATCTCGTAGAATTTTTCAAATGCAAATGTCAAGTCAAGGACGAATCTACGAATGAAGTTGTAATCACCGGATCAAGAAAGAAGAATATGTACGTTGTAGATTGGAGTACAACAAAGGACTCCGTATGCTTGGTGGCAAACAATTCGAATGAAGCTAGTTGGGAATGGCACAGAAGGCTAAATCATTTGAATTTCAAAACCATCAACAAGCTTGCAAGAAATAAAATAGTCGAAAGACTACCCAATATTGTGTTCAAAAAGGATCAAATATGCATGCCAGAAAGGAAAACAAAACAAAGCATCTTTCAAAACCAAAGCTCAAGAGTCAACATCAAGACCCCTAAGTCTTCTACACATGGATTTATTTGGTCCAGTAAATCCAATAAGTATAAGTGGTAAGAAATATACCTTGGTTGTTGTTGATGACTTTTCCAGGTACACATGGACAATATTCATCAAGAAAAAGGATGATGTCTTGTCAAAGTTGCCAGAGCTACTGAAGCTACTGCAAGTAGAAAAAAACATGAAGATTGCAACAATACGAACCGATCGAGGAACAGAATTTGTGAACAGAGTGATTCAATCATACTGCAATTCACAAGGAATATTACACCAATTATCTGCCGCACGAACGCCGCAACAAAATGGCGTAGTTGAAAGAAGAAATCGAACACTCACGGAAGCCGCACGAATTATGATTTCAGCCGCCGGACTACCAAAGAGATTTTTGGCCGAAGCTATCAATACGGCGTGCTATACTCAAAATCGCAGTCTAATCCACAAGTCTTATAACAAAACACCATATGAGTTATGGAAAGGGAGAAAACCCAATCTCACCTATTTTCATACATTTGGTTGTAAATGTTTTGTACTTGTTAATGGAAAGTCTCACTTAAAGACTTTTGACGAGCGAGTGGACAAAGGAACATTCTTAAGATACTCATCTACCAGCAAGGCATACAGAATTTTCAACAAATCAACCATGGTGGTAGAAGAATCGATCCACGTCGTGTTCGACGAAAATCACGACAAAAATGGCATACATAATGGAGGTAATCGTGATTTAAATAATTCTAATTATATTTTAGAAGATAATGTGTTGTAGGAGGTAGAGGAATCAAGTGATATGGGTACTCACCAAGTTGAAACAATGCCAAATGTGACACCCGAAGTATCACTTACACCCACAACCGAAATTGCACCTGGAATTTCAACGGAAGAAATCCCAGTAGATGAACCCGAAGATATACCCGTCAACAATTCACAACAAGAGATATCTCAACAAGTGGTATTTCAACAAGAAGGAAACTCTGAGAATCCAATGAGTCTTCAACCAAATCGAAAGTGGCTAAGAAATCACCCACATGACTTAGTCATTGGAAATCCAAGAGACGGAATAAGAACACGATCATCTATAAGGGACCAACTAGATATACCAACAAGGGATGCAATGTTCTCATGTTTTCTATCACAACTGGAACCGAAAGAAATTGACGAAGCTTTAGCCGGTCCAAGTTGGATAGATGCCATGCAAGAGGAATTAGATCAATTCAAGCGCAACGATGTATGGGAACTTGTTCCAAGAATAATGCACCAAAATGTAATTGGCACTAAATGGGTCTTTAGGAACAAAGCAAATGAAGACGGCGTCATTGTTTGGAATAAAGCAAGATTAGTCGCGAAGGGGTACTCACAAGAAGAAGGCATAGATTTTGATGAGACGTTTTCCCCCGTCACACGACTCGAAGCAATCCGGATATTCCTAGCATATGCAGCGCACAAGAATTACACTGTGTATCAAATGGACGTAAAGAGCGCATTTCTTAATGACTTACTTGAAGAAGAAGTTTACGTCGAACAATCACCCGGTTTTGAGGTAAAAGACGTTGGTGATCAAGTCTACAAATTAAAGAAGGCATTGTATGGGTTAAAACAAGCTCTGCGAGCTTGGTATGACACCTTGTCAATGTTCTTAATTAGTTGTGGATTAACCAAAGGTCTAGTTGATAAAACCCTCTTTAGAATTCAAGAAAATAATCACATTTTGTTAGTACAAATTTATGTTAATGATATTATTTTTGGAAGTACTAATAATTCTCTATGTGAGAAATTTTCTAAGCTAATGCAGAACAGGTTCGAGATGAGTATGATGGGAGAATTAAATTACTTTTTGGGACTGCAAGTCAAGCAACTTGAAGAAGGAATTTTCATAAATCAAGCCAAGTACACAAGAGATCTTATCAATAAATTTGGCATAGATGGAAAATCCTTAGTCAAAATTCCCATGAGTAAATCTCAAAAATTGGATAAAGATGATGAAGGAAAAGATGTCGACCAAACAATGTATCGAGGGATGATTGGATCGTTACTATACTTAACTGCAAGCACACCGGACATATCCTACTCGGTTGGCATATGTGTGAGATTCCAATCAAAGCCCAAAGAGAGTCATTTGATTGCGTTCAAGAAAATAATTTGATATCTCAAAGGAACAATCAATGTGGGATTATGGTATCCCAAAGAAGGAGATTTTACACTAACTGGTTATTCAGATGCAGATTTTGCAGGTTGTAAAATAGACCAAAAAAGTACCTCAGGGACATGCCTATTAGCATATATTATATATTATTAGTATAAGTCAATAATTGTTATATTGACCTTGTCCTTAGCCATCTGTGTAGGATCTATTTACTAGTAGTATATCTTGTAACCTTATCAGTTTGTTACGGTAATTGAATGAAACACTCGTTCCTAAACTCATCTGGTATCAGATTGCCAAGTTTCACCTAGTTCGGGGGGTTTGTACAATCTCACAATTCCGCGGTCTCATTTTGGTTTCATAACGGCCCGGGCGTCCTCTCAGGTGTGGCATTGCCGGCTCGGGCATCCACATAATCAGGCACTACAAAGGGTTCTACATAATTGTCTAGTGTCCTCAAATAAATCAAGTTCCACAGCCATATGTTCGTCGTGTCAGCGGGGGAAAGCATCTCGTTTTCCTTTAGATAGGGTTGAGCATTCCAGTAGCAATGTATTAGATCTTTTATATACTGATATCTGGGGTCCCGCGCCCGTTGTTTCTGCGGAAGGTTTCCGGTATTTTGTTCTTTTTGTAGATGATCATACCAGATATTGTTGGTATTATCCTCTACGTCTCAAAACTGACATCTATAAGGTTTTTGAGCTATTTAGGACGATGGTAGAACGTTTGTTTTCACGTTCTATCAAGTCCATCCAGTCCGACTTGGGCGGAGAATACCGTCGTTTGCATGCTACGTTTAATGCCTTGGGTATAGTGCACAGACAGTCATGTGCCTATACGCATGAGCAAAATGGCCGAGTTGAGCGCCGGCACCGACACATTGTCGAGACTGGGCTTGCGCTTTTAGCCGAAGGCTCAGTCCCATTACGACATTGGGATTCCGCTTTTGAAACAGCTACATACCTAATCAATCGGCTTCCGTCGTCTGCCCTACAGTTTGATACACCCCACTACCGTCTATATAAAACACCACCTACATACACCTTTCTACGTGTCTTCGGGTGCTTATGCTTTCCCTATCTACGGCCATACAATCGGCACAATATAGAGTATCGCTCAGCCCCGTGTGTCTTCTTAGGGTACCCAGCTTCCTTTAGAGGTTACCGATGCATGGACATAAACACGGGCAAGACCTATATTTGTCGCCACGTGCGCTTTGATGAAAATGTGTTTCCTTTTGCAACTGCTTCTTCAGTACAGGACACAACACCATCAGTCGCAGAAAGCCAACCATGGGCTTCTTGTCCGGTCATACAAGGAACTACAGGTGGACCACCCCCGGCACCACCGATGAGCTGTACCGCCACAGCTCCACCACAAGTTCGGGCCACCAGAAAAAGGGCCCCAAAAAGACCACCGGGACCACGGGATCATGTGATGCGATTGCGGCACATGACTAAAGGCACCGGTGAGCAACTTCAAGCTTTAACCGCAACAACTGATCCACCGGATCCCACCTGTTACACGCAAGCTATTGGTCATCCACAATGGCGTGACGCCATGGACCAAGAATTCAACGCCTTGCTACACAATGACACGTGGCGGCTGGTCCCTCCGACACCCAACATGAATGTGATCGGGTGCAAATGGGTGTTTCGCACCAAGCGAAAGGCCGATGGCTCAGTGGAACGCTACAAGGCACGCCTTGTTGCAAAGGGTTTCAATCAAGTTTCTGGTGAAGACTTTTTTGAAACATTCAGCCCAGTAGTCAAGCCGACTACAGTCCGCATTCTGTTCTCTTTCGCAGTCTCTCGGGCCTGGACTATGCGGCAACTGGATGTCCACAACGCTTTTCTCAATGGCCATCTGGCTGAGACAGTATACATGCGTCAACCCCCGGGTTATGAAGATCCGGACCATCCGGAACATGTCTGCTGTTTACAAAGATCCTTATATGGGCTAAAGCAGGCCCCACGGGCCTGGTTTCGCCGTCTGCATGATTTCTTACTCTCTGCAGGGTTTGTGGCATCCAAAACGGATGTTTCTCTCTTCCACTACTCCACTGGGGATTCACGTGTCTTCTTGCTTGTCTATGTGGATGACATCATCATGATGGGTAATGATTCCACATTGGTAGACACTCTGTTGCAAAGACTGGCGTCCACTTTCAAGATTCGGGATCTTGGAACACCGAGTTTCTTTCTTGGCATAGAAACCATATCCGCAGGGGACTGCATACTCTTATCACAGCGTCGTTACATGAAGGACCTTTTAAATCGAGCAGGCATGACTGACTGCAAACCGCTCGCAACTCCTGCCGCCACAACTCAAGCTGTTACACCTTCGACTGATCCCTATGACAACCCTACTCAGTATCGACGGCTTGCTGGTGCTCTACAGTATCTCACCATCACTAGACCGGACCTGTCGTTTGCTGTGAACAGACTCTGCCAATTCATGCATGCACCCACACATGAACACTGGGGTCTTCTCAAAAGGGTTCTACGGTACGTAAAAGGGACGCTGGATCTTGGATTGCGTCTATCTCCTTCACCATCCTCCGACATACATGCTTTCTCAGACTCGGATTGGGCAGGCTGTCCGGTTGATCGAAAGTCTACAAGTGGTTATGCAGTTTTCCTTGGGACCAACCTTGTTTCTTGGGTATCTCGGAAGCAACGCACTGTAGCCAGGTCGTCAACTGAAGCCGAGTACAAAGGCCTTGCGGACGTCTCGGCAGAGGTAACCTGGGTAGTGTCCCTACTACGTGAGCTCCGGTTACACTCAGAGACTCCGGCCACCCTCTGGTGTGACAATCTAGGCGCCACCTATCTCTGCGCTAACCCAGTTTTTCATGCAAGGACCAAGCATGTTGAGGTGGATTATCACTTTGTACGTGATAAAGTATCCTCCGGGGATTTTAAAGTCAATTTTGTCTCGACGAAAGACCAGCTGGCTGATATCTTCACCAAACCGCTAGCTGCGCAACGTTTCGGGGATCTACGTACCAAGCTCAATGTTATTCCGTTACAACCTTGTGCTTGAGGGGGAGTATTAGCATATATTATATATTATTAGTATAAGTCAATAATTGTTATATTGACCTTGTCCTTAGCCATCTGTGTAGGATCTATTTACTAGTAGTATATCTTGTAACCTTATCAGTTTGTTACGGTAATTGAATGAAACACTCGTTCCTAAACTCATCATGCCAGTTCTTAGGGGGAAGATTGGTCTCTTGGTTCAGCAAAACGCAAAACTCCATAGCTACGAGCACTGCCGAAGCCGAATATATTGCAGCTGGGAGTTGTTGCGCACAAATCTTGTGGATGAAGCAAACAATTATTGGACTATGGGATTAAGTGCGAAAATGTTAACATTTTATGTGATAATACTAGTGCGATCGCCATAACCCAAAATCCGGTGCTTCACTCGCGAACCAAGCATGTTGGTTTTATGATTTTTGGGCACTCAACGGTAGGCCAACACTACTGTTAGAATAACGAGAATATAGGAAAAATATAGGCGAAATATATGGAGAGAAATATAGGTATTTTGTATTGATGAATATTGACTGTGAATACTGAAAGTTGTTCCCCCCTCCTTTATGTGAGAGGGTCTATTTATAAATATTTTAGGCCTAGAGCCCTACAAGGAATATGAATTTTAGACTGCCTCATATTGGGAGTCTTAGTTACATAATGAGACCTAATTCTCTTATAATAGAAATAATGAGTCCAATTCTAATTATATTGGGAATAATAAGCCCAATCCTTGACAAAGTCTTCGATTGCTCCGTATCGTGTATCTTTTTTGGGCTTTCTTATCCAGTTGCTTTCTTAGGCCGATCCATGTGGCCCAGGCATAGTGTAACACCCCCTAAATTCCATGCTTTTTAAAGCCTTAAACATGCAGATATCTAAATCAAAACATCAAACACAGCGGAAGACTGAAAGAGGAAATATATAAACCGGAAGTAAAGGGGTGCTATGCCATGCTCACCCAGGGGTGAACGCACATGCTAACATCTACATTGTTCAATATCTAAAACCAACATCACAAAGTACTAAGTCTAAATTGGCTCACAGGCCACAAAACATAAGGGAGGAGCTACACTAGCTGGCACTAAACCGTGCACTCGTCTAAACATCATCTGAAAGAAACACATAAAACATGGGACGACTCCCGGTCATCGAATAATGCTTGTAACCCACCAATACATGTGAAATATCATACATAGATAAGATATAAGTTCGTAAAGCCATTTTCGAAATGGAATACATATATGTAAGTTCAAAACCAAGAGTAATAGTCAACACAAGACTCAAACACTCTTAACAAGAACACGGGAACACATCCCCAGACTACAAGGAACAACAACGACTCACAAGAAGTCTCAAGGTATAATCTATCATCACACAATAGATTAACACCCGACATACACAACTCAAAAGAATAAGGACACAACCAATGGCAACACATGCCTTTGTGACAACACACGTAACAAGAAGAGAACTCACAACAACGGCTACACAAGCCCTCGTGACATCACCCATCACGAGTTGATATGCCCTCCTTATGCCCGGTTCCAACCTTATGGCTACCCCAACCTTATATCTAGTTCCAACCATTACCTCCAGGACCCCTGTACCACCAAGTCCAACCTTTTCCCTACGAGGACCATCGTCCCCATTCGCCAACGACCGCCAACAAACCTACCAATTTCATAGTACACGAGGTTACCGATCACACACATGGCAACACAAGCCTTAGCAACACATGCCTCCCAAGAAATACGTGAACCCGACACACAGGTCACAAACTCCATAATCACGTCATGGACACCACGAGGACCACTGCAATACCATGGTGACTAGTGTCTCATACCTCAAATCGTGCAATCCAGGTAAAGCCACACACACATCACACCTCAACAGGAATCAATCAACGGATCACAACGAAGATATGAAACCATACTCAATCAAGGAATAGATCACAGCCCAACAACAACAACGATGAATAACACAAGTTATCATCAACCAATAAGAAGGTACGAACAACACACATGCTTGCATTTAAACACCGAACTAGCATGCTTAACAAACGGGTAAACCAAACGTAGTTCCGAAGAACGCACAAGACTCATCACGGTTCAATGAAACACAATGTTGAACACTTAGCACGATTCAAGACACCAAAACCTACAAGGATTCCTACCATATAGTTCTAGACATACGAAACATCAAGAAGACACTCAAATAGTTCCACAAAAGAACATCGGGAAGTCAAAAGACCAAATACCGAGTGAAAAGAATCACGGGGAACAAATCCCGAACATACACCGAAGTGTACCCCGCGGGTGGACCCAAGGGTAGGCCCTTACCCGCGGTTCCGCCCGCGGGTATATTACCCACCGCCCACTTGTACCCCGCGGGTGGGCGATGGGTGAACGCCTACCCACCGTTCCGCCCGCGGGTACGTATACCTGCACAAAATAATTCCCTTCGTGGATTTTCAACTCCAAGCTCAAATTCAAGTTCAAAACATGCCAAAACTCACCAAATACAACAAAATGACTCGAATTAAACGAATAGCCAAGCAATGGCATAAAAGAACCCTAAACACAAGCTCTAGATATGCATTTTCACAAAACAATGCATAAACACTCACATTTCATAGCAAAATCACATGTAGAATCCAATAAATCATCATATAGGTAAGAAAAATAGATTTTATAGAGCATGGGTTACCTCTTGAAGAAAAAACCTTCACTTTACACTTCACTAAGCTCCTACTAAGGCTCACCTTCCAAACCCACTTCAAGAACACACCAAAAGATCATAAAGATTCTATCTTTAAGAAAAGACACCTAAGAAAACACTAAAAACACAAGATGAACATAGATCTTACCCTCCTAGATGCCCAAATGTATGAAAGGTAGAATCTTGGAGACAACTCTTGAAGATTTGACAAAGCTTCAACTTTGCTTGGAAGAAAAACTATCTACCTTTTTAGAGAGAAGGTAGAGCTAGAATTTGGAAAGTGTAAGGAGAGAAATGAGGGTGTTCTACTAGGTTAGCATACAATACTAACACAAGGTGAAAAGTCAAGAATACCCTTACTAACATGAAGAGGTGTAAGGGAACAAGGGAACTCCTTACAAAGCTTAAGGTACAACCTTGACTTTGGGGTTGACTAGTCAATTACTAGTCCCCGACTATTGAATTTTCAGGATTTTTAGGAATTAAATTACCAATTGAAATAGGAATAATTACTTAATTAATCCCTTAATCGAATTCAGATTTCGGGGTGTCACATCCTCTCCCCCTTCAAAGAAGCTTCGTCCCCGAAGCTTGGGTACGATGAATTAGAACAAACGGTAAAAAGGAACAACAATGTCACAAGAGTGTCAAGAGCAATTTCTTTTGGTCAAAACCCAAAAGATTCCACAAGAATTCAAGGCAAGAAAGAAATCAAAACAAGGATTGGCAAGAATTTTAACAACGGATAAATTGAGCATAACGAACTCTAGTCCCAACACAAACACCAACTTCTAGCCAACAACTAAGAATTAGACAACCAACTCAAAACACCAACTACAAAACTAACTAAACAACGAAACAACAAACAAGAACAAGCATAAAAGGCAAACAACAACCAAACGGTAACAACGGCTAAGAAGATAACAGCAACTAAGGAAGGGCGAACAAGATGGCCACAACTCCACTCTAGAAGGACTTGCTCCCTGACTCCTCGGATTCCTCATCATCCTCTCCTCTGCGGCTTGAACTGGCTTCGATCTGATCTAGCCTTTGGTGCACGGCGACAAACTGCGTCTTCATGTATGCGAAGCCTTCTCCGATCATGCGGTTCTGATAACGAAGTAAGGTGACAACACGCTTCTCATGTGTCATGGCATCATGCTCCCTTTTGGTGCGAGCTTCCCTTATTCTTTGATTTCCTTCACTTTCAGAATCACTTTCTTCGGCCTCAACAGTTTCCGGTGCCTCCACTTCTTCCTCACGGCCTGCTTCGCTCTCAACTTCTTCATCGCCTCCCAAACTCTGAACTGCGAGGTTCAACATCCCGGCATGAATCTCAAGCTCAGCTGCCAACTCAGCTCTTTCTTCGGGGGATTTCCTTGCAACTTCCTCGAGAGTGATGTAATCACCATCGCCCAACTGAAACAAGTTGCAACTTCGAAGATTGGTGGCATCCAACACCATCTTTCCCATGGGCTTCGGTATACAACAATCCACACTTACCCCCTTCTTGACAAGAATCCAGCTCAACACCATCCCATACGGTAGGCTCTTTCGGTTGTGGTCACGGCAGAAAACCATATGTTAGAACATCAAAGCTGGCAGGTTGAACTTGACCATATTCTTGAGGCAAAAGGAAAAGGTGCACTCCAACTTTCCTAACAACTTACTTTTGTTGTTATTGGGTAACAAACAATCCGATACCAACATAACCAAGATCCTCTGTTCTGCAGACAACCACTTTTTCTCCGGCCTTGAAGCTTGAGTGAAACCACTCGTGCGACCCAACAAACAACTCAAATAGTCCCGGTACCCCATGATATCCGTACTAATCCATGAGTTACTGCTATATTGAGCAACTCCCGAAGCAGATAAACTCAAAGTTGAGCCAGCCTTTTTCCAGACAGAACTACCTTCATGCCTCTCACTTTAGAAGTGATCTCGAGCTTATCACCATCCTTTGTCACAACCATGTGACGATAAAATTCCTTGACTAGACTCGGGTAAGTTTCGGCCCTTATGGCGAGAAACCCATCCAACAAACCTTGGAATCTAAGCTTATCCAACAAAGAATTAGGAAAAGATTCCGGGTCAAAGGCTTTACCTTCAAGAACGAGGTAGTGGGCATCCACCCATTCCACTTTCCTAGCCAAGCTTGACCTTCTAGGCATGGTAAGAGATGACCCAAAGCTCAACAAAGGAAGCCCACAACTTCTCCTTCTACTACTCTCTCTCGACGACTCTCTCTCTCTCGCTCTCGCTGCATCTCTCTCGTCTTCCGGCGAACAGGGCAGCTCTGTAACACCCCGTGTTACGGCCTTCAATCCCAGATTAATTATTTAATTAATCCCGTTAATAATAATTAAGTATGATTTAATTCGCTTAGGTTTCCCTTTAATTAATTAATAAAGGCCCACCATGAACCGTGGACCCTTGCCTAAATTAGAGTCTTAAGCCTAATAGGAATAAAGAAAGTAAACCTTTTACTATTCAGATTATGATTAGGATTCTCTTTAATTAATTAATATGGTCCACTATGGACCATGCCCTTATCCCTAAAACAAGCCCTTAGTCCTATAAGGAATAGAATTAGTAAACCCATACCATTCAGGCCCTAATTAGGAGTCTTAAATATATAAATAGGGATATAGGAGGCACCTAGATCTTCCACCACAATAATCCCTTACCACACAAGAAGTTCCAAATATTCCCCTAGGAGAAATCAAGAAAGAAGAAAGCTTCAAGAAAGACCCTTCATAGCCAAGGAATTAATTAAAGCCAAAAGGTAACCCATGTCTCAACAAAACCTATTTTCATAGCTATGATTCCCCTCTTAGGATTTCCCCATATTATTGTGTATTGATGATTTGTGATACTATTATTGATGTTTGGTGTGATGATTCCATGGGTGTTCTTGATGATGAGAGGTTCTTGATAATTATGGTGTTCTTGATGATTATATGACGTTCTTGATGATTATATGATGTTCTTGATGATTGTAGGAAGTTCTTGATGTTTATGTGATATTCTTACCGAATCTTGATATTAGAAGATGAATTGTGTCCTTAAAAGTGATTAGAACCATAGGTTGTATCGTATGATATTATTCTTGGTGTATTGGGTGGGAAATCGCATGTTTGGGTGTTAATTATGTTTAGAAAAGCATGATAGGTTATGTGCCGCATGTTCCTCGCTTTGATCCGTTAATTGTCTACGTATTGTTGTCAATTGTGTTTAAAAGTGTCTAAGCATGGTTCCGGGTTCCACAAAGGTTCCCGGGGCGTTTTTGGTGATGAAAGAGTTAGTGGGGGGTAGGTGGGATAGGGGACCTTCCACCTACCCACGGCTAAAGATGGCGTCGCCGGCAGCGGGCAGCCGGCGGGTGAACCCTCACCCACCGGCTACCCGCTGGAAAATACCCCAACACGGGATTTTGGCTTCCCCGTTTGATGTTCCCCCGACCCCCGTGCTGTCCCAACGGACTCCGTCTATCGTGCCTATGTCTAGTTTGATATTTCGGGTACCGTTCGTAGGACGTATGAGTCTTATATATTGCATGCTAGTTGAATTGGTATCCCGTTGACCTAGGTGAAAGAAGTATGAACCCCTTAGGATTATTCTTATTATGTGAAGGATCACGCATAGGTTTTGTTATACGTTTTTTCCCCCTTCCCAATGTGTTAATGTGGGTTGCATGTGCTTGCTATGTGTTATGTGTGCATGATACCCCAATTCGGTTGCGATCGGATTGGTTATTCCTGAGCTGCGGTTCAGAAGCTGGCTGCGGTCAGATTTACACTCTTGGGCTGCGGTCCACCGTTTGGTTGCGATCAAACGTTTGTACATGAGCTGCGGTTCATATTTCCTGGCTGCGGTCAGATGACATACTCTTGGGCTGCGGTCCACTGTTTGCTTGCGATCAAACTATGATGAGCTGCGGTTCATCGGTCGGTTGCGATCGACCCCTCCGTTTTGCGATACGGGGCAGGGTGCTGCGGGGCCGTGTCAGAGCTATATGCGCTGACCCTCATGTATGGGCATGCGATTGGTCCTGTGGCGCCAACAAAGTGTGCTATGTGATGAGATATGGATGAATTGTTGTATGAGTGTCTTGGGGATGTGACTATGGGACTTATACTGGGAATCGTACATGTTGGGTTATGATTATTAATTGTGCTTATCCTTACCTATCTTGCCTGTCTGTAAACTGTATATGCTTAGTATAACTGTTGTCTGTGCTTAGCTCTATCTGTCGAGTCTATCCCTACTTTAAAAGCTAGAGTCTCGTAGGATATATCTTCATGCTTCAAAATGGTTTGCGTATATCTATATATATGTCTATATGTATTGTATTTCAACGCGTTGGAGTGGGTTACCAGCATCTCTCGCTAAACATATATATTTGGCTTTCAGGCACAGACGAGTAGATCACTGGAGCGCGCTAGAAGCTTGGGGCGTAGTTTAGATAGTTTTTCCTTTTGGCCTGCGTGCCATGTTTTTGTATTGATACTGATTGAGGTTTTAAAATTTAACCTGTGTACCTGAGTTCTCTAGCTCGGGTGTGGCATAGCACCCCGTACTCTTTGTATCGTATTTTGGGATTTAATGAGATTCTACCTTTATTATATAATTTTTAAAAATCTTGAAAATCTGGGGTGTTACAGTTGGTATCAGAGCCTAAGTTTGACCCTAGGATAAGACTATTAAGACAGACCTTAGGACATTAGGCTTGAACTCTAGGTACTTAGGAACATAGGATTCAGGAACCTTAGGACGCGCGGTGAGACTGTGAAACCTACACATAACCTCCCCTCACTTTATCCCTCTCTAACTTAAAAGAACTTCCCCTACGCTTACCACACCAAGGTAAGGGTGCAGCACACTGACTCATCATTACAATAAATATTGGCCCTGAAAACCAGCAGCATGGCGCAATAAGAAGACAGTCAAGGATCCGACACTTCTCGAAGAATGAATCCGAACCTTCAACAAAATCCTCGGGTTAGTGGAATGCCAAGAGGAACGCCGCGTAGAGATAGCCTCATTCTACTTCAAGACACGAGGCTAATCTTTGATAAATCCACGAAGAACCTACTTATGGGCAACAACCGGGGGTTCAACTAGGAGTGCCTAGGGGCACGGCTATGAGGACAATTCCACCTCGCACCCATAAGGGCAACCATGTACGAGGAAATTCTCCATCTAAAACAAGGGATGGCCACTATCAAGGAATACCACAAACAATTCCTCCAGCTGGCTCGTTTCGCGCCTGAATTAGATCCTACAGAGTCAACCAAGATAAAGAAGTCGGTGACAGACCCCAAACTACGAAACCCAGAAGGTCCTAATTGTAAGCAAACCCCGAACACCCAACGAAACCTACACCAGTAAACGCCAACTTCTATGAACGGGGAAATTCAGGAACAAATCCGAAAGAAGAAGTAACAGAAGTGGGAGACTGCTCCCTCCAGCATGAGCGAACCCTTTCCTTAATCGTTAGCACGAATTGTCGAAAAGGGCTCAATATGACAAGAAGAGGCAACAGACACATGGAAAGTATCATACAACTAGAGCCTCCCGGCGATAAGGGTCTTATCTTGGAACAAGGACCTTGATGGTTTTAAGGCACCGTAAGAAGTACATGTAACACACAAAATCGCCAAAACACCATGCGACGTCAAGGGCAGTCAATCAAATGCATTCCAAGGAAGAGAAATGCATCGCCAAGCACTTGGTCACCAAAGGATTGAACAAAGGACGAGCGACAAGCCGAACACCAAGAAAAACCAAGAAGGCTTAACATTAATCAAACAAGGAAAAGACAAAGTTTGCTTATGACCAACTACCCGATGAAGATGACGAGGTCGCTAAATTAGGAACCGGACCTGACCTACTGGAGGGAAAGAACATACGAGAGTCTTGACTCATCTAGAACTCGTACTTAAGGATCAATAACACTGTACAATGGGTCATCCTATGTATTCGAGTCCCTTTTATTGTGAACATGGGCATGGGGCTTGTCGGGACTGGAATCTGTGCATTCTTGGGATTTTTCCCGAAGGAATTCGCCCTTCATAGTCACCTTCCCGCGGGTCCCCAACGGGACCTTGATGGGACCCCAACGGGTCCTTGACGGGACCTTGACAGGGCCCTGACAGGAGCTTGGCAGGCGGACGACCGCCCACCTCGCGCCCACTGGTACAATGTGCTAATTTCTTAACTCCTCATTTTATTGATTCATGGCGCACTTGTGTGCCTCGATTGATGAACGCGAGTCTTGGGTAAAGAACCATAGGTCGCCCAAACATGGTGTCATCGGTAAAAGACCTCGACACACAAGACACCGTCAGAAAAGCACAACCGATTGCATTACACGTGGAGTTGAAGTTGGACTCTACGATGCAACCGACTAGGGATGATTGGCATAAAGGATTGTGCAAACCAAGGAGGCGAGTTGGGAACTCATGCTAAGGACTCACAAAGGCCTTACAAGTCAAAATGCTAAGGATGGATCGGGACTCCTTCAAACCATGGATATCGTTCAAACAAATCAGAGGACTCCTTACAAGTTGTATGGAATCAAGAGCGACGTAGTCCGTGGTGCTAGGCAAAAAAAAAAAAAAGTAAAGAGCATATTTGTGCCAAGATCTCAAGGGTCATTAAGGACCCACAAGGAAATGAGATGACTCGTAAACTCACCGTGTCATTCCACAACGAGGTTAGGTAACCAACTGCGCTTCAAGAAGAAAAAGAGCATGCAAGGACACCTTCATCATTAAAAGTAACACAAAAGGGCACAACAAGCCGAACCTCGGGGAAGACATGAAGTCTTACTAAGAATTTCATTCCCTAAAGAGGAGATGAAATTCAATAAGAAGAGCAAGTCAACCCAAAGTTTATCAACTCCCAAGAAACTTTGGGAAGAATTTGGGAAGTGCGCCCTAAGAGATTGGCTTGGTTGACCAAGCTTGGTCAAGACCTTGGACGCATTAAAGAAGTAAGTGTTAAATCATCACGGGAGATTCCCTCAAGATAAGAGAGAATGACGAAACTTTAGCCTGGGAAGCAAGGTCTAACAAGGATCTTAAAGTCAAGAAAGTGCCAACACCAAGGAAGAAGGATCATCAATTCGTCAAATACGTCGTGATCAAAGCATCAAACCAGAATAACCACTTAAGATCGAGAACCCTTAACCCATCCTAGCCGAATTCCTTTCCCTCCCTCGGAAAATCGGCCCCCTCCTTATTTGAAAACCCTTTCTACCCTTCAAACCACATTCTTGATTCCCTATTTTAACGATTCCATACAAGGTGGCAACCTCACACCCTAAGTTGCAACCTTGAAAACTTTGATCTTAATTCTTGAATCCACTTTGTCCTCAAGTTTGAAACCCACTCTCTTAATCCATTTAACCCAATCGTTCCCAAAAACCCAGAACACATAGATATACTATTATATATTCTCCCCATAGAATACATTCTCTCTATATGACCACCATATTACTTTTGACTCGTTATCCCTGCAATGATTTCTAAGCGTCGGGGACGAAGCTTCACGTAAGGGGGGGAGAGTGTAACACCCCGTGTTACGGCCTTCAATCCTGGATTAATTATTTAATTAATCCCGTTAATAATAATTAAATATGATTTAATTCGGTTAGGTTTCCCTTTAATTAATTAATAAAGGCCCACCATGAACCGTGGACCCTTGCCTAAATTAGAGTCTTAAGCCTACTAGGAATAAAGAAAGTAAACCTTTTACTATTCAGAAAGTAAACCTTTTACCATTGGGTTATGATTATTAATTGTGCTTATCCTTACCTATCTTGCATGTCTGTAAACTGTATATGCTTGGTATAACTGTTGTCTGTGCTTAGCTCTATCTGTCGAGTCTATCCCTACTTTAAAAGCTAGAGTCTCGTAGGATATATCTTCATGCTTCAAAATGGTTTTCGTATATCTATATATATGTCTATATGTATTGTATTTCAACGCGTTGGAGTGGGTTACCAGCATCTCTCGCTGAACAGATATATTTGGCTTTCAGGCACAGACGAGTAGATCACTGGAGCGCGCTAGAAGCTTGGGGCGTAGTTTAGATAGTTTTCCCTTTTGGCCTGCGTGCCATGATTTTGTATTGATACTGATTGAGGTTTTAGAATTTAACCTGTGCACCTGAGTTCTCTAGCTCGGGTGTGGCATAGCACCCCGTACTCTTTGTATCGTATTTTGGGATTTAATGAGATTCTACCTTTATTATATAAGTTTTAAAAGTCTTGAAAATCTGGGGTGTTACAAACTCAGCGGGGAGGCTCCGGCGGTGCGTCTACAGCGGCGGTCAGAGACAGTGTAGCGGCGGATTGACGGTGGTGGCGGGTTGCAGGTGGGCGACGGGTGGGGGTGTATCTCGGCTGCTCACGGGTAGGGAAGAAGAAAGAAGAAGATTTGGGAATTTTAGGGATTTTTGGGAAAAATTGGGGAAAAGATGATTTAATTTGTGTCAAAAGCAATTTAAAATGATCCCATGCCTCATGAAACAATTCACCCTCTCTTTGAGTAAAAGTGCATTTTCTACTCCTATAGTCCATTGTCTTTTGAGATGAATAATATTTAAACATGAAAGCATTGTAAACATCATCCCAGGTTCTTAAAGTACCCTCTGGTAAATTTAACAACCACTGCCTAGCATCACCCCACATGTAATATGGAAAACATTTCATTCTAAGCTCTTCTTCAGATAAATTATTCAAAGGTAAAGTTTGTACCGTACTATAGAGCTCTCGCATGAAACTCAAAGCATCTTCACTTCCCAAACCGTTAAAGGTCGGGAGCATATTCAAATGGAAGGTCTTGAGTTCATAATTTCTAGCTGCATCAGATAATTGAATGCAAGAAGGATTAACAGCTATTACCGGTCTTTGGATGTCTCGAAGACGTGGTTGAGCTACTTGATTGTGAGGAGGTGGAACTATTGGTGGTACGGGGTCATCCTGTTGACCCACTCTATTGTTTTCAGTCATTTCAAGCCGCCTTCGTACCCTGTTTTTTCTGCAAGTACGCACAATTTCAAGATCAATAGGAAATAATTCAGCACTTTTATGCCTTAGTGAACGCCTTAAGTTCATAAACAAAACAAAATAAAAACAGAAAAAAAAATTAAATAATAAAATAAAAATAAAATAATAACGAACCTAACAACTAAAATAAATTTGAAAGAAAAACTTAAAGAAAACAATTTAATAAAGTGTTCCCCGGCAACGGCGCCAAAAACTTGATTGTTATAATCTGCAAGCGCACAGAGTCAATCACAGTATAAATTTCTGGAGTATTCCAGGGTCGATCCCACGAAGAACACTATTAATTGTTATCTTTAATAATCAAATTATTGATAAAGAAAGATGCAAATAAATAGAATTAATGTAATTAAATAGAATATTTATGAATTTAAAGCAAAGTGAAACTTTCAATTGAGAAAAGACTAGGGATTTGGGTTCACCTATTAGATAATTAACTAACTCTCCTAAGTATTAATTCTCATGATTATAGTGACAATTGCTCCATATATATCCTAATACTCCGTCGAGCTACTAGGTTGTATCCAATTAACTGTGATCATCCGTCGATATCTCACCAACATTAATTGAACCCATTAAGCAACAATCAAATATCACCACAAATACCTAAAGCTATGTCTAGTTTAGGTCAATTATGTTTATCTTACGAGTTCTAGGTTCATAATTCACCTGTTAGTTCTTCTTATGAACCCTAATATTAGAATTATGCAATGGCCAGTCACACAATCCACAATTAAAATACATAAAATAAATATAATCAAGTTCAATTATTAAATTGAAATTGGAAGAATTAACTCATCATGAAGAATAATCAATTAATCTAATATAGGCTAATCCAAATCCTTAATTAAAGTTCTAGTCAGTAATCATAGTTAAATGCATAAATTGTTCAAGGAACATCATTATGAAATTCTAAACAAGAATAAAAGTAAGGAAGAGAAATAATTCAAGCCTAAGAAGAAGATAATCGCGATTGAAACTCGAAAATTCTAACGCGATGAAGTCTCGAATTCCCTTGCTCGCTGAAGCCGCTGCTGCGCACGTACTCTTCTCCCCCTTTTGTTCTGTTCTGTTTCGTCGTTTTTTTTCTCTTATGCCGTCCCTCTGTTCTATTTCGCTTTGCCGAACCCAAAAATAATAAACAAAAGCAATTCAAGATGGGGTCTTTTTCTTTGTCCTTTTTTTTTTCCCCTTTTATAGCTGCGCAAATCCAACTAATTCCAAAAACAAAAATTAAGTTGAAATAAAAACAAGTATAACCTAACGACACAAATTAATTAAACCTAAATAATTAAAACACTTAACTTGAAGAAATAAAATTACTAAATAAATTTAATCCTATAGATAAAATAGAACTCTTATTTATATTAATAAAAATGCAACATTAGCCTAATATTTATTAAAACCCATCTAAACTAGTAACATATAACTAAATATAATATTTATAATAACATTAACCCTAAAACTTAATTTATTTATGCGAATCACTCACTAAAATTACTCTAAATAATGTCTTGAAATTACGCTTATCAGGTACTTGGGTTGAAGATGACACAAACTTAGCTTGAAAACTCCGTCGTGGCTTCTTGAAGGTGGAAGAACCTCCGCTCTCGGTCCTCTTCCTCGCTAGCTCAAAAGACCCTCGTTGAAGCTGCTGAACACGGTACAGATCCGCTGTAACACCCCCTAATTCCATGCTATTTAAAGCTTTAAAACATGCAGATATCTAAACCAAAACGTCAAAAACAGCGGAAGACTGAAAGAGGAAATATATCAAATAGAAGAAACGGGGTGTTATGCCACGCTTACCTAAAGGTGAACGCACAGGCTACATCTGCATTGTTTAACATCTAAACCAACATAATAGATTACTAAGTCTCAATTGGCTCACAGGCCACAAAACATAAGAGGGGAGCTACAATAGCTGACACTAAACCGCGCACTCGTCTAAGCATCACCTGAACGAAGCATATAAAACATGGGACGACGCCCGGTCAGCGAATAATGCTGGTAACCCAACTATACATGTGAAATATCATACATAGTTAAGATATAAGTTTGAAAAGCCATTTTCGAAACGGAATATATATATATAAGTTCAAAACCAAGAGTAATAGTCAATACAAGACTCAAACACTCTCAACAAAAACACGGGAACACATCCCAAGACTACAAGAACAACAACGACTCACAAGAAGTCTCAAGGTATAATCTATCATCACACAATAGATTAATACCCGACATGCATAACTCAAAGGAATAAGGACACATCAAACGGCAACACATTCCAAGGCAACACATGCCTTTGTGACTACACACGTCACAAGAAGAGAACTCACAACAACGGCTACACAAGCCCTCGTGACATCACCCATCACGAGTTGATATGCCTTCCTTATGCCCGGTTCCAACCTTATGGCTACCCCCAACCTTATATCTAGTTCCAACCTTTACCTCCAGGACCCCTGTCCGCAAAGTCCAACCTTATTCCCCCGGGAACCGTCGTTCCCCATCCAACAGTCCCTCCAACAGAACCACCGATTTCATAGTACACGAGGGTACCGATCACACATGGCAACACATGCCCTGGATAACACATGTTATCCCAGAAATAAACACGTGAACCTTACTCAAAGGCCACAAACTCCATAATCACGTCGTGGCCACCACGAGGACCACTGCAATACCATGGTGACTAGTGTCCCATACCACTAATCGTGCAATCTAGGTAAAGCCGCACACACATCACACCTCAACAGGAATCAATCAACGGATCACAACGAAGATATGAAACCATACTCAATCAAGGAATGGATAACAGTCCACAACAACAATGATGAACAACACAAGTTATCATCAACAAATAGGAAGGTACAAACAACACACTGGCTAGCATTTAAACACCGAACTAGCATGCTTATCAAATGGTAAACCAAACGTAGTTCCAAAGAACACACAAGACTTATCACGATTCAACGAAACACAATGTTGAACACTTAGCACGATTTAAGACACCAAAACCTACATGGATTCCTACCATATAGTTCTAGACATACGAAACATCAAGAAGACACTCAAATAGTTCCACAAAAGAACATCGGGAAGTCAAAAGACCAAATACCGAGTCAAAAGAATCACGGGGAACAAATCCCGATCATACACAAAAGTGTACCCCGCGGGTGGACCCACGGGTAGGCCCCTTGTGACACCCCGAAATCCAAATTCAATTAAGGGATTAATTAAATAATTAATCCTATTTCAATTTGTAATTTAATTCCTTAAATTCTTGAAATTTAATAGTTGGGGACTAGTAATTGACTAGTCAACCCCAAAGTCAAAGTTGTACATTGAGCTTTGTAAGGAGTTCCCTTGTTCCTTACACTTCCTTATGTTAGTAAGGGTATTCTTGACCTTTCACTTGTTGATGGTATTGTAACCTAACCTAGTAGACCACCTTCATTCTCTCCTTACACTTTCTAAAAATCTAGCTCCACCTTCTCTCTAAAAATGTGAGTAGTTTTTCTTCTAAGCCAAGTTGAAGCTTTGCCAAAACTTTAAGAGTTGCTTCCAAGATTCAACCTTTCACATATTTGGGCATTTAGGAGTTTAAGATCTAGGTTCATCTTGTGTTTTTGGTTTTATCTATGGTGTCTTTTCTTAAAAGAAAGGATATTTATGATCTTTTGGTATGTTCTTGAAGTGGGTTTGGAAGGTGAGCCTTGAGAGGAGCTTGTTGAGGTGTAAAGTGAAGTCTTTAGTCTACAAGAGGTAACCCATGCTCTACAAAATCTATTTTGCTTACCTATATATGATTTCTTGGATTCTACATGTGTTTTGCTATGAAATGTGAGTGTTTATGCATTTTCTTGTGAAAATGCATATCTAGAGCTTGTGTTTAGGATTCATTTGTGCCATTGCTTGGCATTTCTTTTGATTCAAGTCATTTTGTTGTATTTGGTGAGATTTGGCATGTTTTGGACTTGAATTTGAGTTTGGAGATGAAAATCCGCGAAAGGATTTATCGTGGTACAGGGGTGTACCCGCGGGCGGAACGCCGGGTACGCGTCCAACCCGCCGCCCACCCGTGGGGTACACAGGTTGGGCAACCTGTAGCCGCGGGCGGAACCGCGGGTAGAGCCTACCCGCGGGTACTGTAACACCCCAGATTTTCAAGACTTTTTAAAACTTATATCAAAGGTGGAATCTCATTAAATCTCAAGAAATAAATACAAGCGTACGGGGTGCTATGCCACACCTGGGCAAGAGAACCCAAGTGCACAGGCTAACTAACTAATATCCTCAAAGCGTAATTACGTAAACGTGACACGCAGGCCAAAAGGGGAAAACTATCTACTTCTATACTCCAAGTTCTAGCGCGCTCCAGTGACTTAATCTTTTGTGCCTGAAAGCCAAATATATCTGTTCAGCGAGAGATGCTGGTAACCCACTCCAACGCGTTGAAATACAATACATATAGAGATATATATAGATCTACGAAAACCATTTTGAGCATGAAGATTTATCCTACGAACTCTAGCTTTGAAAACCGGGAATGACTCGACAGATAAGGCCAGACACAAGCAACAGTTATAACGAGCATATGCAGTCCTCAACACATAAGGCAGATAAGGCAAGGCATAAACAATGATCATAACCCAACATGGACAATCCCCCAATATAAATCCCATAGTCACATCCCCCAAGACACTCGTAATCACAACTCGTCCATGTCACAACACATAACACACTTTGTTGGCGCCACAGGACCAATCGCATGCCCATACATGAGGGTCAGCGCATATAGCTCTGACACGGCCTCGCAGCACCCTGCCCCGTATCGCAACACGGAGGGGTCGATCGCAACCGACCGATGAACCGCAGCTCATCATAGTGTTTGATCGCAACCAAACAGTGGACCGCAGCCCAAGAGAATGTCATCTGACCGCAGCCAGGAAAAAGGACGAACCGCAGCTCGTATAGAAACGTTTGATCGCAACCAAACGGTGGACCGCAGCCCAAGAGTATCAATCTGACCGCAACCAGCTTCTGAACCGCAGCTCAGGATAACCAATCCGATCGCAACCGAATTGGGGTAACACACACACATAACACATAGCAAGCACATGCAACCCACATTACACATTAGGAAGGGGGAGAAAACGTATAACAAAACCTATGCGTGATCCATCACATACTAAGAATAGTCCTAAGGGGTTCATACTTCTACCACATGGGTCAACGGGATACCAATTCAACTAGCATGCAATTTAATAGACTCATAAACCTACGAACGGTACCCAAAACATCAAACTAGACATAGGCACGATAAACGGAGTCCGTTGGGACACCACGGGGAACGGGGGAACATCAAACGGGGAAGCCGGGATCCCAAAGTGGGATAATTTCCAGCGGGTAGCCGGTGGGTGGGGGGGCCACCCGCCGGCTGCCCGCCGGAAACTACTATTCCGGGCAGCGGGTCGCCGGCGGGCAGCTGCCCGCCCGCCAGCGACCCGCTGCCGGGCGGTGTTTCTCGGCCGTGGGTAGGTGGCGGGTCCCCTACCCCCCCACCTACCCCCCACTGACTCTTTTCACCCAATAACGTCCCGGGAACCTTTGTGGAACCCGAAACCATGCTTAGACACTTTACAATGCAACTAATAATTAACACGTAGACATTTAACGGATCAAATACGAGAAACGTACGGCACATAACCTATCATGCTTTTCTAAACATAAACAACACCTGAACTTGCGATTTCCTCACCCGATAAACCAAGAATAATATCATACGATACAACCTAGGGTTCTAATCGCTTTTATATCAACAAGAATACGATTCGTCTTCTAATTGCTAGATTCGGTAAGAATAACACATAAGCATCGAGAGCATCACACAATTATCAAGAACAACACATAATCATCAAGGACTCCATATAATCATCAAGAACACCATAATTATCAAGAATCTCTCAATATCAAGATCATCAAGATCCCCCATGGGATCATCACTTCAATTACCAATAATAATCATCATAACTCGCCAATATACAATAATATGGGGAAACCCTAAGGGGGAATTATAACTATGAAAATAGGTTTTGTTGAGACATGGGTTACCTCTTAGCCTTAATTAATTCCTTGGCTATGAACGATCTTTCTTTAAGCTTTCTTGATTTCTCCTAAGGGGATTCTTGGAACTCTTTGGGTGGTGAGAGATTATTGTGGTGGGGATTCTAGGTGCCTCCTAAGTTCCCTATTTATATATTTAAGACTCCTAGTTAGGGCCTGAATGGTATGGGTTTACTAATTCTATTCCTTATAGGGCTAGGGCTTGTTTTAGGGATAAGGGTCCATGGTCCATAGTGGACCATATTAATTAAAGAGGATCCTAATCATAATCTGAATAGTAAAAGGCCTACTACCTTTATTCCTAACAGGCTTAAGATTCTTATTCGGGCAATGGTCCACGGTTCATGGTGGACCTTACTAATTAATTAAAGGTAAACCTAACATAATTAAATCATATTTAATTATTATTGACGGGATTAATTAAATAATTAATCCAGGATTGAAGGCCGTAACACGGGGTGTTACAGGTACGTATTGTGGTTGTTTGGGGATTTGTTCCCCGTGATTCTTTTGACTCGGTATTTGGTCTTTTGACTTCCCGATGTTCTTTTGTGGAACTATTTGAGCGTCTTCTTGATGTTTCGTATGTCTAGAACTATATGGTAGGAATCCATGTAGGTTTTGGTGTCTTGAATCGTGCTAAGTGTTCAACATTGAGATTCGTTGAACCGTGATGAGTCTTGTGTGTTCTTCGGAACTACGTTTGGTTTACCCGTTTGATGAGCATGCTAGTTCGGTGTTTAAATGCTAGTGTGTGTGTTGTTTGTACCTTCCTAATGTTGATGATGACTTGTGTTATTCATCGTTGTTGTTGGACTGTGATCCATTCCTTGATTGAGTATGGTTTCATATTTTCGTTGTGATCCATTGATTGATTCCTGTTGAGGTGTGATGTGTGTGTGGCTTTACCTGGATTGCACGATTAGTGCTATGGGACACTAGTCACCAAGGTATTGCAGCGGTCCTGGTGGTTGCCGTGACGTGATTATGGAGTTGTGACCTTTGTGTAAGGTTCACGTGATTCTTGGGTGGTATGTGTTTCCGTGTGTGTGTACGATACCCTCGTGTACTATGAAATTGGTGGTCTCGTTGGTGGGGGACGACTGTCCCAGGAGGGAAAAGGTTGGACTTGGTTGTTCAGGGGTCCTGGAGGTAATGGTTGGAACTAGAAATAAGGTAGGGGTAGCCATAAGGTTGGAACCGGGCATAAGGAAGGCATATCAACTCGTGATGGGTGATGTCACGAGGGCTTGTGTAGCCGTGGTTGTGAGTTCTCTTCTTGTGACATGTGTAGTCACAAGGGCATGTGTTGCCTACGCATGTGTTGTCATCGGTCTAGTCTTTATCCTTTGTGTTGTGGTTATCCTTTGTGGTTTTGGGATGTGTTCCCGTATCCTTCTTGAGAGTGTTGAGTCTTGTGTTGGCTATTGCTCTTGGTTTTGTACTTATATACTTATGTATTCTGTTTCGAAAATGGTTTTACAACTTATATCTTACTTATGTATGTTATTTCACATGTATTGGTGGGTTACCAGCATTATTCGCTGACCAGGCTTCGTCCCATGTTTTATTGTGTTCATTCAGGTGATGTCTAGGCGAGTGCGCGGTCTAGTACTTGCTAGTTTAGCTTCTCCCTTACGTTTTGTGGCCTGTGTGCCAGTTTAGATGTAGAACTTTGAGAAAATAGGTTTAGATGTAAACATTGCAGATGTTGCCTTAGCGTTCATCCTTTTGGTGAACGTGGCATAACACCCCGTGTTTCGGATTATGTTTATCTACTTATCTTTCAGTCTTCCGCTGTGTTTGTTGTTTAAGTTCAGTTATCTGTATGTTTATGGCTTTTAAATAGCTTGTTTTTAAGGGGGTGTTACAGTTGGTATCAGAGCCTAGGTTTGAGCCTTGGAAGGTTAAGTCTAGACTTTCTAAGTGGCTAAGTGCGGTTTGAGACCTTAAGGTGACCATAAGAATCTAAGTGTTTAGGCTTAGGATTCTTAGGACGCGCGGTGAGGTTGTGAGTTCTTGTGTCATTTTTTGTTGTGTTTTCTGTGCCTTGTTTCCTTTTTGCTTTGGTTCTCTTTAGTTAAGGCACCATGTAAGGGTGCGGGTCTTATGTTTCCTCCCGTTATCGTGCTGTTACTGTAGAAGTCGAGGATGGCACCATCGACACGTCGTGCAAGGTCTTCAGAAGCAGTCGCCAACAAGCAGTTAGCTCAAAGCCTCCATCAGCTGACACAGTTAACCCAGACGCTAAGCAACGCCCTCCTCAACAACCACCCTCTTCGAAATGGGAATCGTGACGTAGTACGCCGAGTCGCAAGTAGCCGTTCCCCGATCTTCGCCGGTGAAGAAGATTCCGCAGTGCTGGACGAGTGGATTCGGATGTTTGACAAGATCTTCGAAGTTGTGGTATGCTCGGAGAATCGCTGTAACACCCCGTGTTACGGCCTTTAATCCCAAATTAATTATTTAATTAATTTCATTAATAATAATTAAAAAGGATTTAATTTGATTAGAAATCCCTTTAATTAATTAATGTGGTCCACCACGGATCATGGACCCTTGCCTAAACTAGAGTCATAAGCCTATTGGAAATAAAAAAAAGTCAACATTTTACTAATCAGATCCTAATTAGATATCCTAGGCCTACACATCTATTAGGAATAAAGAAAGTATACCTTTACTATTCAGATTATGGTTAGGATTCTCTTTAATTAATTAATATGGTCCACCATGGACCATGGACCCTTATCCCTAGAACAAAGTCCTTAGTCCTATAAGGAATAGAATTAGTAAACATATACCATTCAGACCCTAATTAGGACTCCTAAATATATATATATATATATATATATATATATATATATATATATATATATATATATATATATATATATATATAAGGACATAGGAGGCACCTAGAAGTAACACCACAATAGATATCACCACACAAGAATTCCCAAGGGACTCCCCACCACCAAGCCTAGGGAGATCAAAACGGATGGAAATCTTAGGGAAGAACCTTAATAGCCAAGGAATGATTAATTAAGGCTAAGAGGTAACCCATGTCTCAACAAAACCTATTTTCTTCGCTATAATCTCCTTCCTTGGCCTCCCTCTATATTCTCGTGTCTTGTTGAATCCTCTATGATTAATTGTGATATATTCTTGATGATTGATAAGATGATTTATGTGCATTCTTGATAATATTGATAATCTTGATGTTGAAAAGAAGTTCTTGATTTTGATGTGATGATTCTTGAAGAATCTAGATATTTCTTGATATTAAAGATAAAATATGATCTTGATGATTTGGGTGGGATTAGAGCCCAAGGTTGGATTGGGAATTTGTATTATGATGATCTTAATATATATTTGGATTGGAATTCGCATGTTCGGGTGTTGTTTATATTTAGAAGTCGTAATAGGGTGAGTCCTAAGTGATTCTTGCTTTTGATCTGTTAATTGCCTACGTGGTGTCGTTATTTGCGTTTAAAAGTGTCTAAGCATGGTTTCGGGTTCAGAAAAGGTTCCCGAGACGAATGTATGAGAAAAGAGTCAGTGGGGGTAGGTGGGGGTAGGGGAACCCGCCACCTACCCGCTGCCCAAAGGACACTTCCCGGCAGCGGGCAGCCGCCTGCCCGCCGGCAACCCGCTGCCTGGAACAGTGCCCCCAGCGGGTGGCCCTCCACCCATCGGCTACACGCTGGTCCGTTACCACCCCGGGTCCTCGGCTTCCTCGTTTAATGTTCCCCATTCCCCGTGGTGTCCCAACGGACCCCGTTTGTCGTGCTTGAGTCTAGTTTGATATTTCGGGTACCATTTGTAGGTTAAATGAGTCTTAGGAATTGCATGCTAGTGGAATTGGTAACCCGTTGACCTAGGTGGAAGTTGTATGAACCCTTAGGACTATTCTTAGTATGTGAATGATCACACGTAAGTTTATTTATATGTCTTTGATGTTATCACATCTGTGCTTGTTTTTATGGTTATTTTGAATCATCATAGTAATTAAGTTCTTTAATTTTGCTTATTTAATACAGGTTTTCCTTGCTATTATCATTTAATTATGGTTCGTACTTGTTTTGAATGTTTTACGGTGTTTGTTAGTGTTTTTGAACCATTGTAGGTAAATTCTATGAGCAAGGGAAGTTCAAGGATGAGTTTGGAGCAATTTTGGATGAGTTCGGGGCCCAGTGCACTCAACGCGTCGAAATTTTCCAGTAGCTAACTAATTTGCGCACAGGAAGTCTCGACGCGTGGAGAAAATTCTCGACGCGTCGAGAGAATAGGCGTCTATTTCTGGGATAAAAACAGACGCCTAAAGTGGCGCAGCTGGGCAAAATTCAATACAAGCGCGAGATTTCTTTTCCTAATATCAATTGCACGGATTTCAAGGCTCATATCTCCATATTAAAAGTTAGCAATTCAAGGAATCTTCCAAATTCTAAATATCATTAAAGACGGCAATTTCTTTATTTAAATATAGGAATTACAATTTGAGTCCAATTTGGTACAAGATTCCTATTTCATCTCAACTTTGTACCCACTATAAAATCCCTCCTTCCTCAACCCTAAGATGACACCGAGAGATTTTTAGAGTTCTTTGTAGACAAGAAAGAGAGAAATCAAGAGGCTCAAGTCGTCTTTGGAAGCAAGGAGGAAGCCAGGGAGATTTGGGAGAATCGCTTGGTTAATTCTTGTACTCTTCTGATGATTTGTAATCCTTTATTCATATTTGCTATGTATAATTTAGCCATGTTCGGCTAAATTCCTTAGGAATTTTTGGGTGAATTTGTTTATGAACCTATGTGCCTAGTTCGTTAATTTCTTAATATATTTATGTTTGGTTTTATGATTTGTGTTGCAATCTTATTTTAATCTGTTGTTGTTGGTAGTTAAAGGCCTAAATTACTAGCTTCACAGTCATATTTGTGTCACCAATGGGAGTTGGGGCATAAATTAGGGCACACACGATTGCACATAACGGTTGGTCCTTGGGAAAGGGGAACTTATTAGGGGAAATTTATTCTAGATTATTGCTCATCGGGAGATGGTAGTAATTAGGAATAATTGAATGCTGATGTTTGATCTTATGGGGTGTTTAAGCCATGGGAGTGGAAATTCACTAGGAATAGAGATTACGGGAGTAATTCGATTCCACTTTGCATTCCCATACAAATCTTAATTCCAAACCAAATATTACAAACGTTAATTGGCACTAGGTGATTAAACATTGTGATCCCAAGAATCCTATTTTGCTCTATTGTCTACAAAACCTTGCTACTTATTTTATTCTGCTTGTTATTTTATATAATCAATCAACCTCCAAGTTTTGTTCGGACTAGTTTCATATGAGTAACCTAGTAGCTAGTTATTAGTACACCACCTCTCTGTGGTTCGACAACCCGAATACTCCGGGTATTATTTGTTTGCCCCAAATTACAGCAATCAAATTGGCGCCGTTGCCGGGGAGGTGGCGTTACGTACTGACATTAGTGAAAGTCTTACTTAAGGAGTCTAGTCCAATTTTTTTTTTATTTTATTTATTTATTGATTTATTTTATTTGCTAATCCATAACAAGTTCCTTGTTCTTGAGTGTGATTTTTCTTTGAATCTAAGAACTTGGCTTTTTATGCATACACGATCTCGTGGGAAAGAAGGATTATTACCTTTGAATCTTGAGATTGAGAAAAGAGCCAAGTTTCTTAGGAAACAAACTAGGATGGCACAGGTACAAGAAAACCAAGCTGGAGGGAGATCAATGTCTGACTACCTTGCTCCGGATGTTGAGGAGCATGGTAGCATCAATATTCCAAATGTGGAGGCCAATAACTTTGCGATCAATCCAGCCATACTTAGCATGGCTGCGGCAGATCGATTTGGTGGGATGCCCACGGAAGATCCCAATGCTCACGCCACCAAGTTCCTACGACTTTGTGGCACTGTCAAGATAAATGGAGTCACTCAAGATGCTGTCAGACTTAGGCTTTTTCCCTTTACACTGAAGGACAGGGCTGAAGATTGGTTATCCTCACATCCAGATAACCATTTTGACACTTGGGACAAATTACATGGAGAATTTTTGAAGAAGTTCTATCCTATCTCCAAAACTCAACGGATGAGAAGGGCAATTCAAAAATTTAAGCAACTGGCAACTGAGTCCCTCACTGAGTCTTGGGAGAGATTTAAGGAATTGAAGAGGCAATGTCCACACCATGGATTTCAGAGTTGGGATTTGATGATGTCTTTCTATGAAGGATTGCTGGATAATTCTAGGATTTTGGTGGATGCTTCTTCGGGTGGTTCGTTCACGATTCTAGAGCCAACACAAGCCGAGGAACTATTGGAGAAAATTGCTATGAATGGATCTACTTGGTACACGGAGAGGTCTCCACAAAAGCTTGTAGGAGGAATTCATGATGCGGGGCAGTTAGCCGATTTGTCAACAAAGTTGGATAATGTGGTCTCCTTGGTTCAAAAACTTGCCCAAATCACCAGCCAAAATCACAATTCAGGGGATTGTATCGACGAGTTCAACTCCCAAACCTCTATGGAGCAAGTTAATATGTTGGGATATAATAGGCCTCATCAACAGTCTTACCAACCTCAAGGGACCTACCATCCTAATAACTCAAGGAACCATCCCGGTTTTTCATGGAGCAACCCAGTGGGAGCTGCCAACCCTCAACACTTTGTTAATAGAGGTCCTCTGGGTTATCAAGGTACTCAAGTTCAATTTAAATTTCCCGTTTCAGAGGCCCCACCACAATCGAATACGGACGCTTTGCTGGAAAAATTGATTAAATGTCAGTTAGAGATTACAGAAAGGATGGATAAAATGGAAGCTCGCCAAAATCTGGTTGAAAGGCAATTAGCAAATCAACCTTCTATATTAAGTACTAAAGTCGCAGGGAAGTTGCCAGCTATGCCTGAAAATCCAAGGGAGCATGTAAATGCAATTGTTACAAGGAGTGGCAAAATACTTGAAGAGCCACCTCTTCCAATCAAAGTATCAATTCCTAAAAAGACAGTTGAGGAGAAGATTGAAGAGATACTTGATGGTATAGAAGATGAGCCAATTGCTGTGCAAAATAATCCACAAGTTCAAAAGGAAGTAGAGAAACCTGTGAGAAGGTATGTACCCCCATTGCCTTTTCCTCAAAATCGTGAAACAACAAAAGAAAGTAGGTGGAAAAAGTTTTTGGAGATTGTTGAGAGTTTGAAAGTTTCAGTTCCCTTACTTGATTTGCTTTCACAAGTTCCCTCTTATGGAAAATTTTTGAAAGAGATTCTAACTAAGAAAAAGAAGTATGGGGAACGAGAGATGGTAGCTGGGGCACAAGAGTATCAAGCGTTGACCCCGGGAATTGGGAGGAATATACCTAAGCATAGAGATCCGGGGAAGTTCACAATTCCTTGTGTGATTGGAGGCCGACCTTTAAAGGGATCCCTTTGTGATTTAGGAGCTAGTGTGAGTGTTATGCCTCTTACTCTTTGTCAAGGGTTAGGGTTGGGAAAACCAAAACCAATCCAATTCACCTTAGAAATGGCTGATAGATCCATCGTAAAGCCTATTGGAATTCTTGAAGATGTCTCAGTTCGTGTGGACAAGTATTTTGTGCCTTGTGATTTTATTGTGATAGATGTCCAAAGGAACTTAGACGTTCCACTCATTTTGGGGAGACCCTTCCTAGCCACTATTGGAGCAATGATTGATGCAAGGAAAGGGTCCATGATTTTTGACTTTGGGGAGGAAAAGGTGGAATTTAATGTTCTTGATGAGCCAAAAATCATTGAGTGCAAGTCAATTTTGCACATCGACCCTACTCTCAAGGTGACCCATGATGAGTATTTGCATTTGAAGAGTCTATGGGGTGATGAGATCAAACTCGCGGATCAACCAGGATGAGCACTCCATAACCAGGTTAGGTCGAGCTAGCGACGTTAAACTTAGCGCTTCATGGGAGGCACCCCATGTTATCTTTTATTTATTTCATATTTATTGCTTTCTAGTTCGTGATTATTTTATTGCTTTTTAGTTTTCTCTTTTCTCTTGTTCTACTTTTATTTTGCATCAGGGACGATGCAAAGTTTAAGTGTGAGGGGGAGGAATCATTAATTTGGGGATATTTCTAAATTTTTAAAATTTTTGCTTTTGCTTGGATGACTCATATGCTATTTTTGGTGAATAAGCTACTTGTCTTAGCATGCAGTTACAATTACTCTCTCTTGTTGGTTTGTGGTTTGTTTTAGTGGTGCTTGCTGCATCTCAATTTGTGATGGATGATTTGAGGTGTAAAACATATTTGATCTATTCCCTTGCCAATAGCTTTGTTAACCACTTAATAATTGGATTAATCCTTGATCTTGTGTTTTGCATTGCTAGTGAAGGCTTATGTGAGATTCCGGTCATGGGTGTTTTTGCTAGAACTTGCCTCATTACTCCCTAAGTGATCTATTCCCTCGCTGGCAACCCGCTGCGTGGAACAGTGCCCCCAGCGGGTGGCCCTCCACCCACCGGCTACACGCTGGTCCGTTACCACCCCGGGTCCTCGGCTTCCTCGTTTAATGTTCCCCATTCCCCGTGGTGTCCCAACGGACCCCGTTTGTCGTGCTTGAGTCTAGTTTGATATTTCGGGTACCATTTGTAGGTTAAATGAGTCTTAGGAATTGCATGCTAGTGGAATTGGTAACCCGTTGACCTAGGTGGAAGTTGTATGAACCCTTAGGACTATTCTTAGTATGTGAATGATCACACGTAAGTTTATTTATATGTCTTTGATGTTATCACATCTGTGCTTGTTTTTATGGTTATTTTGAATCATCATAGTAATTAAGTTCTTTAATTTTGCTTATTTAATACAGGTTTTCCTTGCTATTATCATTTAATTATGGTTCGTACTTGTTTTGAATGTTTTACGGTGTTTGTTAGTGTTTTTGAACCATTGTAGGTAAATTCTATGAGCAAGGGAAGTTCAAGGATGAGTTTGGAGCAATTTTGGATGAGTTCGGGGCCCAGTGCACTCGACGCGTCGAAATTTTCCAGTAGCTAACTAATTTGCGCACAGGAAGTCTTGACGCGTGGAGAAAATAGGCGTCTATTTCTGGGATAAAAACAGACGCCTAAAGTGGCGCAGCTGGGCAAAATTCAATACAAGCGCGAGATTTCTTTTCCTAATATCAATTGCACGGATTTCAAGGCTCATATCTCCATATTAAAAGTTAGCAATTCAAGGAATCTTCCAAATTCTAAATATCATTAAAGACGGCAATTTCTTTATTTAAATATAGGAATTACAATTTGAGTCCAATTTGGTACAAGATTCCTATTTCATCTCAACTTTGTACCCACTATAAAATCCCTCCTTCCTCAACCCTAAGATGACACCGAGAGATTTTTAGAGTTCTTTGTAGACAAGAAAGAGAGAAATCAAGAGGCTCAAGTCGTCTTTGGAAGCAAGGAGGAAGCCAGGGAGATTTGGGAGAATCGCTTGGTTAATTCTTGTACTCTTCTGATGATTTGTAATCCTTTATTCATATTTGCTATGTATAATTTAGCCATGTTCGGCTAAATTCCTTAGGGATTTTTGGGTGAATTTGTTTATGAACCTATGTGCCTAGTTCGTTAATTTCTTAATATATTTATGTTTGGTTTTATGATTTGTGTTGCAATCTTATTTTAATCTGTTGTTGTTGGTAGTTAAAGGCCTAAATTACTAGCTTCACAGTCATATTTGTGTCACCAATGGGAGTTGGGGCATAAATTAGGGCACACACGATTGCACATAACGGTTGGTCCTTGGGAAAGGGGAACTTATTAGGGGAAATTTATTCTAGATTATTGCTCATCGGGAGATGGTAGTAATTAGGAATAATTGAATGCTGATGTTTGATCTTATGGGGTGTTTAAGCCATGGGAGTGGAAATTCACTAGGAATAGAGATTACGGGAGTAATTCGATTCCACTTTGCATTCCCATACAAATCTTAATTCCAAACCAAATATTACAAACGTTAATTGGAACTAGGTGATTAAACATTGTGATCCCAAGAATCCTATTTTGCTCTATTGTCTACAAAACCTTGCTACTTATTTTATTCTGCTTGTTATTTTATATAATCAATCAACCTCCAAGTTTTGTTCGGACTAGTTTCATATGAGTAACCTAGTAGCTAGTGATTAGTACATCACCTCTCTGTGGTTCGACAACCCGAATACTCCGGGTATTATTTGTTTGCCCCAAATTACAGCAATCAGTCTTTCCCCTCCCAATATGTTATTATGTGCTCCTATGTGTTATGTATTGCATGATTCCCCATTTTGGTTACAGACCAATTGGGTGATTCCCGGACTAAGGTTCGGAAGTCGGCTGAAGGCCAAATGGATTGTTCCTGGACTAAAGGTTCGGAAGTGGTTGATGGCCAAATGGATTGTTCCTGAGCTAAGGCTCAGAAGTTGGCTAAAGGCCGAATTGATACACTTCTTGGGCTGCGGTCCAACATGGGCCTCGGTGTTATGACCCACCGACCTGGACGCGCCAGGCGGTGTGTAGGGCCAATAAGCCGAGGAAGGCTGTAGTCCACCGGCCTGAGTAATCATGCGGTGTGTAGGGCTACGGCTGGCTGCAATCCACCGAGTGATGGGACAGCGGTGTGTAGGGCCTTAGTCTCCGAGGATCTTCGCCCACCGACTGAGTTTAGCTAAGCGGTGTGTCGGGCTTGATCCGCTACGGTCCACCGACTGTACGCATCAACGGTGTGTAGGGTCGTAAGTCCCCCCTTGTAAAGGGGATCGCGGTCTACCGACTGTGTACGTCAGCGGTGTGTCGCATCGTGGTCCGACGTTGAGTTCGTCAGCGGTTCTCAAAGGGTTGGTTGCGATCAACTCCCCTCATACCACGGTACTGAGGTAGGGTGCTGCGGGGCCGTGTTAATGCTATAAGCATTAACCCTCATGTTCGGGGCATGCGTTTGGTCCCGTGGCGCCATCAATGACTATGTGATATGAATGATACTTGAATGATGATTGACGTGTTTGAATTGAATCTGTGACCTTAGATGCGTATTCCTTATGATGTTATCTCTACTTAACTGTTTATCATTGATTAATGTGCTTGTCCCTATTTGCTGAGTCTATCCCTGATTTTAAATCTAGAGTCTCCTAAGTATATATCTTCCTGCTTCAAAGTGGTTTTCCTATATCTATATCTATATATATACATATATTGTATTTCAACGCGTTGGAGTGGGTTACCAGCATCTCTCGCTGAACAGATATATTTGGCTTTCAGGCACAGATGAGTAGATCCCAGAGCGCGCTAGAGATCCGAGGTGTAGAGTAGCTAGTTTCCCTTTCGGCCTGCGTACCATGCTTATGTATTGACATTATTTGAGGATTTTAGTTAGTTAGCCTGCGCACCTGAGTTCTCTAGCTCAGGTGTGGCATATCACCCCATACTCTTATGTTTGATTTCGGGATTTAATGAGGATTTACCTTTATTATATAAGTTTTGAAAGTTTTAAAATTTCGGGGTGTTACAGTTGGTATCAGAGCCTAAGTTTGACCCTAGGATAAAACTCTTAAGACCAGACTTTAGGACATTAGGCTTGAACTCTAGGTATTTAGGAACATAGGATTCAGGATTCTTAGGACGCGCGGTGAGATTGTGAACCTACCTATCATCACATAACCGCCCCTCACTTTAACCCACATTGATTTAAAGAATTTCCCCCTTCGCTTATCACATCAAGGTAAGGGTACAACACACTGACTCTTCATTCAACATACTGGCCCTAGGAATTTGTTATGTCCTTGCATGCTTTTACCTGCTTTGTTGCTTATCACTCTTTGATTATCATACTTGTTTATTTGCTTAAGAATATATGTTCCTAATTGATTTTAGACCATGTTAGGAACTGCATATTATTGCTTAACTATTTGATCAAACATGCGTTATTCGGATATCTGTTAGTTGATAAAGTATTTTGGAACTTGCAATTAGTAATTTTATTCAACTTATAAGGGCTCACTTGTCCTAATCATAATTGACCAATATAGTTAACTCACTAAATAGCCCGATAAGTACTTACATAGGGAAATTTTGGGGAACATAGCTTTAATTAAGAAGGGAAAGAATGGGGCGCGGGATCCTTATGATATTTAATTGAAGTCTCCCATATTCCTTATTAATAACGTGATCCCTTGAGTTTTTCCATGTATTCAGACCCGTTTCGTTGTTCACATAAGTATGGAATTCCTTGAGCTTAAAATTGTGCATTCTCGAGGCTTTTCTCGAAGTGATTCCTCCTTCAAAGTCACGTTCCAGTGGGGCCTTGGCAGGAGGTCGACCACCCACCACGTGCCCACTGCCACATCCCAGTGGGGACTTGACAGGCGGTCGACCGCCCACCTCGCGCCCACTGGTCCGGTATGTTTTCACGACTTCTCGTTTTTATTGATCCATTATGCCTTTGTGTGTCTCCCTTGATACTTCCTATGTGTTTAACATATAGATAACAATCTAATGCTTGAACATGAAAGTCGAATTACCTTCCTAATTAATTTTTTTATATGTTACATAATAAATTATAGGGACCAATTCTATTTCTAGAAATCTAAAACCTCGGATACCTATGCGTATTAAGTTTCGACCCGAAAGTCAATATGAGTGAGGCCGGTAGAAACCTAAAACAAGTGGTCATCTAGAAATTATCCTTGGAAAAATATATTTCGTCTCCAAACTATCTTAAAACTATCCCTCTAGACTTTGGTACATGTTGCATAATAGACCACAAGCTTCCAATACCTTGTTTAGGACCCTTTTACCACTAAGATAAGGACCACTACTATTCTAAATAGGTATACCACTACTATTCTAAATATATTCCCCTAAAACTTCTATTATATATATATATATATATATATATATATATATATATATATATATATATATATATATAGTAAACTTATGAACCTATAGAACATCCTCCCTTATTCATACGTATCCATAGAAATTGTTACAGTCATATTACATACAACAATATCCCTAGCCCAAACCACACACATGTACCCTAGCTACGATAATCTTATATACATCTATGGGTTTGCCCTTACCGTATCCTAACCCTGAAATATCATTCCGTACAAATTACATCACTCTTATATATATACATACACATGTCCTGAGATAACCATAAATTCTACATTTCCCCCTCGCATGACCTCCCTGTTACCACTCCTACCTTCCCTAAATAATTAAAAACTTTAGCCTCATCATCAGGTCATCAATTAATTTAGGAATTAGCAATCAAGGGTCTTCAACTCTAAAGTTGTTTAGATATTCTAGGCTTCTAGAGGTAAAAATTACGCCTACCTAAAACCTAATTTCCACCGAGAGAAAACTAATTTTCCTAAGTGCTTGTGTGATTACATTCTGTCAAGATTTCTCAAGATAAAACCTTCAGTACTCGTGAACCTAGGCTATCTTACTCGTACTTATTAAAGAATATTTGTATGCAAATTATAGGTGGAAACTTATATTTTTCATATGTGTTGCATGAAAAATCACATAGCTCGCATGTTTATGTCAAAACACACACTTATGCCAATACTTGTTAGGCTGTGCACCTGAGTTCTCTAGCCCAGGTGTGGCATAGCACCCCATACTCTTATGTTTGATTTCGGGATTTAATGAGGATTTACCTTTATTATATAAGTTTTGAAAGTTTCAAGATTTCGGGGTGTTACAATCACAAGGTGGAGTTGGCTACCTTCGGCAAGAAGCGGACTCGTGGTGGATGCTTGAAAGGCCTATCTGCAGTCAAGATCCGCAGCTCAGTTGGGAGGACCTAAAGGTTAAGTTACGTGAGCAGTTCTATCCTGCTCAAGTCAAGGAGGCCTACCTTTGTGCAGACAACGCTAAGAGAGGTAAGGCTCCCAAACCAATTCGGAACAACAAGGCTAAGAGAAGGCGCTCCGTTTGCAAGAAGTGTGGAGGTGACCACCCCGGCGTCGTCTGTCTTGGGAACCGATAGAGTGCTTTGTTTGTGGCAAGAAAGGTCACCGGTCCTTTGAGTGCAGGGCTAAGAGGAAGACTTCAACGAACTCAACTGATATGAATCTAGTCCAAGATTCAAATAAGATGAGTATTGTCCCAAGAATTGCTCTCAATGCAAAGATAGAGATGGATCGAAATACCTTAAACCTCACGAGAAACCCTTTGTCTCGAATCCTCAAAGACTTGGAAGAATCCCATTGTAGCTTCAAGTACCTCGATGATGCAATCTTCAATCAACTAGAGTCGGATCTAGTTTCCTTCGATTCAAGAACGAGTCCACGAACCTAAATCTAAGGTTGAAGAAAGTAAGATTGATTCGAGTCCACGAATCAATTTGCTAGTCGAGTCCACGACTAGTCACTAATTGAGTCCACAATTAGCTATAAGGTTTCTTACACAAGAGTAAAGAAAAACTTAAGAATTTTATTGAATTAAAGTCTCCCCAAAACTGATATGGATGTGCCCTATTTATAGGTATAGGGCAGCATTGTAATCTAAATACAATGGGAAAAAGAGTCCTAAACCTAATCTAGAAAACAAGTAAATAGAGTTTTATTTAGAAAAGGATTTAAGGAATCCTTTCTAAATACAACTAGTGTTTTCTCTTTTATGCCAAACAATTTAAATTAATGATGACAAAAAATAATAGGGCTGATTTGGGCCTAATTTAATCACCAAAATCAGCACTTAAACAATTATAAAAAAGCCTTGAGTTATTCTTCATATTTTGCAAATGGGCTTGACTTGGATTTCCACCATCTTTGAACATCACCAATGAAGAGTTGCCTTAATTGTTTGGACTTGGGCCTTGTGATTGGCCCAATTAGTACTCTTAATGGATCTTCATATGTTGGGCCGCATCATCCTCCCCTTCTTGAAAATGATTCGACCTCGAATCTTGTAAGCATTGTCTTCGATCCATGATATCACTTGAAATTGGCCACTATAATATTTTCCTCTATCGAATGGACTTATTATAGGTCTTTGTTGTTTCTTCCACCAATGATGTTTTAAGGTCGTCGTTATGGGCCTTGTGATGAGCCCACTATTTACCCTTTCTGGATTCCATGTGTACTGGTTCCTATTATTCTCCCATTCTTGAAAAGGATTCGTCCTCGAATCCAAATCTTCAGTGAAAGACAAAGTAGCAAGCTCACTTTCTATTTTATCACGCTCATGGAACTTTTTCTTGGGATGCTTGACATGAGTCGATCCAATCATCATCCTTCTTTTCTCTTGCTTATTATCCTTTTTTGTTAGCAAGCGAGGCTGCACTTTGATAGCTCTGGCTGGTTCTTTCCACTGTACCACTGATAGCGGTTCCTTTGTTTGGCTACAATCTAAGTTAGAGGACTGGAGTGGTGACTCCAATTCTGGAGGTTCCAGTTTGCTCTCTTTGATTTCTTCTTTCTTCAATGCTGGTTTGAGAACTTGCTTCGATCTCAATTGAATTTCTTCCACCTTTTTTGGGAGTAGAGGCTTAAGCACATGTATAAATCTATTATAGGTGACATTGCATGTGTTGTTGAGTGCATTATAATAAAAATGTCTATCATGTTGCCATGACCTTCCAAGTGAAACATGTGCAGTACGCATTGGCACAATATCGCATAGAACCTCATCATAATACTTGCCAATACAAAAAGGAATAAAAACTTGTTTAGTCACTCTCACATCCCCAGAATCAATAAGATTATATGGTTGGGGGTGATTGATAAGAGGTAACTTAAGGTAGTCCACCATGGCTGCACTAGCTAAATTCATACATCGATCCGAATTGATAACGATAATGCATCCCTTTCCATGAATGTTTCCCCTAGTATAGAGTGGTTGTTGCACTCGCTTAGGGTGTTGCTCTAGATTAGTCATTCGAGTGCTTAAACCTTCCATGACAAAGGCTAGAGCATCTATTTTCTGCTCTAATCTCTTACGTGTGTTTGGAACCTCTTCAGCCATCTGTAGATGAGAAACAAAATCTAAAAACAAGAAGATATGTGAGTATTCATGTTAGTGAAACCAAAAAGTTGGCTCGCTCCCTCTCTATTCTCAGCTCGCAGGTAAGAGGTAGATTATATGGCTCTGGGGTGCACTACAAACTCTTACAAACACATACTCCACTCGTGTATCGCTCAAGGTGGCAGATACTCTCACAAGCCTTTTTCCAAATAGGAAAATTCTAGTCCGGAACTCAAGTTGATATGGATTCAACCTCAAAGTTCAAGAAAACGTACCTTGGAAAACTTCACAAGCCTTTGAGAGTAAGGGTGTATCGCGAGATAGGTAATAAAATTGAGAGCAAGAAGCAAAGAAAAAGGACAATACGAGCAAAGAAACTAAACAATATTTGAAAGAAAAAGGAAACCAAAGAATGAAGTATGGCAGAAAGATATGCAAGACCAATATCAAAAGATAGAGACAAATAGAATAAAAGGGGTTCACGTGTACCACAATCAATTCGGAATCTATCAAGAACTCCTTCCAACCTTATACTTTTCCCCTTCCTTGTCCCTCCAAAATTCTCCTACCAGCCAAATTCTTTCCCCAACCTTATTCTTCTTCTTTATTGCTTTCTTTTTTTTTTCAACTTTCTTGATTTTTTTTGATTTTTTTGATAAATAAACTCCAAATAAATACTGTAAATATCAACAAAAATTTCGAACCAAGAGGATCCACACAACCCCTTCAAAACAGAACCAAGAATTTCAAGAATCACCCAGAAAAACAGAAACGCTGCCCTTACTTCGAAGATCAATATCTCAATGGCCGTAAGGAATTAGAAAGTGTATAATATATCAATAGAACGCCCCAGAAGAGATCTAAAACATATCAAAATTTCAGAAAAAACTAACTGGTGGATCGCGAGATATAGGTCATTCTTTAAAACTGGTCACAGAAAGCGGAAATCTGGACAGGGTGTGATTGCGACGTGATTGCGCGTAAATGCCCTTTGGATATAGGTAATGGTGATATGGGGTTGTTTTCCTGACAGAATGTTTGATAATATGGTGCTTAGGAGGTGTGAGTTCTCGTTGATATTGGATGGTAAAAAAGGAAAACCTTTTCGGGATTGTTTTTCAAGAAACTGGACAACATGTATCAAGATTCAAGAACACAATCAAGAATGCAAAGGAAAATTTTTTTGGGGGTTTTTAATGAATAAGACACGAATAAAAGTAGTATGTAAGATAAGAACGAGATAAACCTAGGGAACCAAAGAAACCAAATTTCTAATGATAATGAGATAAACCTAGGCTCTGAATACCAAATTGATATGAATCTAGTCCAAGATTCAAATAAGATGAGTATTGTCCCAAGAATTGCTCTCAATGTAAAGATAGAGATGGATCGAAATACCTTAAACCTCACGAGAAACCCTTTGTCTCGAATCCTCAAAGACTTGGAAGAATCCCATTGTAGCTTCAAGTACCTCGATGATGCAATCTTCAATCAACTAGAGTCGGATCTAGTTTCCTTCGATTCAAGAACGAGTCCACGAACCTAAATCTAAGGTTGAAGAAAGTAAGATTGATTCGAGTCCACGAATCAATTTGCTAGTCGAGTCCACGACTAGTCACTAATTGAGTCCACAATTAGCTATAAGGTTTCTTACACAAGTGTAAAGAAAAACTTAAGAATTTTATTGAATTAAAGTCTCCCCAAAACTGATATGGATGTGTCCTATTTATAGGTATAGGGCAGCATTGTAATCTAAATACAATGGGAAAAAGAGTCCTAAACCTAATCTAGAAAACAAGTAAATAGAGTTTTATTTAGAAAAGGATTTAAGGAATCCTTTCTAAATACAACTAGTGTTTTCTCTTTTATGCCAAACAATTTAAATTAATGATGACCAAAAATAATAGGGCTGATTTGGGCCTAATTTAATCACCAAAATCAGCACTTAAACAATTATAAAAAAGCCTTGAGTTATTCTTCATATTTTGCAAATGGGCTTGACTTGGATTTCCACCATCTTTGAACATCACCAATGAAGAGTTGCCTTAATTGTTTGGACTTGGGCCTTGTGATTGGCCCAATTAGTACTCTTAATGGATCTTCATATGTTGGGCCGCATCAACAACAACCTCGGCAAGGCAAGCCCACAGTCGTGGGGCAGATACATGTGGGAATCGTTGAAGTAAGATCTTGTACCCTTTTTGTTGCACCTCCCTTCGTCTTTAAGCCTTTCCTTGCATGTTAGCTTCGAGCGTTGGCTTGTTTGAGTGTTACCCTTGACCCTCGTAAATCTCTTTTTTCCTTTAGACAAACCCAATCACCCTTTTTGCCAAGCGATCCTTTTCTTCCGAACCTTGTTCTTGTTTTCTTTCCGAACCATCTTGTGCAAGACGGCGGTGTCATCAGCTTATAAAGGAATCTGGCAAGGTCTAAGTGTTAAGCCGTGTTTGAGTCGAAGTGAAGAGCCTTCAGTTCGTCAAAAGTGCAGTGATCGAAGTGTCAAATCGAAGAAGTCACCTGTAGTCGAGAATCCTTAACCCTCTTTAAGCCGTCTTTCTATCCTCTTCTTGTCAAACCAATTTTCTCTTTCTAAGAAATCTTTCCTATCTCTTCAAGCGTCATTCTCGTTTCCTTCTTAATTTGATTCTATACAAGATGACAACCACGTTTTCCTAAGTTGTAATCTTAAAAATCTTGATTTCCTTCTTAACCTACGCTATTCTTGAGCCTAAATCTAGTACCCTTCATTAGGAAATCCTTTCAATTCTTTCAAACCTCATTCTTGTTCCTCTCTTGATTTGACTCTGTTCAAGGTTACGACCTCATCTTTCCTAAGTTGTGACTTTGAAAATCTTGATCCCCTTCCTAATTATTGCTATCCTTGAGCTCAAATCGGATACCCTCCGTGGGGAAATTCTTTCAATCCCTAAAACCCCGTTTTGATTCCTCACTCTTTGAGTTGTAGCCTTGTTTACAATCCTCTTCTTCTTAATCAACATGGTCCTCAAATTGTTGAATCTTAACTCTTACCTTGATCGTCCCTTTCAATCGAACCTCGTTCTTGTATTCCCCACTTCTAATGATTCTGTGCAAGGTGGCAACCTTATTTCCTAAGTTGCAACTTTGATGACTTTGATCCTAGTCCTAAGTAACATGGTCCTTGAGTTTCTGAACCCAAACCTTTCACTCTAATCCTTACTGTTGAACCGCATCTCTTCTTGTGAGCCTTCTTTCCCCTGAGTTACCTTTCTCCTTTGTTACAGTTCCTATTTTGGACCTTTCATCCGGACCGAAGTTTTGAAGTTTCAAGCGTTGCTTTGTAGAAAGTTGGAAGTGGTGTGCTAATGCAAGTGTTAAGTCGGTAGCCTGTATCAAGTTCACCCCAGAGCCGGAGAGAAGGACATCCAACTCATGTTTTGGATCTAGCAGTTGAAGCTTTTGTCGGAAGTGACGGATCAAGTTCAAGCAGATGCCGAGCTCAAGTTAAGTAGTGGGGGTACCTTGTTTCCTTTGGTTGAAGAAGCCAGCAGAGATCAGTTGAAGATGCAACCCTGGTTCTATGATCACGAGTGATCTAGTTTAGGGTTTTTGTGGTGTCACTTTCTGTTTGTGGCTTGTTCCTTAGCTGAGCTGTCTCGTTTTGAGTAGATCGTTGGCTAGTTTTGAGCAGGAGTTAGGCTCGGTGTGAAGTTAGCTTTCCTTTCCGGTAAATCTGTTACCTATCACCTTATCTTTCTTTCTTGTCTTACCTTTGTGAACCCTCAACCTATCTCTAAGTCTTGTCTCTTGTTTTGTTAACCGAAGGTTTTGGTGTTGAACTTCGTTGTGACCAAGCCTATCAATCTTACTACCTTACTTTAAACCCTTGTTTTCTCTAACTTTGGTTGGTGGTGAGCGCCTTTGTTGCTTAAAACCTCGTTTGCAACCCATCTCTTAAGCTTTGTCATCCGTTTCGCAAGCCGACCGTTTTCGTTGTGGAACCTTGTTGCGTCTCTTGCTTGTTTTGTTAGTAGGTTCTCTGGTAGTTGTTTGCTCAGTTGTTCATTTAGGCGTTCTCTCTTGGTTTCTGCGGTTGTTAGCTTTAGTTGGGTAGTTGGTTTGGTTGCTCCGCTTTCATGAAGACGCAGTTTGTTGCTGTTCACCACAGGCTGGACCAGATTGAAGCCAGTTCAAGCCGTAGAGGAGAAGATGATGAGGAATCCGAGGAATCGAAGAGCGAGTCCTTCTAGAGTGGAGTTGTGGCCATCTTGTTCACCCTCCCTTAGTTGTTGTTATCTTCTTAGCCGTTGTTACCGTTTGGTTGTTGTTTGCCTTTTATGCTTCTTGTTTGTTGTTTTGTTGTTTACTTAGTTTTGTAGTTGGTGTTTTGAGTTGGTTGTCTAGTTCCTAGTTGTTGGTTAGAAGTTGGTGTTTGTGTTAGGACTAGAGTTCGTTGTGCCCAATATATCCATTTGATTAAACTCTTGCCAATCCTTGTTTTGAATTCTTTCTTGCCTTGAATTTTTGTGGAATCTTTTGGGGTTTTGACCAAAGGGAATTGTTCTTGACACTCTTGTCACATTGATGTTCCTTTTTACCGTTTGCTTTTAATTCGTCGTATCCAAGCTTCGGGGAAGAAGCTTCTTTGAAGGGGGAGAGGATGTGACACCCCGAAATCCAAATTCAATTAAGGGATTAATTAAGTAATTAATCCTATTTCAATTTGAAATTTTAATTCCTTAAATTCCTGAAATTTAATAGTTGGGGACTAGTAATTGACTAGTCAACCCCAAAGTCAAAGTTGTACATTGAGCTCTGTAAGGAGTTCCCTTGTTCCTTACACTTCCTTATGTTAGTAAGGGTATTCTTGACCTTTCACTTGTTGATGGTATTGTAACCTAACCTAGTAGACCACCTTCATTCTCTCCTTACACATTCTAAAAATCTAGATCCAATTTCTCTCTAAAAAAGTGAGTAGCTTTTCTTCCAAGCCAAGTTGAAGCTTTGCCAAAACTTCAAGAGTTGCTTCCAAGATTCAACCATTCACATATTTGGGCATCTAGTTGGGTAAGATCTAGGTTCATCTTGTGTTTTTGGTTATATCTAAGGTGTTTTTTCTTAAAAGAAAGGATCTTTATGATCTTTTGGTATGTTTTTGAAGTGGGTTTGGAAGGTGAGCCTTGAGAGGATCTTGTTGAGGTGTAAAGTGAAGTCTTTAGTCTACAAGAGGTAACCCATACTCTACAAAATCTATTTTGCTTACCTATATATGATTTCTTGGATTCTACATGTGTTTTTCTATGAAATGTGAGTGTTTATGCATTGTCTTGTGAAAATGCATATCTAGCGCTTGTGTTTAGGGTTCATTTGTGCCATTGCTTGGTATTTCCTTTGATTCAAGTCATTTTGTTGTATTTGGTGAGATTTGGCATGTTTTGGACTTGAATTTGAGTTTGGAGATGAAAATCCGCGAAGGGATTTATTGTGGTATAGGGGTGTACCCCGCGGGCAGAACGGCAGGTAGGCGTCCAACCCGCCGCCCACCCGCGGGGTACACAGGTTGGGCAACCTGTACCTGCGGGTAGAGGCCTACCCGTGAGCCTACCCGCGAGTACGTATTGTTGTTGTTTGGGGATTTGTCCCCCATGATTCTTTTGACTCGATATTTGGTATTTTGACTTCCCGATGTTCTTTTGTGGAACTATTTGAGCGTCTTCTTGATGTTTCGTATGTCTAGAACTATATGATAGGAATCCATGTAGGTTTTGGTGTCTTGAATCGTGCTAAGCATTCAACATTGAGATTCGTTGAACCGTGATGAGTCTTGTGTGTTCTTCGGAACTACGTTTGGTTTACCCGTTTGATAAGCATGCTAGTTCGGTGTTTAAATGCTAGCATGTGTGTTGTTTGTACCATCCTAATATTGATAATGACTTGTGTTATTCATCGTTGTTGTTGGACTGTGATCCATTCCTTGATTGAGTATGGTTTCATATCGTCGTTGTGATCCGTTGATTGATTCCTGTTGAGGTGTGATGTGTGTGTGGCTTTACCTGGATTGCATGATTAGTGGTATGGGACACTAGTCACCAAGGTATTGCAGCGGTCCTCGTGGTGGCCGTGATGTGATTATAGAGTTGTGACCTTTGTGTAAGGTTCACGTGATTCTTGGGTGGGATGTGTTCCCGTATCCTTGTTGAGAGTGTTGAGTCTTGTGTTGACTATTGCTCTTGGATTTGTACTTATATACTTATGTATTCCGTTTCGAAAATGGCTTTACAACTTATATCTTACTTATGTATGTTATTTCACATGTATTGGTGGGTTACCAACATTATTCGCTGATCGGGCGTCATCCCATGTTTTATTGTGTTCTTTTAGGTGATGTCTAGGCGAGTGCGCGGTCTAGTACTTGCTAGTTTAGCTTCTCCCTTACGTTTTGTGGCCTGTGTGCCAGTTTAGACGTAGAACTTTGAGACAATGGGTTTAGATGTAAACATTGCAAATGTTGCCGTAGCGTTCATCTTTTTGGTGAACGTGGCATAACACCCGTGTTTCGGATTATGTTTATCTAGTTATCTTTCAGTCTTCCGCTGTGTTTGTTGTTTAAGTTCAGTTATCTGCATGTTTAAGGATTTTAAATAGCTTGTTTTTAAGGGGGTGTTACACCCCTACCCGTGGTCCTGCCCGTGGGTACCAACACCCATAAGCCATGTTCCCGCGGGTGGGGCGGCGGGTAGGGCTCTGCCCGCCGTTCCGCCCACGGGTACACACCTGTGCCCAAAATAATCCCTTTGGGGATTTTCAACACCAAGCTCAAATTCAAGTCCAAAACATGTCAAATCTCACCAAATACTACAAAATGACTTGAATCAAAGGAATAGCCAAGCAATTGCATAGAAGAACCCTAAACACAAGCTCTAGATATGCATTTTCACAAGACAATGCATAAACACTCACATTTCATACTAAAACACATGTAGAATCCAAGAAATCATCATATAGGTAAGCAAAATAGATTTTGTAGAGCATGAGTTACCTCTTGTAGACAAAAACCTTCACTTAACACCTCACCAAGCTCCTAACAAAGCTCACCTTCCAAACCCACTTCAAGAACACACCAAAAGATCATAAAGATTCTATCTTTAAGAAAAGACACATAAGAAAACACTAAAAACACAAGATGAACATGGATCTTACCCTCTTAGATGCCCAAATGTATGAAAGGTAAAATCTTGGAGACAACTCTTGAGGTTTTGACAAAGCTTCAACTTGGCTTGGAAGAAAAGCTATCTACCTTTTTAGAGAGAATGTGGAGCTAGAATTTGGAAAGTGTAAGGAGAGAAATGAGGGTGTTCTTACTAGGTTAGCTTGCAATACTAACACAAGGTGAAAAGTCAAGAATACCCTTACTAACATGAAGAGGTGTAAGGGAACAAGGGAACTACATACAAAGCTCAAGGTACAACTTTGACTTATAGTTGACTAGTCAATTACTAGTCCCCGACTATTGAATTTTCAGGAATTTAAGGAATTAAATTACCAATTGAAATAGGATTAATTATTTAATTAATCCCTTAATTGAATTTGGATTACGGGGTGTCACATCCTCTCCCCCTTCAAAGAAGCTTCGTCCCCGAAGCTTGGGTACGACGAATTAGAACAAACGGTAAAATGGAACATCAATTTGACAAGAGTTTCAAGAACAATTTTCTTTTGGTCAAAACTCAAAAGATTCCACAAGAATTCAAGGCAAGAAAGAATCAAAACACGGATTGGCAAGGATTTAAACAAACGGATAAATTGAGCATAACGAACTCTAGTCCCACCACAAACACCACTCTAGAAGGACTCGCTCTCCGAATCCTCGGTGCTCTCCTCGGATCCTTCATCATCCTCTCCTCTGCGGCTTGAACTGGCTTCGATCTGGTCTAGCCTTTGGTGCATTGCGACAAACTGCATCTTCATGTATGCGAAGCCTTCTTCGATCATGCGGTTATGTTGACGAAGCAAGGTGACAACGCGTTCCTCATGTGCCATAGAGTCCTGCTCCCTCTTGGTGCGAGCTTCCCTTCTCCTTAGATTTTCTTCACTTTCAGAATCACTTTCTTCGGCCTCGGCAGCTCCCGATGCTTCCACTTCTTCCTCACGGCCTGCTTCATCCTCATCTTCTTCATCACCTCCCAAACTCTGGACTGCGAGGCTCAACTTCCCGGCATGAATCCCAAGCTCGGCTGCCAACTCGGCTCATTCCTCAGGGGCTTTCTTTACAACTTCTTCAAGAGTGATATAATCACCATCTTCGAACTGAAACAGATTGCAACTTCGAAGATTGGTGGTATCCAACACCAACTTTCCTGCGGCCTTTGATAGACAACCATCCACACTTATGCCCTTCCTAACCAGAATCCAACTCAACACCATCGCATACGGTAGGCTTTTCCGGTTATGATCACGGCAGAAAACCATATGTTGCACCATCAAAGCTGGCAGGTTGAACTTGACCATATTCTTGAGGCAAAAGGCAAAAGTGCACTCCAACTTTCCCAACAACTTACTTTTGTTGTTATTGGGTAACAAACAATCCGAGACCAACATAACCAAGATCCTCTATTCTGCAGACAACCACTTTTTCTCCGGCCTTGAAGCTTGAGTGAAGCCACTCGTGCGACCCAACAAATAACTCAAATAGTCCCGATACCCCATGGTATCCGTACTAATCCATGAGTTACCGCTATACTGAGCAACTCCTGAAGCAGATAAACTCAAAAGCTGAGCCAGCCTCTTTTCAGACAGAACTACCTTCACACCTCTCACTTTAGAAGTGATTTCAAGCTTATCACCATCCTTTGTCACAACCATGTGACGATAAAATTCCTTAACCAAAGTCGGGTAAGTCTCGGCCCTTATGGCGAGAAACCCATCCAAAAAACCTTGAAATCTGAGCATATCCAACAAAGAATTAGAAAAAGATTCTGGGTCAAAGGCTTTACCTTCAAGAACAAGGTAATGGGTATCCACCCATTCTGCTTTCCTATCCAAACTTGACCTTCTAGGCATGGTAGGAGATGACCCAAAGTTCAACAAAAGAAGCCCACAACTTTCTCTTCTTCTTCTCTCTCTCGACCGCTCTCACTCTCACTCTCGCTATTCTCTCTCTCGGCTTTCGGTGTTCGGCACTGCTCGGCGGGGGAAGCTCCGGCGGTGGCAACTCCGGTGAACGCCGATGGTGCGGCGGCGGGTAGGTGGTGGTGGCGGGTTGCAGATGGGGCGACGGGGAGGGGTGGGTTCTTGGCTGCTCACGGGTAGGGTAGAAGGAAAGAAGGAGATTTGGGAATTTAGGGATTTTTGGGGAAAAGATGATTTAATTTGGGGATTTGGGTAAAAATGGAAATTTATGGTTTAGATTGAATTAAAATTGAGTAAGTTCTAAGAAAGATAATTAGCTTAAGTGGTTTAGGAGTTGAGTTGTCAAAGGGTATGCTTGGGTTCGAAACTTAGGGATTGTAAATAAACATTTTGCTCTACTTTTAGGCTACACAAGATAGGATTTGTACATGGGTTTTCTATTCTCAATTTCAAGGGATACTTGGGAAATTTAGATGGTTCTCAAAAGAAAAGGTTGCAAGAATTTCCAAGTGCAAAGACTATAGAATTAACCCAAACATGATTCATTTCGAAGTTAAATAACTAACTTCACAACGAACAACTAAGGTAATCATCTATCAAGAAGAGCTTACACTTATCCCCAAAAGAATCATTATCAAAGAAAACATGACGAGGATAGCCAAGCAACTCAAGTAGACAATGAAGAAACACAAGACAACACTCAAGGCAACAAGGAACAAGATACACACAAAAGACAAGGGTAGGCTAGGAAAGAATTACCTGCTAGCTCCTCCTCCACCAAACCCTCAGACTCTGCTTGCGAACGCCCCATCACAAAGACTCTCCCTGCTGGCCTGGCCCCAGCTGCTCTGCGGCTCGAGCTACCTCCCACTGCTCCTCCGACTCCAGGGGGTGGCGACAACGCCTTTTGATTGGCCTGGTGAGGGCACTCAGCAACCTTGTGGCCCTTATCTCCACAATGAAAGCACTGCAACACGAAACCATTACAACTCTGACCGGCATGCACTTTCCCACATCTATGACAAGGAGATGTCTTGGTTTGATTCCCTTGCTACATCCGGTTGGTTCCTTGGGTCGAAGATGACACATTCTTGGCTTGAAAACTCGGCCGTGACTTCTTGAAGGTGGAAGAGCCTCTACTCTCGGTCCTTTTCCTCGCTTGCTCAAAAGATCCCTGCTGAAGCTGCTGAACGCGGTACAGATCTGCGGCGCTCAGATAAGCATCCTTAAGAGAACTCAGCCTGCTCACAGTCAAAGCTTTTCGTGCCTTATAATTCAAGCCGGCAACGAATTTCTCAACCTTAGCGAGCTCCGTAGGCACGAGCATCTGAGCAAAGTGCGCCAACTCCAAAAACTTCTTATGGTACTCGACCACAGACAGAGATCCTTGCTGCAGGTGGGGGAACTCCTCGTACATGGCGGCTCGCACATGTGTCGGGTAAAACCTCTCGCGCATCCTATCCTTAAGCGCAGACCAATCGAACTCGGGTTCCTCAAGGAAGGTCGGACCCTCATGAATCCACCACAGATCAGCTTCATGGCAGAAGTAGAACGTTGCCAGCTCTACCCTTCTCTCCTCGGGACAACCCACAACCGCGAAGATCTTGTCGAACACTCTCATCCATTCTTCCAAAAGCACCAAGTCTTCTTCACCCGCAAAGGTCAGTGGCCTGTGACCCGACACAAAACGACCTATTTCTCTGTGCCCATGAGGTTGAGGAGGTGGCACGGGGTGGTTGTTGTTCAGCAAAGCCTCGCTAAGCGTCTGCATCGTCTGTGTCAACTGTTGCAGGTTCTGAGCAAGCTGCTCGTTCGTCGGGGTCTCCGGGGTACGCGCTCGTGGACGAGGAGGCATCGCAAACTTCTACAACAACAACACGGTTACCAAAAAGACAACAAACGAGCACATAACTGAAAGCAACACTCAGCTCACCGCGCAACCTAGAGTCTTAAGCCTAACACTTAGATTCTTAAGGTCACTTTAAGATCTCAAACCACACTTAGCCACTTAGAAAGTCTAGACTTAACCCTCCTAGGCTCAAAACCTAGGCTCTGATTCCAACTGTAACACCCCCTAATTCCATGCTATTTAAAGACTTAAAACATGCAGATATCTAAACCAAAACATCAAACACAGCGGAAGACTGAAAGAGGAAATATATAAAATAGAAGAAACGGGGTGCTATGCCACGCTCACCCAAAGGTGAACGCACAGGCTACATCTGCATTGTTTAACATCTAAACCAACATAATAGAGTAATAAATCTCAATTGGCTCACAGGCCACAAAACATAAGAGGGGAGCTACACTAGCTGGCACTAAACCACGCACTCGTCTAATCATCACCTGAAAGAAACATATAAAACATGGGACGACGCCCAGTCAGCGAATAATGCTGGTAACCCACCAATACATGTGAAATATCATACATAGTTAAGATATAAGTTTGTAAAGCCATTTTCGAAATGGAATACATATATATAAGTTAAAAACCAAGAGTAATAGTCAATACAAGACTCAAACACTCTCAACAAGGAGATGGGAACACATCCCAAGACTACAAGAACAACAACGACTCACAAGAAGTCTCAAGGTATAATCTATCATCACACAATAGATTAATACTCAACATGCATAACTCAAAGGAATAAGGACACATCAAACGACAACACATGCCTTTGTGACTACACACGTCACAAGAAGAGAACTCACAACAACGGCTACACAAGTCCTCGTGACATCACCCATCACGAGTTGATATGCCTTCCTTATGCCCGGTTCCAACCTTATGGCTACCCCCAACCTTATATCTAGTTCCAACCTTTACCTCCAGGACCCCTGTACACCAAGTCCAACCTTATTCCCCCGGGAACCGTCGTTCCCCCTCCAACAGTACCTCCAACAGAACCACCAATTTCATAGTACACGAGGGTACCGATCACACATGGCAACACATGCCCTGGATAACATATGTTATCCCAGAAATAAACACGTGAACCTTACACAATGGCCACAAACTCCACAATCACGTCGTGGCCACCACGAGGACCACTGCAATACCTTGGTGACTAGTGTCCCATACCACAAATCGTGCAATCTAGGTAAAGCCACACACACATCACACCTCAACAGGAATCAATCAACGGATCACAACGAAAATATGAAACCATACTCAATCAAGGAATGGATCACAGACCACAACAACAACGATGAATAACACAAGTTATCATCAACAAATAGGAAGGTACAAAAAACACACATGCTAGCATTTAAACACCGAACTAGCATGCTTATCAAATGGTAAACCAAACGTAGTTCCGAAGAACACACAAGAGTCATCACGGTTCAACGAAACACAATGTTGAACACTTAGCACGATTCAAGACACCAAAACCTACATGGATTCCTACCATATAGTTCTAGACATACGAAACATCAAGAAGACACTCAAATTGTTCCACAAAAGAACATCGGGAAGTCAAAAGACCAAATACCGATTCAAAAGAATCACGGGGAACAAATCCCGATCGTACACCAAAGTGTACCCCGCGGGTGGACCCACGGGTAGGCCCCAACCCGTGGTCCTGCCCGCGGGTACCAACACCCACAAGCCACGTTCCCGCGGGTGGGTGATAAGCGTTATTTTTGTTGTTATTTTTAATAATTTTTTATAGTTAAGTTGCAAATAATTGATTAATTCTTATCTATTTTTATTTATTATTGCTACAATTAGTTTTTAATAATATTATTTAATTTTATGTTGTTTTAATTATTAAATTGGTTTTATTATTTGAATTCTGTCAGTTTAATAATTCATTGATCCTAATTTAATTATAATATTAGTAACTTTAGTAGTACATGTTCAGTAGGAGTTTAATAAATGTAGATTAGTTATATATGGTTTGTAATAAGTTTTTTTTTATTATTATTATTATTATTATTATTATTGTTATTATTATTATATTATTATGTAAGGTTAGTAGCTTAGCCGATCTCTATTCTCAAATAAGAGTCACAAAGCAGTCGGTGGAGAGAAATAGACGGATCACAGATCGACGCTGAATCATCGGACTAACCTATTCAATTGGGAATTCCGATTGATTAGCCGGAGCTCAGAGAAACAGTTTGAAGCTCAACAGTATAAAAAGAAATGCAATAATAGAGAAGAGGATCATCAATCGTCCCGGACCAATTCCGATGGCGTCGCAGGTACGGCGAACTCCAGCTACGGTCGCAGCGTTGGCAGTTCTTCCGGTCAGTTCCCATTCGTAGCAGAAGTTCAGGCATCTCTGTTTCTGGCTGCATTATTTTGGTTGGCAGTCTCAAGGTCCTAGCGTTGGCAATTAATGTTGGCTTGGCAGCAACGAACTGACTTTTGTGTTCAGGTTCTTGTTTTGTAGTTGTTTAGCTAGCTTTAATTAATTATTGTCAATGAGAGTACTAAGCAATGCATGATTGATTTATAACGTTTAATGCCTACTTGGTGAGTTCTGTTGAGACATTGAAACATTTACGCCATTTTCTAATTCTTCCTTGATTATAATGAATTGTTTTAATCATTGATTTTAAGTTCATGGTAATTTACTTATTCAGCTTTTAAGTTTTGATTCAATTATTCATTTGTCTAGCCTCCTGAATTTTGATTATTTTGCATTTGAATTTATCTTCGACATTTTATTCTTCATTAGCTTTGAACCTTTAAATTGTTTGATTAATTATTTTCATTTCATGATATTAACTTATCCATCAAGTGGCTTATGTTCTTAACTAGTATTTATTCGATATCTTGCTATTTCATTTTGAAGTTATTCAGTTATTTTTCTTGCCATTATTTTCTATTGGTAATTTAATTTAGTTAATCCATTCTGATGGTCAATTCTGTTTCTTTCACTTTTTATTATTATATTCTTCTAAGTTGTTCTTGTTCGATTTAATTTTCATGCAATTCAAACTTTATTTTCTATGTCCACTCTCTAAGTAATTAAATTGCATTGTAACAATTCTCTGTGGGATCGACCCTTGCTATTTGCACGTTATCACTACAACTGATTCGTGCACTTGCGAGGACCATATTAAAATTGTCCAACAATTTTTGGCGCCGTTGCCGGGGACTTGTTTATTTTGCAATGTAATTTTCTGTTTTTTTTTTGGTTAATTGCTTGATTTTTTTTCCCTATCCCTTCATTATTGTCATCTTTTTCATTCTTTAATCTTGCATTTTATTTGATTCATTCGTCTATTTAAAAAACTGCTTTATATTTGTTATTGTTTTCTGCATGCTTTATTTGATTGTTAATTTGTTATTTTGGCTTTTGTTAATTTATTTATTTTGCTTTCTGAATTCTAATTAATTTACATTTGATTTTGAATGTGGTCTTTGATACTTTCTCCGTCACTCATTCCTTTAGCTCCTAAATTTCATTCATTTGCATTTAAGTTATCTTTTTATTTTATACTACTTTTTTGCTTTCCCTATTCCTTTATTTATTTTTCCCCGTTTCTTAATATTGCATGTTTTTTTTTCCAATCTCTTTATTATAATTATCAATTTTTCTTTTCCTTCAATTTAATTTTGCTCATTTATTTAATTCATTAGTCCATTCTACTTTCTCAAATTCTTTTTCGTTCTTAATCACACAAATATTTGAAAAATTTTACATTTTAATATGTATTCCTTTTTGTCAAACCAAAATAATCCTTTTAATAATGATTTTGGACAGGTAAGTCCAATGAATGATTTTAATCAACGTCCTGTGCAAGACTCGTTTTATAATTCTTATAATTCGGGTTGGGAAAATCACCCTAATCTTTATTGGGGTGATAATCAAAATGATTTTCGACCAAACCATTTTAATTTTTCTTGGGATGATAATCAACATGATTATCAATCAAGTCATCCTAATTTTTGGGATAATAATCAAAATCATTTTCAAGCAAATCATCCCAATTTTTATTCTGATTATTATCAAAATGATTTTCAACCAGTTGAGTCACCCCAACCTAAAAAACCATCTTTGGAAGATACCCTGCAGGATTATATACAGACCTTCAATAGGCGGCAAGAAGCTTATGAGCAACGGATGCAACAAAAAGCTTATGAGCACCAAATGCAACAAGAAGAAGATGAACAACGGTTCCAAGAAAATGAGGCTTGCTTTAAAAGAATAGAAGCACATTTAGAGAAAATTGCTGAATTTGTGCAAGGGCATGTGCTAGGTAAGTTACCTAGTCAATCTGAAGAAGCTCTGAATAATGAAAACAAGTTAAAAGATAATATCACTTCTAAACCAACTGAAATAATTGAAAAATTGCATAATGATGTTGATGATATTATTGTTGAAAATGATGAGCCTCAATTGCATAAATCTGATAACCCTTATGTGCATCCCAATCTTTATGTGCCCCCAATTCCTGTTAATGAAAGTATTGAAAACACCAAACCTATACAAAATGAAGATTTTGAGGAGGAGGAGCCCTATGTAGCACCCGAGCCTTTTGTGCCCCCAATTCCGTTTCCAAATAGTCTCAAAAGTTGTGTGCCTGAAACGGTAGGTGCAGAGCTACAAAAAGAATTGCTCCCAATACCTATTGATGCTCAAGCAGATAAATTGACCAAAAATGTGCTTGCTGAAACTGCAAAGTTTTTAATTTTTACATCTATGAATCTGTCTGATAGATATAACCAAGTTTTTGCAGGGTTGAATTTTGCTGATGATGGTAAGTTGGGTTTCGATAAAATTCAAAAAGAAAATCTTTTGAATGGCGTTGATAAATTAGTTTCTTTTTGTTATTCTCAAACTGCAGGGCTAAATGATAATTCCACAAATAAAAAATCTAATAAAGGAGGACTCTCTTTGTTTTCTTTTCTTTCCTCTCACAACATTGAGGACAATGTAGAAATAAGTATGGGGAAGGAATTTTACCCACATATCACAAAAAATTGAAAAATTTTAAACTTTTTAATTTTCTTATGTATATTTTCTTAACCTTTTTTTAATTTCTTTTTTAATTTCAAAATTTTTAATTTTCTTATGTTCATTTTCTTAAAAAATTTTATTTTAAAATTCTAACATTAGTTTGAGCTTTACACTTGTGATTCTTTTAAATATTTGCTGATAGTAATAATGCATATTTTTGTCAACTCTTAGTGTGTATATTGCTTTTGACTAGTTGTTAATTTCTTTAATTTTATATCTTTGTCAAAAAAAAAAAACCAAAAAAAAAAAAGCCAAAAAAATAAAATAGACAAAAACAAAAAGATATCATAATTAGAGTTTGCAAAATCACAAATACCCTTATATGTTTTATGTATTTTCTTTAATAGTTTATATGTTGATTTCACTTTATATTACCTTTTTCAAACTCTTAGATAATTTTTGAGTGCTATAAATTGTGGTGTAGTGTGTTGGTTCGAGGATCATATTTATGGCATAAGTGAGGCGAAAAAAAAGATTTAAAAATAAGTCAGAGTGTTTTATTTATTTATTTATTTGCAATAATTCAGAGATTCTACTCCGTTGAATCAGTCACCTATACACATGTATAATAAATAAATCAATAAGTGTTGTGGTTTGGTTTATGAGTACACACAAAATTGAAAACCCAAACAAGTCTGGCGTAAAATGGCGAGGTTTTTGGGGAAGTTCTCTTTGAAAAAAGTCAAAACAAAAAATAATGAGTGAACTTTGGAAGAGACGAGCAATTGCACTTCAATTTTAATAAATGCCTTCGATCTTTGTTTCCTTCCATGTTTTGCACCTGCACTGTGATAGAATATTTATGAATTTGGCTTAGGTTGCATTTAGTGAAATTTTCATATTTCTTGAATTTTTGTATATCTCATATATGGTGTATTAGCACACTTGCACATATTTCTTTATTTTTATGGCTTGGTATTATGATTTTTATACTAAAAAGTTCTATTCAATTGTTTTATGCATTCTTTGAGTTGATATTAAATCTGCATTGGTGAGGCAAATAAATTTGAAAGTTTATTTGGGTAAAGCTCGATCTTATACTTGATTTTATTTTAATTTCTTTTCCTGTTAATAATGCTTTTGCTTGAGGACAAGCAAATAAATAAGTGTGGGGAGATTTGATAAACATTATTTTTGTTGTTATTTTTAATAATTTTTTTATAGTTAAATTGCAAATAATGGATTAATTCTTATCTATTTTTATTTATTATTGCTACAATTAGTTTTTAATAATATTATTTAATTTTATGTTGTTTTAATTATTAAATTAGTTTTATTATTTGAATTCTGTCAGTTTAATAATTCATTGATCCTAATTTAATTATAATATTAGTAACTTTAGTAGTACATGTTCAGTAGGAGTTTAATAAATGTAGATTAGTTATATATGGTTTGTAATAAGTTTTTTTTTTTTATTATTATTATTATTATTATTATTGTTATTATTATTATATTATTATGTAAGGTTAGTAGCTTAGCCGATCTCTATTCTCAAATAAGAGTCACAAAGCAGTCGGTGGAGAGAAATAGACGGGTCGCAGATCGACGCTGAATCATCGGACTAACCTATTCAATTGGGAATTCCGATTGATTAGCCGGAGCTCAGAGAAATAGTTTGAAGCTCAACAGTATAAAAAGAAATGCAATAATAGAGAAGAGGATCATCAATCGTCCCAGACCAATTCCCTTGGCATCGCAAGTACGGCGAACTCCAGCTACGGTCGCAGCGTTGGCAGTTCTTCCGGTCAGTTCCCATTCGTAGCAGAAGTTCAGGCATCTCTGTTTCTGGCTGCATTATTTTGGTTGGCAGTCTCAAGGTTCTAGCGTTGGCAATTAATGTTGGCTTGGCAGCAACGAACTGACTTTTGTGTTCAGGTTCTTGTTTTGGGGTTGTTTAGCTAGCTTTAATTAATTATTGTCAATGAGAGTACTAAGCAATGCATGATTGATTTATAACGTTTAATGCCTAGTTGGTGAGTTCTGTTGAGACATTGAAACATTTACGCCATTTTCTAATTCTTCCTTGATTATAATGAATTGTTTTGATCATTGATTTTAAGTTCATGGTAATTTAATTTACTTATTCAGCTTTTAAGTTTTGATTCAATTATTCATTTGTCCAACCTCCTGAATTTAATTATTTTTCATTTGAATTTATCTTCGACATTTATTCTTCATTAGCTTTGAACCTTTAAATTGTTTGATTAATTATTTTCATTTCATGATATTAAATTATCCATCAAGTGACTTATGTTCTTAACTAGTATTTATTCGATCTCTTGCTAATTCATTTTGAAGTTATTCAGTTATTTTTCTTGCCATTATTTTCTATTGGTAATTTAATTTAGTTAATCCATTCTGATGGTCAATTCAATTTCTTTCACTTTTGATTATTATATTCTTCTAAGTTGTTCTTGTTCGATTTAATTTTCCTGCAATTCAAACTTTATATTCTCCGTCCACTCTCTAAGTAATTAAATTGCATTGTAACAATTCTCTGTGGGATCGACCCTTACTATTTGCACATTATCACTACAACTGATTCGTGCACTTGCGAGGACTGAATTAAATTGTCCATCAGTGGGGCGGCGGGTAGGGCTCTGCCCGCCGTTCCGCCCTCGGGTACACAACTGTGCCCAAAATAATCCCTTCGGGGATTTTCAACACCAAGCTCAAATTCAAGTCCAGAACATGCCAAATCTCACCAAATACAACAAAATGACTTGAATCAAAGGAATAGCCAAGCAATGGCATACAAGAACCCTAAACACAAGCTCTAGATATGCATTTTCACAAGACAATGCATAAACACTCACATTTCATAGCAAAACACATGTAGAATCCAAGAAATCATTATATAGGTAAGAAAAATAGATTTTGTAGAGCATGGGTTACCTCTTGAAGACAAAAACCTTCACTTAACACTTCACCAAGCTCCTACTAAGGCTCACCTTCCAAACCCACTTCAAGAACACACCAAAAGATCATAAAGATTCTATCTTTAAGAAAAGACACCTAAGAAAACACTAAAAACACAAGATGAACATGGATCTTATCCACCTATATGCCCAAATGTATGAAAGGTAGAATGTTGGAGACAACTCTTGAGGTTTTGACAAAGCTTCAACTTGGCTTGGAAGAAAAGCTATCTACCTTTTTAGAGAGAAGGTCTAGCTAGAATTTGGAAACTGTAAGGAGAGAAATGAGGGTGTTCTTACTAGGTTAGCTTACAATACCAACACAAGGTGAAAAGTCAAGAATACCCTTACTAACATGAAGAGGTGTAAGGGAACAAGGGAACTCCTTACAAAGCACAAGGTACAACTTTGACTTTAGAGTTGACTAGTCAATTACTAGTCCCTGACTATTGAATTTTCAGGAATTTAAGGAATTAAATTACCAATTGAAATAGGATTAATTATTTAATTAATCCCTTAACTGAATTTGGATTACGGGGTGTCAAATCCGCGGCACTCAGATAAGCATCCTTAAGAGAACTCGGCCTGCTCACAGTCAAAGCCTTTCGTGCCTCATAATTCAAGCTGGCAACGAATTTCTCGACTTTAGCAAGCTCTGTAGGCACGAGCATCCGAGCAAAGCGCGCCAACTCCAAAAACTTCTTGTGGTATTCGACCACTGACAGAGATCCTTGCTGCAGATGGAGAAACTCCTCGTACATGGCGGCTCGCAAGTGTGCCATGTAAAACCTTTCGCGCATCCTATCCTTAAGCGCGGACCAACCGAACTCAGGTTCCTCAAGGAAGGTCGGACTGTAACACCCCAGATTTTCAAGACATTTTAAACTTATAAAATAAAGGTGAAATCTCATTAAATCCCAAAACATAATACAAGAGTACGGGGTGCTATGCCACACCTGAGCTAGAGAACTCAGGTGCACAGGCTAACTAACTAATATCCTCAATAACGTAAATGCATAAGCATGGCACGCAAGCCGAAAGGGAAACTATCTACTTCTACGCTCCAAGTTCTAGCGCGCTCCAGTGACTTATTCTTCTGTGCCTGAAAGCCAAATATATCTGTTCAGCGAGAGATGCTAGTAACCCACTCCAACGCGTTGAAATACAATACATATAGTTATATACATAGATATACGAAAAGTCATTTCGAAGCATGAAGATATATCCTAAGAGACTCTAGCTTTCAAATCAGGGAACCGACTCGACAGATAGGGGTACACACAATCAACAGTCATAATCAAGCATATACAATTCTCACATAGGGCACAGTTATAGATAAGCACAACCAATAATCACAATTAAGCATTACTAGCAAGAGCCCTATGGTCACGTTTCCATAACAGTCATATCATCAATTCTTCTTATCTCATCATATAACACACTTTGTTGGCGCCACAGGACCAATCGCATGCCCATACATGAGGGTCAGCGCATATAGCTCTGACACGGCCCCGCAGCACCCTGCCCCGTTTCACAATACGGAGGGGTCGATCACAACCGACCGATGAACCACAGCTCTATATAATATTTATATACCTGACCGGTCTTTACCAGCCTAGTTAACAGTTGGGATGGTTCTCAACCCATTCAACTGCCCGTATAGTGGACCTCTGTCCTATATAATATTTATATACCTGACCGGTCTCTACCAGCCTGGTTAACAGTTGGGATGGTTCTCATCCCATTCAACTACCCGTATAGTGGACCTCAGTCCTATATAATATTTATATACCTGACCGGTCTCTACCAGCCTAGTTAACAGCAGGTATGGTTCTCAGCCCACCCGACTGCCCGTATAGCCCGATTGATCTCAACCAAATCGGGTAACATGCACACATAACACATAGCAAACACTTGCAATCCCACATTAACACATTGGGAAGGGAGGGAAAACGTATAACAAAACCTATGCGTGATCCTTAACATACTAAGAATAGTCCTAAGGTGTTCATACTTCTTTCACCTAGGTCAACGGGATACCAATTCAACTAGCATGCAATATATAAGACTCATACGACCTACGAACGGTACCCGAAAATCAAACTAGACATAGGCACGATAGACGGAGTCCGTTGGGACACCACGGGGGTCGGGGGAACATCAAACGGGGAAGCCGGGATCCCGAAGTGGGGTACAAACCAGCGGGTAGCCGGTGGGTGGGGGTCACCCGCCGGCGTTCTACTATTCCGGGCAGCTGCCCGCCCGCCGGCTTCCCGCTGTCGGCGTTGCCCGACTAGGCCGCGGGTAGGTGGCGGTTCCCCTACCCCCCACTGACTCTATTCACCAAAAATGCCCCGGGAACCTTTGTGGAACCCGAAACCATGCTTAGACACTTTTAAACACAATTGATAACAAATGTAGACAATTAACGGATCAACATCAAGAAACGTATGGCACATAACCTATCATGCTTTTCTAGACATAATCAACATTCAATCATGCGAATTCCCACCCAATATACCAAGAATAATACCATACGGATTCCACGATATAACCTAGGGTTCTAATTTTTTTAAAATCAACAAGAACACAATTCATCTTCCAAAATCAAGATTCGGTAGGAATATCATATGATCATCAAGAACTTCATATAATCATCAAGAACACCATAATTATCAAGGATGTCATATAATCATCAAGAACACCATAATTATCAAGGATGTCATATAATCATCAAGAACACCATAATTATCAAGGATGTCATATAATCATCAAGAACACCATAATTATCAAGAACCTCTCCTCATCAAGATCACCCATGGAATCATCCCATCAATCATCAATAATAATTTCACAAATAAGCAATACACAATGTTATGGGAAAATCCTAAGAGGGGAATCATAGCTATAAAAATAGGTTTTGTTGAGACATGGGTTACCTCTTAGCCTTAATTAATTCCTTGGCTATGAAGGGTCTTTCTTTAAGCTTTCTTCTTTCTTGATTTCTCCTAAGGGGATTCTTGGAACTTCTAGTGTGGTGAGAGATTATTGTGGTGAAAGATCTAGGTGCCTTCTATATCCCTATTTATATATTTAAGACTCCTAATTAGGGCCTGAATGGTATGGGTTTACTAATTCTATTCCTTATAGGACTAAGGACTTGTTTTAGGGATAAGGGTCCATGGTCCATTGTGGACCATATTAATTAATAAAAGAGAATCCTAATCATAATCTGAATAGTAAAAGGCCTACTTCTTTTATTCCTAATGGGCCTAAGACTCTCATTTAGGCAAGGGTCCACGGTTCATGGTGGACCTCATTAATTAATTAAAGGGAAACCTAACCGAATTAATTCATATTTAATTATTATTAACGGGATTAATTAAATAATTAATCCGGGATTGAAGGCCGTAACACGGGGTGTTACACTCTCCCCCCCTTACGAGAAGCTTCGTCCCCGAAGCTTAGAAATCATTGCGGGGGTAACGAGTCAAAGGTAGTACGGTGGTCCTATAGAGAAAGTATTCTGCAGGGAAACTGTATAATTGTATGCCTATGTGTGCTGGGTTTTTGGGAACGATTAGGTTTAAAGGGCTAAGAGAGTGGGTTTCAAACCTAAGGGCAAAGTGAATTTAGGAATTAGGATTAAAGTTTTCAAGGTTGCAACTTAGGGTGTGAGGTTGCCACCTTGTATGGAATCGTTAAAATAGGGAATCAAGAATGTGGTTTGAAGGGTAGAGAAAGGGTTTCGAAATAAGGAGGGGGCCGATTTCCCGAGGGAGAGAAAGGAATTCGGCTAGGATGGGTTAAGGGTTCTCGATTTTAAGTGACTATTCTGGTTTGATGCTTTCATCCCGACGTATTGACGAACTGATGATCCTTCTTCCTTGGTGTTAGCACTTGCTTGACTTTAAGATCCTTGTTAGACCTTGCTTCCCAGGCTAAAGTTTCATCCTTCTCTCCTATCTTGAGGGAATCTCCCGTGATGATTTAACACTTACTTCGTTAATGCGTCCAAGGTCTTGACCAAGTTTGGTCAACCAAGCCGATCTCTTAGGCCGCACTTCCCAAATTCTTCCCAAAGTCTCTTGGGAGTCGATAAGCTTTGGGTTGAATTTTTCTTATTGAATTTCATCTCTTCTTTAGTTAGTGAAATTCTTAGTAAGACTTCATGTCTTCTCCAAGGTTCGGCTTGTTGTGCCCTTTTGTGTTACTTTTAATGATGAAGGTGTCCTTTCATGCTCTTTTTCTTCTTGAAGCGCAGTTGGTTACCTAATCTCGTTGTGGAATGACTCGGTGAGTTTACGAGTCATCTCATTTCCTTGTGGGTCCTTAATGACCCTTGAGATCTTGGCACAAATGTGCTCTTTACTTTTTTCCTAGCACCACGGGCTACATCGTTCATGATTCCATACAACTTGTAAGGAGTCCTCTGATTTGCTTGAACGATATCCATGGTTTGGAGGAGTCCCGATCCATCCTTAGCATTTTGAATTTTAAGGACTTTGTGAGTCCTTAGCACGAGTTCCCAACTCGTCTCCTTGGTCTGCACAGTCCTTTATGCCAATCATCCCTAGTCTGTTGCATCGTAGAATCCAACTTCAACTCCACGTGTAATGCAATTGGTTGTGCTTTTCCGACGGTGTCTTGCGTGTCAAGGTCTTTTACCGATGACACCATGTTTGGGCGACCCATGGTTCCTTACCCAAGACTCGCGTTCATCAATCAAGGCACACAAGTGCGCCACGAATCAATAAAACGAGGGGTTCAGAAATCAGCACATTGTACCAGTGGGCGCGAGGTGGGCGGTCGTCCGCCTGCCAAGCTCCTGTCAGGGACCCGTCAAGGTCCCACCAAGGTCCCGTCCAGGACCCGTTAGTGTCCCATCAAGGTCCCGTTGGGGACCCGCGGGAAGGTGACTAGGAAGAGTGAATTTCTTCGGGAAAAATCCCAAGAATGCACCGATTCAAGTCCCGACAAGCCCCATACCCATGTGCACAATAAAAAGGTACTTGAATATATAGGATGACCCATCGTATAGTTTTATTGATCCTTAAGTACGAGTTATAGATGAGTCAAGACTCTTGCATGTTCTTTCCGTTGAGTAGGTCGGGTCCGGTTTCCAATTAGCAACCTCGTCACCTTCACCGGGAAGTTGGTTATAAGCCAACTTTGTCTTTTCCTTGCTTGATTGATGACAAGCCTTCTTCGTTTTTCTTGGAGTTCGGCTTGTCGCTCGTTCTTTGTTCAATCCTTTGGTGACCACGTGCTTGGTGATGCGTTTCTCTTCATTGGAATGCATTTGATTAACTTCCCTTTGACGTCGCATGGTGTTTTGGCGATTTTGTGTGTTACATGTACTTCTTACGGTTCCTTCAAACCATCAAGGTCCTTGTTCCAAGGTAAGGCCCTTATTGCCGGGAGGCTCTAGTTGTATGATACTTTCTATGCGTCTGTGTAAATCTTGCATTGCACTCCGTATAGGTAATGCCTCCAAATTTTCAGTGCGAATACGATGGCGGCTAGCTCGAGGTCGTGGGTGGGGTATTTTCTTCGTGGGTTTTGAGTTACCTAGATGCGTATGCTATTACCTTGCCTTTTTGCATTAGCACGCACCCCAACCCCTTTTTGGACGCGTCACTGAAGACCTCGAACCCTTCCACCCCGGAGGGGATGGCTAGTACGGGTGCCGTGGTTAACTTATCCTTCAATTCCTGAAAGGCTGCGACGCAGTTGTCGTCCCATGGGAAAGGGGTCTCCTTTTTCATGAGTTTAATGAGAGGTTGGGCTATCTTGGTAAAGTCGGGTACAAACCACTTGTAGTAGCCAGCCAAGCCCAGGAAGCTTCGGACCTCTGAAAGTGAGTTCGGTGTGGACCATTCCTTAACGGCCTGGGCTTTGGTGGGGTCCATCTTAATTCCTTCTTTGGTTATTACGTGGCCCAGGAAGGTCACGCTGTTTTTCCAGAATTCGCATTTGGAGAACTTAGCTTATAGCTGGTGCTCTCTTAGAGTTTGTAAGGTTATGCGGAGGTGCCTTTCATGTCCTTCCTTGTTTCGGAAGTAGCCTAGGATGTCGTCAATGAATACAATGACGAAGTCATCCAGGTGGGGTCGGAATACTCGGTTCATGAGGTCCATGAGTATGGCGGGTGCGGGGTGGACTCGTCCTTGTAGCCTTGCCCCTAGGTACTCTTAGTTGAACCCCCGGTTGTTGCCCATAAGTTCTTTGTGGACCTATCAAAGATCAACCTCGTGTCTTGAAGTAGAACGAGGCTATCTCTACGTGGCGTTCCTCTAGGCATTCTCCTAACCCGAGGATTTTGTTGAAGGTTCGGATTCATTCTTCGAGGAGTGTGGGATCCTTGACTGTCTTCTTATTGGCGCCATGCTGCTGGTTTTCAGGGTCAATATTTATTGTAATGATGAGTCAGTGTGCTGCACCCTTACCTTGGTGTGGTAAGCGTAGGGGGAGTTCTTTTAGAGAGGGATAAAGTGTGGGGAGGTTATGTGTAGGTTTCACAATCTCACCGCGCGTCCTCAGATTCTTGAATCCTATGTTCCTTAATACCTAGAGTTCAAGCCTAATGTCCTAAAGTCCGGTCTTATGAGTCTTATCCTAGGGTCAAACTTAGGCTCTGATACCAACTGTAACACCCCAGATTTTCAAGACATTTTAAACTTATAAAATAAAGATGAAATCTCATTAAATCCCAAAACATAATACAAGAGTACGGGGTGCTATGCCACACCTGAGCTAGAGAACTCAGGTGCACAGGCTAACTAACTAATATCCTCAATAACGTAAATGCATAAGCATGGCACGCAGGCCGAAAGGGAAACTATCTACTTCTACGCTCCAAGTTCTAGCGCGCTCCAGTGACTTATTCTTCTGTGCCTGAAAGCCAAATATATCTGTTCAGCGAGAGATGCTGGTAACCCACTCCAACGCGTTGAAATACAATACATATAGTTATATACATAGATATATGAAAAGTCATTTCGAAGCATGAAGATATATCCTAAGAGACTCTAGCTTTCAAATCAGGGAACCGACTCGACAGATAGGGGTACACACAATCAACAGTCATAATCAAGCATACACAATTCTCACATAGGGCACAGTTATAGATAAGCACAACCAATAATCACAATTAAGCATTACTAGCAAGAGCCCTATGGTCACGTTTCCATAACAGTCATATCATCAATTCTTCTTATCTCATCATATAGCATACTTTGTTGGCGCCACAGGACCAATCGCATGCCCATACATGAGGGTCAGCGCATATAGCTCTGACACGGCCCCGCAGCACCCTGCCCCGTCTCACAATACGGAGGGGTCGATCGCAACCGACCGATGAACCACAGCTCTATATAATATTTATATACCTGACCGGTCTTTACCAGCCTGGTTAACAGTTGGGATGGTTCTCAACCCATTCAACTGCCCGTATAGTGGACCTCTGTCCTATATAATATTTATATACCTGACCAGTCTCTACCAGCCTGGTTAACAGTTGGGATGGTTCTCAAGCCATTCAACTGCCCGTATAGTGGACCTCAGTCCTATATAATATTTATATACCTGACCGGTCTCTACCAGCCTGGTTAACAGCCGATATGGTTCTCAGCTCACCCGACTGCCCGTATGGCCCGATTCATCTCAACCAAATCGGGGTAACATGCACACATAACACATAGCAAGCACTTGCAATCCAACATTAACACATTGGGAAGGGGGGGGGGGTAACGTATAACAAAACCTATGCGTGATCCTTCACATACTAATAATAGTCCTAAGGGGTTCATTAAAACATTTGCTTGTCCCCAAGCAAAAAATATTATTTGCGAAGTAAATAAATAAAATCCCCAAAACTCATAACATATCATGAAGAACAATCTGAAGCACCTTTCTATTAATAAGATAGCACCCCTGTCTGAAAATTGAGAAAACTAAATAAGTAAGCCCTCATAGGAATATCACTCATCACTCAAGTGTTTGATGGGTATAAATTTCACTCAAGTTCATTCCTATAAAATTGCTCTACCATAGGCTTGCATATCTGCTCAATCACCACTACAAGAGTCATGCATGACACAAATCATAAGGACTTTCCAAATGTTGTAATGGGGCTAGGGTTAAGGTAGGGAATATTTAGGAAAGTAGCTTAAACAAAAGCTTTCAAACTAGAGGAGCAAATAAACACAAATAATCCAAGATACTTGCTCAACACCCTCAGTTTTTCATTCAAAGCATTTCCTATTGACATTTCAACCCAATTATCATTCTCAGAAATATAGAAGTCTTCCTCAATATTATCAGAATTTCCCCTTGCTTTATTTATTTAGAGGTAACTTCAGACTCAGAAGAAACTGTTGATTCTTTCTCATTTTTCATATAAATTTTCAACAACATTTTTTTCTGTTTTTTTTTTTCTTTTTTTTTTTTTGGAATCATGAACTGTCTTTGTTTTCTTTTTCATAGAAGACAAAACCAAATTGGTAACAAAGATACAACCGCCTCACTCTCAATCTTATAAACAAAAGTAAGTGATCTCCCCCACACTTATTCTTCACAACCTCACACTAATTACAAGAATAATTCAAAATTTGCTCCACTAGTTATTCAGCTGGGTGAAGGCATTATTTTTGGATATAAAAGGCTTGTAATGTGGTTCAAAGTAAAGAAAAAATTGGTCATAAAGCTCAAAGTGGTTAACAAGGGGAAATAAATCATAGGACAAACTGGTTATTTGGCTAGTGAGGCTCAAGATCAAATAATGGCCTTAATCACACTTGAATCATGCATGGTCTAATTAGCTTTAAAAGAGAATCAAGGCAAGTTCTAGAGAAACAAAATTATGGAAGAAATCACACAATAGATAGAAAATAAGACCGAAGTGTCAGTCAATGGCTCAAAACACTCACAGGTTTATTGCTTACTTAATATAGCCACTACATATCAAACAAGAAATGCTAACAAACTAATCACAATTTGCCAAACTATTTATTCAATCACATTATGAATTTCAGGAAAGGAAATTTTTTTTTTTTCAAAATAATACTTATTTTGCATAAAATACTAGTAAAATATTTGTGAAAATTTTTGAAAATTTTGACATATGCAAACAAATAATAAAACTAAATTCCCTCCCCCACACTTATTATCAACATTGTCCCCAATGTTGAACAAAAAAAAGCACAGAAAAAGGGTTATTGAATGAGAAACAGGAATAAAAGAAAAAGAATGGAACAAATACACCTTAGGTTGCCTCCCAAGCAGCGCCTTTGTTTATCGCCGTTGGCTCGACTTATGATATTTCTTTAAATTTCCATCGTCTTTTTGAGTACCTTCGATGATTATGAATATTCAAAGAAACAGTCCCTTCATGCAGATTAGTACTCAAAGATGATTTATTATTTCTTTCTTTTTCATTCGAAGCAATTTCATCAAATGTAACAAATTTCAAAGAATCAACAAAAATTGCAAAATTATCATCACTAGGAGATTTCATGGTATCATAAATATTAAAAGTCACAAGTTTACCATTAGACTCCATAGTAAGCATACCACTATGAATATCAATTTTTGTTTTTGCAGTTTTTAAGAATGGCCTTCCTAACAAAATATGATTCTTATTTTCCATATCAAGCACATAAAAATCAGCAGGAAAAACCAAATTATTAACTTCAACAATCAAATCCTCAATCATACCCCTAGGATATGTAGTAGATCCATCAGCCAATTGAATTATTATACTAGATTTATTCAGGGGTCCAAGATTTAAAGAAGCATAAACAGAATATGGCATGACATTAATAGAAGCTCCTAAATCTAACATAGCATTTTCAAATTTCACCCCACTTATCATGCATGGAATAGTAAACATACCTGGGTCTTTGCACTTTTCAGGAAGATTACTTTGACTAGTCGTAGAGACATTCTCTTGCACTTTCACTTCCTCAATTCTTTCATTATTTCGTTTCTTTTTCATAGTGCGTACCTCTTTTAGAAAATTTGCATAGCGAGGTACTTTTTCCATAGAATCTAAAAGTGGTTTATTAGCATCACATTCACGAAAGGCCTCATACAGATCATTATTTGAGTTTCCTCTTATTGGTTCTAAAAGAGCTTGAGGAAATGTGGGTACTGGTTCATAATCTGAAAAAGAAGAAAGCTTACCTTGGGACTTCTCTTTATTGTTGACAATGATTCCTGCACTTATTTCCTTATTCAAATCAACATTCTTTTCCAGCGACATACTTTCAACATTAATTGCACTTACATTCTCTTTAGGATTAACAACTGTTTGAGAGGGTAGTTTGCCAGAACTCTGTGCTTCCAACTGACTAACCGTAGTTGCAAGTTGGCCCATTTGTCTTTCCAAGTTTTGAATACTAGCCTTTGTTTCTTGAATACTAGCTCTTGTCTCTTGTTGGAATAGTTGTGTTTCTTGTTGAAACTGCAAAGTGTTAGTAGCAAGAGATTTAACAATATATTCTAGATTCGTACCTGAGCTAAAGTTTTGGGTCGGTTGTTGTCTTGAAGGAAATGGTTGTCTATACTATTGAAAATTAGAACAATTCTGAACAAACTGGTTCCCTTGTGAGTTCCCATAGCTAAGGTTTGGGTGATCCCTCCATCCAGGATTATATGTATTGGAGAACGGATCATACTTACCTTGAGGTTGTCCAGGAAAACCTCCAGCCATGTTAACTTGTTCAATAGGTTCTTCTTGAAGAGTTGGGCAGGCATCAGTTTGATGCCCAACTACCGAGCAAATTCCACATACTTTTACAGTTTGCATATTGCCTACTGCTAATTGACGGACAAGAGTAGTTAAACCAGAAATTTGTTGTTCAAGAGGAGAAATATTTACCTCATTCACATGCTTAAACGGTTGGACTATGCTATTGCCAAACTGTTGAGAATTTGCAGCCATGTTTGCAATTAGAGTTCTTGCAGCGTCTGGTGTCTTGCCAACTAAAGCACCACCGCTTGCAGCATCAATCATGCTTCTATCCATTGGAAAAAGTCCTTCATAAAAGTACTGAATGAGTAATTGATCACTAATTTGATGGTGTGGGCAGCTTGCACATAATTTCTTGAAACGCTCCCAATATTCATACAATGACTCTCCATTGTTTTGCCTTATACCACAGATTTCCTTCCTAATGTTGGCCGCCCTTGAAGCTGGAAAATATTTTTCAAGGAATAGTGTCTTCAAGTTATTCCATGTGGTGATGCTCCCAGAAGGTAGATAGTATAGCCAATCTTTCGCTGAATCTTTCAATGAAAATGGGAAGGCTCTCAACTTGATTTGTTCTTCAGTAACCCCTGTGGGTTTCATACTTGAACACACCACATGGAATTCCTTCAAGTGCTTGTGAGGGTCTTCACCTGCAAGTCCATGAAAAGAAGGCAAAAGATGAATTAATCCAGATTTTAATTCAAATTGGACATTAGCATCCAGAGCAGGGAAAGTGATGCATAAAGGTTGGTGATCTAAATTTGGAGCTCCAAGCTCTTTTAAGGTCCGATTTTGAGCCATGGGTTCCTCTTCTAAATCAGAGTTGGTAGAATCGGTAGCCAGATCACTAAACTCTAATTTCTTCAAAGCTTGTTTCTTCCACCTACGTACAGTTCTTTCAATTTCTGGATCGTACGGCAATATTTCTTTGTTAGAAGATCGAGTTATAGGCATAAACAAAAAGAAAATATATTGCAGCAATTATGTAAAGTAATGAAAGAAAAGAATTTTTTATTTTTTTTTTAATTTTCGTTTGGGACAAATTAACGAGAAAAACAAATAAACAAATAAATAATTAAATAAAAACAAAATAAACAAGAAAATCTCCCCGGCAACGGCGCCAAAATTTGGCGAGCTGTCGTAGGCTCCCAAATTAAAACCTTACAAACGTAGTAGCGGGAGTAAGGATCGATCCCACGAGGAGTAACTAGTTTAAAATATGTGCTCAAATTAAAGGAAGGGGGGTTTGGAATATATCGAGAATAAAGATCAATTAAAAGAGAATTTAAATAAACAAGTAATTTAACTGAACGAATAAAGCAATGAAAATAATATATCGAAAACACTTATAATAAGAAACCTTGGTTAGTAAAGATCCACCACCGGAATTCAACACTGATCATTGATTAATAAAGTAATTAATATGCAATTGAATATTTGTCGTGAAATTATTTCATTTCTGTTTTCCCTTAGTTGTAGGTAAATAAAGCACAAGCGGTTTAATTACCCCTAACTACTAAATAATCTAAGACAAGCGCTATAGATTTAATTTAATAGCAGCAATAGGAACTAGGAAAACCGACAAACTAAATAACACAAGCACAAGCGGTTGCATTTAATTTAGGAAAATATTCTACCCGAGACCAATTATCACTAAGTCGTCAATAATTAACCTCAGTTGCTACTGAATATTAGAATAATTTGTAGCACAACATTATCTAATATAGCAAATAATTATATCAAATAAATAACTAGTAGGCCTCCCTAGCAATTAAATGATACAACTATTCAAATAATTTAGAAGAATATTTAATACTCAAAATGCATAAAAACATATATATAATAAAGTTAAATAAATAACCTTACAGCATTATGAACTCCGGGGCTTCAATTCACTAAACCAACTAGAAATTAGCCACAAATGGACATTGATAACAATTTCAACGAATACTATAGAGGAGGAAAGAATGAACTAAAGAATGAACGATTTTCAATACTACTGCCGACATCTACTTATATTATTTTTAGAATGGTTTTAACCATTCATTTTCTATTTTTTAGCCGAAAGATGAAGTCTTCCGCGAGTGTTGCTTAGTCGTGCGTCGGAATCGGTGTGTTGGTTGAAGAATTCCACTTCTCGCTACTTTGTCATATGCCCTGTACAAAAGAATTAAGAAAAAAAATGTTTTATTTGTTTTGTTATTTTAGTAGGAATTGGGACAAACAACATTTAAAATGCTTTAATATTAAATTAACGTAAAGAGGAATCTTTTGAATTTAAAACACAAATTATTAACTAAAATATTATTATAAAACACTTAATTAATTAATTAATTATTAAACTATAAAATGAAAGAATTATTAAATAATTATAAATAATTAATGTAAAATTATTATAAAAATGTATATAAAATATGAGTGTAAAATATGCTTATCATTCATACATCTTTCACCTAGGTCAATGGGATACCAATTCAACTAGCATGCAATATATAAGACTCATACGACCTACGAACGGTACCCGAAAATCAAACTAGACATAGGCACGATAGACGGAGTCCGTTGGGACACCACGGGGGTCGGGGGAACATCAAACGGGGAAGCCGGGATCCCGAAGTGGGGTACAAACCAGCGGGTAGCCGGTGGGTGGGGGTCACCCGCCGGCTGCCCGCCGGCGTTCTACTATTCCGGGCAGCGGGTGCCCGGTGGGCAGCTGCCCGCTGCCGGCGTTGCCCGACTAGGCCGCGGGTAGGTGGCGGGTCCCCTACCCCCCACTGACTCTATTCACCAAAAACGCCTCGGGAAGCTTTGTGGAACCCGAAACAATAATGCTTAGACACTTTTAAACACAATTGATAACACACGTAGACAATTAACGGATCAAAATCAAGAAACGTATGGCACATAACCTATCATGCTTTTCTAGACATAATCAACACCCAATCATGCGAATTCCCACCCAATATACCAAGAATAATACCATACGGATTCCACGATATAACCTAGGGTTCTAATTATTTTTAAATCAACAAGAACACAGTTCATCTTCCAAAATCAAGATTCGGTAGGAATATCATATGATCATCAAGAACGTCATATAATCATCAAGAACACCATAATTATCAAGGATGTAATATAATCATCAAGAACACCATAATTATCAAGAATGTCATATAATCATCAAGAACACCATAATTATCAAGGATGTCATATAATCATCAAGAACACCATAATTATCAAGAACCTCTCCTCATCAAGATCACCCATGGAATCATCCCATCAATCATCAATAATAATATCACAAATAAGCAATACACAATATTATGGGGAAATCCTAAGAGGGGAATCATAGCTATAAAAATAGGTTTTGTTGAGACATGGGTTACCTCTTAGCCTTAATTAATTCCTTGGCTATGAAGGGTCTTTCTTTAAGCTTTCTTCTTTCTTGATTTCTCCTAAGGGGATTCTTGGAACTTCTTGTGTGGTGAGAGATTATTGTGGTGAAAGATCTAGGTGCCTTCTATATCCCTATTTATATATTTAAGACTCCTAATTAGGGCCTGAATGGTATGGGTTTACTAATTCTATTCCTTATAGGACTAAGGACTTGTTTTAGGGATAAGGGTCCATGGTCCATAGTGGACCATATTAATTAATTAATCTGGGATTGAAGACACGGACCCTTATGAATCCACCACAGATCAGCCTCGTGACAGAAGTAGAACGTTGCCAGTTCTACGCTTCTCTCCTCGAGACAACCCACAACCGCGAAGATCTTGTCGAACACTCTCATCCATTCTTCCAAAACCACCGGGTCTCCTTCACCCAGGAAGGTCGGCGGCCTGTGACCCGACACCAAACGACCCAAATCCCTATACCCAGCAGGTTGAGGAGGTGGCACGGGGTGGTTGTTGTTCAGCAAAGCCTCGCTAAGCGTCTGCATCATTTGTGTCAACTGGTGCAGGTTTTGAGCAAGCTGCTCGTTCGTCGGGGTCTCCGGGGTACGCGTTCTTGGACGAGGAAGCATCGCAAACTTCTACAACAACAACACGGTTACCAAAAGACAACAAACAAGCAAATAACTGAAAGCAACACTCAGCTCACCGCGCAACCTAGAGTCCTAAGCCTAACACTTAGATTCTTAAGGCCGCTCTATGGTCTCAAACCACACTTAGCCACTTAGAAAGTCTAGACTTAACCCTCCTAGGCTCTGATACCAACTGTAACACCCCCTAAATTCCATGCTTTTTAAAGCCTTAAACATGCAGATATCTAAATCAAAACATCAAACGCAGCGGAAGACTAAAAGAGGAAATATATAAACTGGAAGTAAAGGGGTGCTATGCCACGCTCACCTAGTGGTGAACGCACAGGCTAACATCTGCATTGTTCAATATCTAAAACCAACATCACAATGTACTAAGTCTAAATTGGCTCACAGGCCACAAAACATAAGGGAGGAGCCACACTAGCTGGCACTAAACCGCGCACTTGTCTAAACATCACCTGAAAGAAACACATAAAACATGGGACGACGCCCGGTCAGCTAATAATGCTGGTAACCCACCAATACATGAGAAAGATCATACATAGATAAGATATAAGTTCGTAAAGCCATTTTCGAAACGAAATACATATATGCAAGTTCAAAACCAAGAGTAATAGTCAACACAAGACTCAAAACACTCTAAGAACACGGGAACACATGCTCAGACTACAAGGAACAAAAACGACTCACAAGAAGTCTCAAGGTATAATCTATCATCACACAATAAATTAACACCCGACATACACAACTCAAAAGAATAAGGACACAACCAATGGCAACACATGCCTTTGTGACAACACACGTCACAAGAAGAGAACTCACAACAATGGCTACACACGCCCTCGTGACATCACCCATCACGAGTTGATATACCTTCCTTATGCCCGGTTCCAACCTTATGTCTACCCCTAACATTATATCTAGTTCCAACCTTTACTTCCAGAACCCTTGTACAACCAAGTCGAACCTTTTCCCTCCGAGGATCGTCGTCCTCACCCTCCAACGACCGCCAACAAAACCACCAATTTCATAGTACACGAGGGTACCGATCACACTCACGGAAACACATGCTGTAACACCCCGTGTTACGGCCTTCAATCCCGGATTAATTATTTAATTAATCCCTTTAATAATAATTAAATATGATTTAATTCGGTTAGGTTTCCCTTTAATTAATTAATGAGGTCCACCATGAACCGTGGACCCTTGCCTAAATGAGAGTCTTAGGCCTATTAGGAATAAAGGAAGTAGGCCTTTTACTATTCAGATTGTGATTAGGATTCTCTTTAATTAATTAATATGGTCCACTATGGACCATGGACCCTTATCCCTAAAACAAGTCCTTAGTCCTATAAGGAATAGAATTAGTAAACCCATACCATTCAGGCCCTAATTAGGAGTCTTAAATATATAAATAGGGATATAGAAGGCACCTAGATCTTTCACCACAATAATCTCTCACCACACAAGAAGTTCCAAGAATCCCCTTAGGAGAATTCAAGAAAGAAGAAAGCTTAAAGAAAGACCCTTCATAGCCAAGGAATTAATTAAGGATAAGAGGTAACCCATGTCTCAACAAAACCTATTTTTATAGCTATGATTCCCCTCTTAGGATTTCCCCATAATATTGTGTATTGCTTATCTGTGATATCATTATTGATGATTGATGGGATAATTCCATGGGTGATCTTGATGAGGAGAGGTTCTTGATAATTATGGTGTTCTTGATGATTATATGACATCCTCGATAATTATGGTGTTCTTGATGGTTATATGACATCCTTGATAATTATGGTGTTCTTGATGATTATATGACGTTCTTGATGATCATATGATATTCCTACCGAATCTTGATTTTGGAAGATGAATTGTGTTCTTGTTGATTTAAAAATAATTAGAACCCTAGGTTATATCGTGGAATCCGTATGGTATTATTCTTGGTATATTGGGTGGGAATTCGCATGATTGGGTGTTGATTATGTCTAGAAAAGCATGATAGGTTATGTGCCATACGTTTCTTGATTTTGATCCGTTAATTGTCTACGTGTGTTATCAATTGTGTTTAAAAGTGTCTAAGCATGGTTTCGGGTTCCACAAAGGTTCCCGGGGCGTTTTTGGTGAATAGAATCAGTGGGGGGTAGGTGGGGGTAGGGGACCCGCCACCTACTCGCGGCCTAGTCGGGCAACGCCGGCAGCGGGCAGCTGCCCGCCGGGCACCCGCTGCCCGGAATAGTAGAACGCCGGCGGGTGACCCCCACCCACCGGCTTCCCGCTGGTTTGTACCCCACTTCGGGATCCCGGCTTCCCCGTTTGATGTTCCCCCCGACTCCCGTGGTGTCCCAACGGACTCCGTCTATCGTGCCTATGTCTAGTTTGATTTTCGGGTACGTTCGTAGGTCGTATGAGTCTTATATATTGCATGCTAGTTGAATTGGTATCCCGTTGACCTAGGTGAAAGAAGTATGAACCCCTTAGGACTATTCTTAGTATGTGAAGGATCACGCATAGGTTTTGTTATACGTTTCCCCCCCCCCCCCTTCCCAATGTGCTAATGTTGGATTGCAAGTGCTTGATATGTGTTATGTGTGCATGTTACCCCGATTTGGTTGAGATTAATCGGGCTATACGGGCAGTCGGGTGAGCTGAGAACCATATCGGCTGTTAACCAGGCTGGTAGAGACCGGTCAGGTATATAAATATTATATAGGACTGAGGTCCACTATACGGGCAGTTGAATGGCTTGAGAACCATCCCAACTGTTAACCAGGCTGGTAGAGACTGCTCAGGTATATAAATATTATATAGGACAGAGGTCCACTATACGGGCAGTTGAATGGGTTGAGAACCATCCCAACTGTTAACCAGGCTGGTAAAGACCGGTCAGGTATATAAATATTATATAGAGCTGTGGTTCATCGGTCGGTTGCGATCGACCCCTCCGTATTGTGAGACGGGGCAGGGTGCTGCGGGGCCGTGTAAGAGCTATATGCGCTGATCCTCATGTATGGGCATGCGATTGGTCCAGTGGCACCAACAAAGTGTGCTATATGATGAGATAAGAAGAATTGATGATATGACTGTTATGGAAACGTGACCATAGGGCTCTTGCAAGTAATGCTTAATTGTGATTATTGGTTGTGCTTATCTATAACTGTGCCCTATGTGAGAATTGTATATGCTTGATTATGACTGTTGATTGTGTGTACCCCTATCTGTCGAGTCGGTTCCCTGATTTGAAAGCTAGAGTCTCTTAGGATATATCTTCATGCTTCGAAATGACTTTTCGTATATCTATGTATATAACTATATGTATTGTATTTCAACGCGTTGGAGTGGGTTACCAGCATCTCTCGCTGAACAGATATATTTGGCTTTCAGGCACAGAAGAATAAGTCACTGGAGCGCGCTAGAACTTGGAGCGTAAAAGTAGATAGTTTCCCTTTCGGCCTGCGTGTCATGCTTATGCATTTACTTTATTGAGGATATTAGTTAGTTAGCCTGTGCACCTGAGTTCTCTAGCTCAAGTGTGGCATAGCACCCCGTACTCTTGTATTATGTTTTGGGATTTAATGAGATTTCACCTTTATTTTATAAGTTTAAAATGTCTTGAAAATCTGGGGTGTTACAGTTGGTATCAGAGCCTAAGTTTGACCCTAGGATAAGACTCATAAGACCGGACTTTAGGACATTAGGCTTGAACTCTAGGTATTAAGGAACATAGGATTCAGGAATCTTAGGACGCGCGGTGAGATTATGAAACCTACACATAACCTCCCCTCACTTTATCCCTCTCTAAAAGAACTCCCCCTACGCTTACCACACCAAGGTAAGGGTGCAGCACACTGACTCATCATTACAATAAATATTGACCCTGAAAACCAGCAGCATGGCGCCAATAAGAAGACTGTCAAGGATCCCACACTCCTCGAAGAATGAATCCGAACCTTCAACAAAATCCTCGGGTTAGGAGAATGCCCAAAGGAACGCCACATAGAGATAGCCTCGTTCTACTTCAAGACACGAGGTTGATCTTTGATAGGTCCACAAAGAACTTATGGGCAACAACCGGGGGTTCAACTAAGAGTACCTAGGGGCACGGCTACAAGGACGACTCCACCCCGCACCCGGCATACTCATGGACCTCATGAACCGAGTATTCCGACCCCACCTGGATGACTTCGTCATTGTATTCATTGACGACATCCTAGGCTACTCCCGAAACAAGGAAGGACATGAAAGGCACCTCCGCATAACCTTACAAACTCTAAGAGAGCACCAGCTATACGCTAAGTTCTCGAAATGCGAATTCTGGAAAGACAGCGTGACCTTCCTGGGCCACGTAATAACCAAAGAAGGAATTAAGGTGGACCCCACCAAAGCCCAGGCCGTTAAGGAATGGTCCACACCGAACTCACTTTCAGAGGTCTGAAGCTTCCTGGGCTTGGCAGGCTACTACAGGAGGTTTGTACCCGACTTTACCAAGATAGCCCAACCTCTGATTAAACTCATGAAAAAGGAGACCCCTTTCCGATGGGACGACAACTGCGTCGCAGCCTTTCAGGAATTGAAGGATAAGTTAACCACGGCACCCGTACTAGCCATCCCCTCCGGGGTGGAAGGGTTCGAGGTCTTCAGTGACGCGTCCAAAAAGGGGTTGGGGTGCGTGCTAATGCAAAAAGGCAAGGTAATAGAATACGCATCTAGGCAACTCAAAACCCACGAAGAAAATACCCCACCCACGACCTCGAGCTAGCCGCCATCGTATTCGCATTGAAAATTTGGAGGCATTACCTATACGGAGTGCAATGCAAGATTTGCACAGACGCATAGAAAGTATCATACAACTAGAGCCTCCTGGCAATAAGGGCCTTACCTTGGAACAAGGACCTTGATGGTTTTAAGGCACCGTAAGAAGTACATGTAACACACAAAATCGCCAAAACACCATGCGACGTCAAAGGGCAGTCAATCAAATGCATTCCAAGGAAGAGAAACGCATCACCAAGCACGTGGTCACCAAAGGATTGAACAAAGAACGAGCGACAAGCCGAACTCCAAGAAAAACCAAGAAGGCTTGTCATCAATCAAGCAAGGAAAAGACAAAGTTGGCTTATAACCAACTTCCCGGTGAAGGTGACGAGGTTGCTAATTGGAAACCAGACCCGACCTACTGAACGGAAAGAACATGTGAGAGTCATGACTCATCTATAACTCGTACTTAAGGATCAATAAAACTATACGATGGGTCATCCTATATATTCAAGTACCTTTTTATTGTGCACATGGGCATGGGGCTTGTCGGGACTTGAATCGGTGCATTCTTGGGATTTTTCCCGAAGAAATTCACTCTTCCTAGTCACCTTCCCGCGGGTCCCCAACGGGACCTTGATGGGACCCTAACGGGTCCTGGATGGGACCTTGGCGGGACCTTGACGGGTCCCTGATAGGAGCTTGGCAGGCGGACGACCGCCCACCTCGCGCCCACTGGTACAATGTGCTGATTTCTTAACCCCTCGTTTTATTGATTCGTGGCGCACTTGTGTGCCTCGATTGATGAACGCGAGTCTTGGGTAAGGAACCATGGGTCGCCCAAACATGGTGTCATCGGTAAAAGACCTTGACACGCAAGACACCGTCGGAAAAGCACAACCAATTGCATTACACGTGGAGTTGAAGTTGGATTCTACGATGCAACCGACTAGGGATGATTGGCATAAAGGACTGTGCAGACCAAGGAGACGAGTTGGGAACTCGTTCTAAGGACTCACAAAGGCCTTAAAAGTTAAAATGCTAAGGATGGATCAGGACTCCTCCAAACCATGGATATCGTTCAAGCAAATCAGAGGACTCCTTACAAGTTGTATGGAATCAAGAACGACGTAGCCCGTGGTGCTAGGGAAAAAGTAAAGAGCACATTTGTGCCAAGATCTCAAGGGTCATTAAGGACCCACAAGGAAATGAGATGACTCGTAAACTCACCGAGTCATTCCACAACGAGATTAGGTAACCAACTGCGCTTCAAGAAGAAAAAGAGCATGCAAGGACACCTTCATCATTAAAAGTAACACAAAAGGGCACAACAAGCCGAACCTCGGAGAAGACATGAAGTCTTACTAAGAATTTCATTCACTAAAAAAGAGATGAAATTCAATAAGAAAAAGTCAACCCAAAGCTTATCGACTCCCAAGAGACTTTGGGAAGAATTTGGGAAGTGCGCCCTAAGAGATCGGTTTGGTTGACCAAACTTGGTCAAGACCTTGGACGCATTAACGAAGTAAGTGTTAAATCATCACGGGAGATTCCCTCAAGATAGGAGAGAAGGATGAAACTTTAGCCTGGGAAGCAAGGTCTAACAAGGATCTTAAAGTCAAGCAAGTGCCAACACCAAGGAAGATGGATCATCAGTTCGTCAATACGTCGGGATCAAAGCATCAAACCAGAATAGTCACTTAAAATCGAGAACCCTTAACCCATCCAAGCCGAATTCCTTTCCCTCCCTCGGGAAATCGGCCCCCTCCTTATTTCGAAACCCTTTCTACCCTTCAAACCACATTCTTGATTCCCTATTTTAACGATTCCATACAAGGTGGCAACCTCACACCCTAAGTTGCAACCTTGAAAACTTTGATCCAAATTCCTAAATTCACTTTGCCCTAAGATTTGAAACCCACTCTCTTAGCCCTTTAAACCTAATCGTTCCCAAAAACCCAGCACACATAGGCATACAATTATACAGTTTCCCCGCAGAAGGAAGTAGGCCCCGTGTTAAGGCCTTCAATCCCGGATTAGTTATTTAATTAATCCCGTTAATAATAATTAAATATGTTTTAATTCGGTTAGGTTTCCCTTTAATTAATTAATGAGGTCCACCATGAACCGTGGACCCTTGCCTAAATGAGAGTCTTAGGCCTATTAGGAAATAAAGGAAGTTGGCCTTTTACTATTCAGATTATGATTAGGATTCTCTTTAATTAATTAATATGGTCCACTATGGACCATGGACCCTTATCCCTAAAACAAGTCCTTAGTCCTATAAGGAATAGAATTAGTAAACCCATACCATTCAGGCCCTAATTAGGAGTCTTAATATATAAATAGGGATATAGAAGGCACCTAGATCTTTCACCACAATAATCTCTCACCACACAAGAAGTTCCAAGAATCCCCTTAGGAGAAATCAAGAAAGAAGAAAGCTTAAAGAAAGACCCTTCATAGCCAAGGAATTAATTAAGGCTAAGAGGTAACCCATGTCTCAACAAAACCTATTTTTATAGCTATGATTCCCCTCTTAGGATTTCCCCATTATATTGTGTATTGCTTATTTGTGATATTATTATTGATGATTGATGGGATGATTCCATGGGTGATCTTGATGAGGAGAGGTTCTTGATAATTATGGTGTTCTTGATGATTATATGACATCCTTGATAATTATGGTGTTCTTGATGGTTATATGACATCCTTGATAATTATGGTGTTCTTGATGATTATATGACGTTCTTGATGATCAGATGATATTCCTACCGAATCTTGATTTTGGAAGATGAATTGTGTTCTTGTTGATTTAAAAATAATTAGAACCCTAGGTTATATCGTGGAATCTGTATGGTATTATTCTTGGTATATTGGGTGGGAATTCGCAAGATTGGGTGTTGATTATGTCTAGAAAAGCATGATAGGTTATGTGCCATACGTTTCTTGATTTTGATCCGTTAATTGTCTACGTGTGTTATCAATTGTGTTTAAAAGTGTCTAAGCATGGTTTCGGGTTCCACAAAGGTTCCCGGGGCGTTTTTGGTGAATAGAGTCAGTGGGGGGTAGGTGGGGGTAGGGGACCCGCCACCTACCCGTGGCCTAGTCGGGCAACGCCGGCAGCGGGCAACTGCCCGCCGGGCACCCGCTGCCCGGAATAGTAAAACGCCGGCGGGCAGCCGGCAGGTGACCCCCACCCACCGGCTACCCGCTGGTTTGTACCCCACTTCGGGATCCCGGCTTCCTCGTTTGATGTTCCCCCCGACCCCCGTGGTGTCCCAACGGACTCCGTCTATCATGCCTATGTCTAGTTTGATTTTCGGGTACCGTTCGTAGGTCGTATGAGTCTTATATATTGCATGCTAGTTGAATTGGTATCCTGTTAACCTAATTGAAAGAAGTATGAACCCCTTAGGACTATTCTTAGTATGTGAAGGATCACGCATAGGTTTTGTTATACATTTTCCCCCCCTTCCCAATGTGTTAATGTGGGATTGCAAGTGCTTGCTATGTGTTATGTGTGTATGTTACCCCGATTTGGTTGAGATCAATCGGGCTATACGGGCAGTCGGGTGGGCTGAGAACCATACCGACTATTAACCAGGCTGGTAGAGACCGGTCATGTATATAAATATTATATAGGACTGAGGTCCACTATACGGGCAGTTGAATGGGTTAAGAACCATCCCAACTGTTAACCAGGCTGGTAGAGACCGGTCAGGTATATAAATATTATATAGGACAGAGGTCCACTATACGAGCAGTTGAATGGGTTGAGAACTATCCCAACTGTTAACCAGGCTGGTAAAGATCGGTCAGGTATATAAATATTATATAGAGCTGTGGTTAATCGGTCGGTTGCGATCGACCCCTCCGTATTGTGAGATGGGGCAGGGTGCTGCAGGGCCGTGTCAGAGCTATATGCGCTGACCCTCATGTATGGGCATGCGATTGGTCCTGTGGCGCCAACAAAGTGTGCTATATGATGAGATAAGAAGAATTGATGATATGACTGTTATGGAAACGTGACCATAGGGCTCTTGCTAGTAATGCTTAATTGTGATTATTGGTTGTGCTTATCTATAATTGTGCCCTATGTGAGAATTGTATATGCTTGATTATGACTGTTGATTGTATGTACTCCTATCTATCGATTCGGTTCCCTGATTTGAAAGCTAGAGTCTCTTAGGATATATCTTCATGCTTCGAAATGACTTTTCGTATACCTATGTATATAACTATATGTATTGTATTTCAACGCGTTGGAGTGGGTTACCAGCATCTCTCGCTGAACAGATATATTTGGCTTTCAGGCACAGAAGAATAAGTCACTGGAGCGCGCTAGAGCTTGGGGCGTAGAAGTAGATAGTTTCCCTTTCGGCCTGCGTGCCATGCTTATGCATTTACGTTATTGAGGATATTAGTTCGTTAGCCTATGCACCTGAGTTCTCTAGCTCAGGTGTGGCATAGCACCCCATACTCTTGTATTATGTTTTGGGATTTAATGAGATTTCACCTTTATTTTATAAGTTTAAAATATCTTGAAAATCTGGGGTGTTACACATGCCTTGGCAACACATGCCTCCCAAGATATAAGTGAACCCGACACACAGGTCACAAACTCCATAATCACGTCATGGCCACTACGAGGACCACTGCAATACCATTGTGACTAGTGTCCCATACCACTAATCGTGCAATCCAGGTAAAGCCACACACACATCACACCTCAACAGGAATAAATCAACGTATCACAACGAAGATATGAAACAATACTTGTAACACCCCGTGTTACGGCCCCTAAAACCAATTAATCATTTAATCAATTACCCAAAAGAAAGGACTGAATTCCAATAATTAATTAAGAAAAGGCCCACCATAGTCCATGGGCCCTGATCCCTAAACCCATTCCCCTAGTTCTAGAAGGAATAGAACTAACCCTAATTAGGGACTCTTAGGTATATAAATAGGGGGCATAGGAGGCACCTAGAACCCACACCACAATAATCCCTCACCACACAAGAAGTTCCAAGAATCCCCCTTGGAGAAATCAAGAAAGAAGGAATCTTAAAGAAAGACCCTTCATAGCCAAGGAAAGTAATTAAGGCTAAGAGGTAACCCATGACTCAACAAAACCCATGATTTAGAGGTTATTGATGATTATGTGATGTTCTTGATGAATCTTGATGTTTTGATGATTAAAAGATGAACTATGGTTTTATTGATTCGAATATGATTAGAGCCCTTGGTTAAAATTGGGAATTTCATATGGTGTCATTATGATATAATTGGGTGGGATTTCACATGTTCGGATGTTGATTATGTTTAGAAGTCATGATAGGATATGTGCTATATGATTATTGCTTTTGATCCGATAATTATCTACATGGTGTCATCAATTGCATTTAAAAGTGTCTAAGCATGGTTTCGTGTTCCACAACGGATCCCGGGACGTTTATTTTGGTATAAAGTGTAACACCCCTGAAATTTTAAAGTTTTGAAACGTATATAATAAAGGTTAATCATCATTAAATCCCAAAACGTAACATAAGAGTACGGGGTGCTATGCCACACCTAAGCTAGAGAACTTAGGTGCACAGGCTAACTAACTAAGATCCTCAATAATGTCAATACATAATCATGACACGCAGGCCGAAAGGGGACTGTCTACTCTACGCTTCAAATCTCTAGCGGGCTCCAGTGTCTACTCATCTGTGCCTGAAAGCCAAATATATCTGTTCAGCGAGAGATGCTGGTAACCCACTCCAACGCGTTGAAATACATTACATATAAATATATATAGATATAGGAAAACCATTTTGAAGCATGAAGATATATCCTCGGAACGCTAGCTTTAAAATCGGGAATAGACTCGACAGATAGGGATAAGCACGTCAAATACAACAAGTAGTTTAGATAGAGGTAACATCGTGAGGAAAACACAACACAGGTCACTTCTCAATTCCAAATACATCAATCATCATGCATTATTACCGAATCATCATGAAGTCACACAACATCACATATCACATCATCATTGATGGCGCCACGGGACCAATCACATGCCCCGAACATGAGGGTCAATGCATATAGCATTAAAACGGCCCCGCAGCACCCTACCTCAATACCGCGGTATGAGGGGAGTTGATCGCAACCAACTCTTTTAGAACCGTTGACGAACTCAACGTCGGATCATGATCCTACACACCGCTGACGCACCCAGTCGGTGGACCCTGATCCCCTTTACAAGGGGGGACATTCGACCCTACACACCGCCAATGGGTACGTCGGTGGACCATAGCGGATCTAGTCCAACACACCGCAGAGCTATACTCAGTCGGTGGGCGAAGATCCTCGGAGACTATGGCCCTACACACCGTCGTCCCAAAATCCGGTGGGTCGCAGCCAGCCGTTGCCCTACACACCGCCCCGATTACTCGGATCGGTGGACTACAGCCTTCCTCGGCTTATTGGCCCTACACACCGTCCTGGTGCGTTCAGGTCCGGTGGGTCATAGCACCGAGGCCCATAGTTGGACCGCAGCCCAAGAAGTGAATCACTGACCGCAGCCAGGAGAATGAACCGCAGCTCATAAGTAACCATCAGTGGACCGTAGCCCTATATAATATTTATATACCAGACCGATCGCAACCGGACTGGTTAACAGCTGGTATGGTTCTCAACCCATCCAACTGCCCGTATAGCCAACTTGATCGCAACCAAGTTGGGGAATCATGCATCACATAACATCTTGGAGCACATAATAGTGCATTAGGAAGGGGGAAGTATAAAATAAAGCTTACGTGTGATCATTCACATACTAAGGATCCTTCTAAGGGGATCATACGTCTTCCACCTAGGTCAACGGGTCACCGATCCAACTAGCATGCAAGTCCTAAGATTTACCTAACCTATGAACGGCACCCGAAACATCAAACTAGACTCAGGCACGATAAACGGGGTCCGTTGGGACTCCACGGGGAATGGGGAACATCAAACGGGGAAGCTAGGGACCCGGGGTGGGTCACGAACCAGCGGGTGGCCGGTGGGTGAGGGATCACCCGCCGGCTACCCACCGGAGATCACTTCCCGGCAGCGGGTTGTCGGCGGGCGGACGCCTGCCCGCTGCCCGGCCGTGATCTTCGGGTAGCGGGTAGGTGGCGGGTACCCCTACCCCCCACTGACTCATACATCAATAATTCGTCCCGGGAACCTTCGTGTAACCCGAAACCATGCTTTGACATTTTAAACGCAATTAACAACACCACGTAGTTAAATAATGGATCGAAAGCAAGTATCACATATGACTCGGCCTATCACGACTTCTAAATATAAACAACACCCGAACATGCGAATTTCCACCCAAATATTAATCAATAACATCACAATAAAAATTCCCAATCCATCCTAGGGCTCTAATCCCACCCAAATCATCAAGAACATATTCATCTTTAACATCAAGACATATCAAGATTCGTCACGAATCGTCACATCAAAATCAAGAACTTCTTTCCAACATCAAGATCACCAAGATTATCAAGAAAGCATATAAATCATCTCGTCAATCACCAAGATCATAACACAATATCATAGAAGAATTCATCAAGACACGAGAATATAGAGGGAGGCCTAAAAGGGAAATCATAGCTAAGAAAATAGGTTTTGTTGAGACATGGGTTACCTCTTAGCCTTAATTAATTCCTTGGCTATGAAGGGTCTTTCTTTAGACTTTCTTCTTTATTGATTTCTCCTAAGGAAATTCTTGGAACTTCTTGTGTGGTGAGAGATTATTGTGATGTAAGATCTAAGTGCCTTCTATGTCCCTATTTATATACCTAAGGATCCTAATTAGGGTCTAAGTGTTATGGGTTTGTTAACTCTAATTCTTATGGGGCTAGGGGTTTGATTTTAGGGCTTAGGGCTAACGATCCATCGCGGACCTCTCTTAATGCATTTTAATTCCCTTTATGGGGCGAATGACAATCAAATTAATTCTAACTTGAGGGCCGTAAGCCGGTGCGTGGATCCATTCTTTCACCCCCTTACAAGAGGCTTCGTCCCCGAAGCCGGTGCGTGGATCCATTCTTTCACCCCAAGACATCACGTATTTTGGCCTCCTGATTAGGGGATGTGGCTCCACGTGTTGTCCTTTGTTGGGGTAGACTGGATTTTTGGTGAAGTGGTGGTTTGGAGGGTTCGAGTCTACCTCGGTTTCCTGCCCCCGAGCTGGACGCACCGCGGGTGCCCTTCATGACCTCAATAGTTGCCACCCTTTGGTCCAAAGCGCGTGTCGTGCGGATTAGGGATAAGAACCCTTCGTCCATGATTTGGTTCTGCCGAGTGAGCTGTGCGAGGATGCGCTCATTGACGGATTCTTCGTTTTGGCCCCTCCGTGGGATTCCCCTTGCTTGCGCGGGTGCTGGTGGATTGGGTTCACTATCTTCTTCTTGTTCATCGTCTCCCCCTGGTTCCCCGCATTCTTGCATTGCCCGTTTAAGCTTTTTGTTGGAGATGTCCAGTTGGTCAACCAGTTCCCTTCGTTCCACCTCGGGCTTAAGGCAAACCTCTTCGAGGGTGATGTATTGTCTCCCTTCAACGTAGTAGATATCATTGCGATGGAGATTCTGCGCGTTGAAAACCATGTCGTTTGCAGTCTTAACCTCAGTGTGGCTCAGATCCACCCCCTTTTTCTCCATGATCCAACTTAGGATCATCCCGTAGGGCAGGCTAAGCCGGTTACTAGTTTTGCAAAACTCCATGCGTTTTAGCATGAGGGCCGGTAGGTTGAACTTGAGTTTGTGTTTCAAAAGGTAGGCGAAGGCACACTCTAAACTCCACACGTCCTTGATTTTATTGTTTGTGGGCAAAAGGCTGTTAGTCACAATCATAACTAATATCTTTTGTTCCGCGGTCAGCCACTTCCTATTTGGCCGTGTGGCCGAGGTGAAACCTTCTTCTTTTCCGAGTAGGTACCCGAGGTAGTCTTTGTACCCAGTATTTTGGGTAACAATCCACCCTTTTAGGTCGTAGTTCGACACCCCTGTGGTGGTCAATCTCAAGAGTTTGGCCAAGCGGCCCTCGAAAAGTATGATTTCCTTGCCCCGGACCTTGGTGGTGATTTCTATTTTATCACCTCGCTTGATGGCTACCAAATGTTGGTAGAATTCCTTCACCAGTTCGGGGTATGTATCCCCTTTAATGGTGAGATAGGTATCCAATAGCCCATGGTGATTAAGCATATCGACCAATTCCGGAGAGAATTGATCGGGTTCAAGGGCTTTATCTCCGATCACGGTGTAGTCGGTATTGCTCCACTTCGGGGTGCGGATCCCGAGGGGTTTCTTTGGCATTGTGAAGCTTTTTCTTGGTGGTGTTATTTTTCCGGTGAACTTTTCCGGCGGGGTTCCGGCGGTGCTCCGGCGAGCTTCCGGTGGCGTGGTCCTCTCGACGGCGATAGGGCGGCGGCATGGCTGGGTTCTGGCGATGGCTCGGCGAGTTGGTGGAGGCTTTTGGACGGGCTGGGCAGTGGTGGTGTGTGCGGCAGTGGGGTGGGTTCAGGTGGGCGACGGGCGGCGGTGTATCGCGGGTCGTTTCCGGGCGGCGATGGTGGCAGGCGGTGGGACGTCGCCTGGGTCGGCGGTGGATCGGCTGGTGATGTCGTCCGGTGGGGTGGTTGCTGGGGTGGTGCTGGGCCGGCGGGAAAGTGAGAGGGAGAGGAGGAGTGAGGGAGAGGGGGTGTGGAAGAAGAAGAAGAAGGGTTTTTTATTTGGGGATTTTTGGGTTGTTTTTTTTTTTTTTTTTTTTTTTTTTTTTAGGGTCTTGAGAGGGTTTAAGAAAGAGGTGTTCCCTTGACATTTCAAGAAATGCTCATGGCTTAGTAGTTAGGAGCTTAATCTTGTAAGTGTGAGGTTTAGAGTTTAATTCCTATTGGTGACATTAGTTTTTCCTTGCTGTATAGTTTTTGTCTTTTCCCTCTTTTTGGTTCTTCCTTTCTTGTGGTGGGGGGAATTTGATTGGTCCCTTTTGTTTTGTTGTTTGTTTAGCTTCCTTTGTGCTAGGCTATTTTTTTTGAATTTTATTAGAAGGGAAAGATCCCGAGGTGGCTAAACTAAACAAATAGTGGGCTACAAGGGTGGTTACAAGGGATTTCTTAGTCTATCCTAGACAGAACTCTTGGCTTTCTCCTGGTGGATTTGCGTGTTCTTCGTCTTCCGGGGTCATGTTTTCTTCGTTGGGGTTGTCCTCGTCTCCTAGCTCGGCTTGCGTGCGGCTCATGATGAATACCTTTCCGGGAACACCATGATTCCCTTGGTTACGGGTGCCTCTGTTTTGCCCCATATTCGTGGGGTGTGAGTTTGAAGGTTGTGGACACTGGAAGGCCTTGTGTCCGTCCTTCCCGCAGTTGAAGCACCGTAAGGGGTTTCCCATGCAGTCTCTGCCCCTATGGCTTTGGTTGCATCTCGGGCAAGGGAAGCCCCCCATATTGACCTCGTTGTTCCTTGGGGGCGGTCTCGGTCCTGTTAGGTTGTTTGGCCTCGTGTTGGTGTCAACTCTTGTTCTCTTTATTAGGGGAGCTCCCCTTCCCGTGTTCCTTTTCCGAATTTGGTCTTGGACTCCGCATTGCAGTAGTTGGATTCGGTAGAGGTTGGCAGCACTGCAGTAAGCTTCGTTGAGGGTCCGGGGTCCGCTTACTATTAGTGCTTTTCGGGCTTCGAAGTTAAGGCCTGAGATTAACCTTTCTATTTTAGTTGATTCTGTGGGAACTAACTCAGGTGCGAAGCGCGCCAGTTCGAGAAATCTCTTATGGTATTCTGTGACGGTGGTCGTTCCTTGTTTTAGGTGGAGGAATTCTTCGTGCATAGAGGCCTTTATGTGTGTTGGGTAGAATCGTTCCCGCAGGCGTGTTTTTAGGCTTTCCCAATTAAATTCTGGTTCTTGTCTACAAGTGGGCCATTCGTGGATCCACCAAAGGTCTGCTTCGTGTCCGAAGTAGAACGAGGCTATTTCCACATGACGTTCCTCAGGGCATTCCACCAATCCCAGGTCGAGGACGGCAGGATCTTCTTCTCCTGAGAAAATGGGCGGCCTATGGGTTGAGACTTGTCGGGCGACCTCCGAGTATGTGTTTGGTGGTGTGCGGTTGTTGCGGAGGGCTACGTTTCTTAGTGTCTGGGTGACTTGGGTTAGTTGTTGTAGGGTCTGAGTCAGGGGATCGTATGCGGCGGGTTCTGGAGTTCCTGATTGTCTTCTGCTTGGTGCCATGTTGCTGATCTATAGAATTTAATGTTTACACTGATTTAGAGGGTCGTTCCCTTACTTGGGTGTGATAAGCGAAGAGGAGTTCTTTTTAAGTTAACGAGTGATGGGGCGGTCTCACAATCTCACCGCATGTCCTATGATTCCTAGATCTTATGTTCCTAGAGTTCAAGCCTAATGTCCTAAAGACTGTTCCTAAGAGTCTTGTCCTTAGGTCAAACTTAGGCTCTGATACCAATTGTAACACCCCGAAATTTTAAACTTTTGACACGTATATAATAAAGGTAAATCCTCATTAAATCCAAAAACGTAACATAAGAGTACGGGGTGCTATGCCACACCTAAGCTAGAGAACTTAGGTGCACAGGCTAACTAACTAAGATCCTCAATAATGTCAATACATAAGCATGGCACGCAGGCCGAAAGGGGACTGTCTACTCTACACTTCAAATCTCTAGCGCGCTCCAGTGTCTACTCATCTGTGCCTGAAAGCCAAATATATCTGTTCAGCGAGAGATGCTGGTAACCCACTCCAACGCGTTGAAATACATTACATATAAATATATATAGATATAGGAAAACCATTCTGAAGCATGAAGTTATATCCTAGGAACGCTAGCTTTAAAACCGGGAATAGACTCGACAGATAGGGATAAGCACATCAAATACAACAAGTAGTTTAGATAGAGGTAACATCGTGAGGAAAACACAACACAGGTCACTTCTCAATTCCAAACACATCAATCATCACGCATTATTACCGAATCATCATGAAGTCACACAACATCACATATCACATCATCATTGATGGCGCCACGGGACCAATCGCATGCCCCGAACATGAGGGTCAATGCATATAGCATTAACACGGCCCCGCAGCACCCTACCTCAATACCGCGATATGAGGGGAGTTGATCGCAACCAACCCTTTTAGAACCGTTGACGAACTCAACGTCGGATCATGATCCTACACACCGCTGACGCACCCAGTTGGTGGACCCCGATCCCCTTTACAAGGGGGGACATACGACCCTACACACCGCCAATGGGTACGCCGGTGGACCATAGCGGATCCAGTCCAACACACCGCAGAGCTATACTCAGTCGGTTGGCGAAGATCCTCGCAGACTATGGCCCTACACACCGTCGTCCCAAAATCCGGTGGGTCGCAGCCAGCCGTAGCCCTACACACCGCCCCGATTACTCGGATCGGTGGACTACAGCCTTCCTCGGCTTATTGGCCCTACACACCGTCCTGGTGCGTTCAGGTCCGGTGGGTCATAGCACCGAGGCCCAAAATGGACCGTAGCCCAAGAAGTGAATCACTGACCGCAGCCAGGAGAATGAACCGCAGCTCATAAGTAACCATCAGTGGACCGTAGCCCTATATAATATTTATATACCAGACCGATCGCAACCGGACTGGTTAACAGCTGGTATGGTTCTCAACCCATCCAACTGCCCGTATAGCCAACTTGATCGCAACCAAGTTGGGGAATCATGCATCACATAACATCTTGGAGCACATAATAGCGCATTAGGAAGGGGGAAGTATAAAATAAAGCTTACGTGTGATCATTCACATACTAAGGATCCTTCTAAGGGGTTCATACGTCTTCCACCTAGGTCAACGGGTCACCGATCCAACTAGCATGCAAGTCCTAAGATTTACCTAACCTATGAACGGCACCCGAAACATCAAACCAGACTCAGGCACGATAAACGGGGTCCGTTGGGACGCCACGGGGAATGGGGAACATCAAACGGGGAAGCCGGGGACCCGGGGTGGGTCACGAACCAATGGGTGGCCGGTGGGTGAGGGATCACCCGCCGGCTACCCGCCGGAGATCACTTCCCGGCAGCGAGTTGCCGACGGGCGGACGCCTGCCCGCTGCCCGGCCGTGATCTTCGGGCAGCGGGTAGGTGGCAGGTACCCCTACCTCCACCTACCCCCCACTGACTCATACATCAATAATTCGTCCCGAGAACCTTCGTGGAACCTGAAATCATGCTTTGACATTTTAAACGCAATTAACGACACCACGTAGTCAAATAATGGATCGAAAGCAAGTAGCACATATGACTCGGCCTATCACGACTTCTAAATATAAACAACACTCGAACATGCGAATTTCCACCCAAATATTAATCAAGAACATCACAATACAAATACCCAATCCATCCTAGGGCTCTAATCCCACCGAAATCATCAAGAACATATTCATCTTTAACATCAAGACATATCAAGATTCGTCACGAATCGTCACATCAAAATCAAGAACTGCTTTCCAACATCAAGATCACCAAGATTATCAAGAAAGTATATAAATCATCTCGTCAATCACCAAGATCATAACACAATATCATAGAAGAATTCATCAAGACACGAGAATATAGAGGGAGGCCTAAAAGGGAAATCATAGCTAAGAAAATAGGTTTTGTTGAGACATGGGTTACCTCTTAGCCTTAATTAATTCCTTGGCTATGAAGGGTCTTTCTTTAGACTTTCTTCTTTATTGATTTCTCCTAAGGAAATTCTTGGAACTTCTTGTGTGGTGAGAGATTATTGTGATGTAAGATCTAAGTGCCTTCTATGTCCCTATTTATATACCTAAGGATCCTAATTAGGGTCTAAGTGTTATGGGTTTGTTAACTCTAATTCTTATGGGGCTAGGGGTTTGATTTTAGGGCTTAGGGCTAACGATCCATCGCGGACCTCTCTTAATGCATTTTAATTCCCTTTATGGGGCGAATGACAATCAAATTAATTCTAACTTGAGGGCCGTAACACGGGGTGTTACAAAAAGTCAGTAGGGGGTAGGGTGGGGTAGGGGGACCCGCCACCTACTCGCTGCACGAAAAGGGCGTCGCCGGCAGCGGGCAGGCGACTGCCCGCCGGGCACCCGCTGCTCGGAAACTGGTCGCCAGCGGGTGGCCTTCCACCCACCGGCTTCCCGCTGGAAATTGTCCAACTCGGCACTCCGGCTTCCCCGTTTGATGTTTCCCCGACCCTCGTGGTGTCCCAACGACTCCGTTTATCGTGCCTAAGTCTAGTTTGATGTTTCGGGTACCGTTCGTAGGATAAATGAGTCATATATATCGCATGCTAGTTGAATTGGTATCCCGTTGGCCTAGGTGAAAGAAGTATGAACCGCTTAGGACTATTCCTAATTTGTCGATGACAACTCATAGGTTTCTTTATACGTTTTCTCCCCTTTCCCAATGTGCTAATATGAGTTGCATGTGCCCGCTATGTGTTATGTGTGCATGATACCCCAATTTGGTTGTGATCCAATTGGTTATTCCTGAGCTGCGGTTCAGAAGCTGGCTGCGGTCAGAATTACACACCCGGGCTGCGGTCCACCGTTTGGTTGCGATCAAACGTGTTACATGAGCTGCGGTTCATATTCCTGGCTACGGTCAGATGATCACTTTTGGGCTGCGGTCCACCATTTTGTTGCGATCAAACGTTTTACATGAGCTGCGGTTCATATTCCTAGCTGCGGTCAGATGACTACTCTTGGGCTGCGGTCCACTGTTTGGTTGCGATCAAACATTATGATGAGCTGCGGTTCATCGGTCGGTTGCGATCGACCCCTTCGTATTGCGATACGAGGCAGGGTGCTGCGGGGCCGTGTCAGAGCTATATGCGCTGACCCTCATGTATGGGCATCCGATTGGTCCTGTGGCGCCACCAAAGTGTGCTTGTGTGCGATGAGATACGAATTGGGATGATGATATGAATGAGATGAAGTGAATCTGTGATCATATGATATTTGCTAGTATCTCTATATGCTTGATTATAACTGTTGAATGTGTTTATCCCTATCTGTCGAGTCTATTCTTGGTTTTAAAACTAGTGTCTCCTAAGTATATATCTTCCTGATTCAAAATGGTTTTTGTATATCTATATATATCTATCTATAATGTATTTCAACGCGTTGGAGTGGGTTACCAGCATCTCTCGCTGAACAGATATATTTGGCTTTTAGGCACAGAGAAGTAGACACTGGAGCGCGCTAGAGATTTGGAGCGTAGAGTAGATAGTTTTCCCTTTCGGCCTGCGTGCCATGCTTATGTATTTACATTATCGAGGATATTAGTTAGTTAGCCTGTGCACCTGGGTTCTCTTGCCCAGGTGTGGCATAGCACCCCGTATTCTATTGTATTATGTTTTGGGATTTAATGAGAATTTACCTTTATTATATAAGTTTCAAAAGTTTTAAAATTTCGGGGTGTTACAGTTGGTATCAGAGCCTAAGTTTGACCCTAGGATACCAAAACCTTAGAACAATAGGCTTAAAACACTAGGAAGATAGGACTTAGGGAATCATAGGACGCGCGGTGAAACTGTGAAACCTTACACTTTCCCTCACCCTAACCCACACGTGATTTTAATAAACTCTCTCTACACACATAGCATCAAGGTAAGGATGCCAAATAATATCAACCTATGAACCCCAGGATGGCACCAAGGAGGAAACAGACAACGACTCCGAAACTTCCCACCCAGGAGTTCTTGACTCAAAATCTACAACGTCTGGCTCAAATTGCCCAGACACTAAACAATGCAGTCCCCCAACCTTTACCACCAAACAGAAACTTGGAGATCCACCGCCAAGTCTCAGAACACCAACCGCCCACCTTCTCAGGGGACGAAAATCCCACGACCCTCGAAGAATGGATCGGAACCTTTGACAAAATATTCAGTGCAACGGGATGCCCGGAAAGCCACCAAGTAGAGGCGGACTCCTTCTACTTCAGACACGGGGCCGACACCTGGTGGGTCCACGAGAAACCCAATTGCGAACAAAGCCCCGGGGTCAATTGGGAAGCCCTAAAGACACGGCTACGAGAACAATTCTTCCCCAGTCACCCGAAAGCAACCATGTACGAAGAATTCCTCCATCTAAAACAGGAAGCGACCCCAATTACAGAATACCACTGGCAGTTCCTCGAGCTAGCTCGCCTTACCCCCGAACTAGTACCTACGGAAACAATCAAAGTCAAGAGATTCATAAAAGGCCTCAATCCCGAAGACTAGAAGGCCCTAACTATACAAGAACTGAGAACTCTCAAAGAAGCCTTTGCCAAGGCGCTCCAACTACAACGAATACCAGACGAACCACGGGAAACACACCTAAGACACAAAAGGAAATCTAAAGAGAACCACACAGACTCCCTCCGGGAGCCTAAAGCCGCCAAAACCACCTCGCCCCACAACAACGCGACACCGGCCACTCAAGGAAGGATCCTTACCATAAGCAAAGCCAAAATCGGAGATAGTAACATAGTCTCCGGAACCTTCCTTGTACGCGCCACCCCCGCCACCGTACTATTTGACTCAGGAGCTACCAACTCTTTTATAGCCACCGAATTTGCCGCTCACCTTGGTCTCAGCATCGGCACCAAAGTACAACTCCAGGTCAAGGTGGCATCTGGTGAAATCATAAAATGTGACCGCATGTACAAAAACATAATAATCACCATCAAAAGAGTGGAATTCCCTAGCAACCTAATACAATTCAGACTAGATGGGGTAAAAGTGATCTTGGGCATGGATTGGTTAAGGAAATTCCAAGCACAAATCCTATGCGGTGAACAAAAAGTGGTCCTACGGGGACCTAACGACAAGAGGGTATCCTACCATGGAACCCACAAGGATCCAGAAATCAAATTGGTAAACATGATAAAAATGAAGAAATATCTAACCCAAGGGAACGAAGCCTTCCTACGCTCGGTCAAGGACCTCAACACCGAAATAGCCGAACCCCAAACCATTCCAGTGGTAAACGAATTCACCGATGTCTTCCCAGACGAAATCCCCGGGGCACCCCCAACCAGAGAAGTCGAGTTCACAATAGACCTAATAGCAGGCGCTGCCTCGATCTCTAAACCACCCTACAGGCTAGCACCAAAGGAAATGAAGGAACTGAAAACACAACTTCAGGAACTACTAGATAAGGGGTACATCCGCCCCAGCACCTCACCATGGGGAGCACCAGTATTATTCGTTAAAAAGAAAGATGGGAGCATGCGCCTGTGCATCGACTACAGGGAACTAAATCAAGTCACGATAAAGAATAAATACCCTCTTCCCCGAATCGACGACCTGTTCGACCAACTTAAAGGAGCCGGGGTGTTCTCAAAAATTGATTTAAGGTCTGGATACCATCAGATAAAAGTGGCCAACCCAGATATTCAGAAAACGGCCTTTCGAACACGCTACGGTCATTATGAATTCACGGTGATGCCCTTTCGGACTCACCAATGCACCCGCTATATTCATGGACCTCATGAATCGGGTATTCCGACCCCACCTAGATAATTTCGTCATTGTATTCATCGACGACATCCTGGTCTACTCCCAAAACAAGGAGGAACACGAGAGGCACCTCTTCACAACCTTACAAACCCTACGAGAACACCAACTATACGCCAAGTTCTCCAAATGTGAATTCTGGAAAGACAACGTAGCCTTCCTGGGCCACGTAATAACCAAAGAAGGGATCAAGGTGGACCCCACCAAAATCCACGCCGTCGAGGAATGGCCCACCCCAAAATCACTTTCGGAGATCAGAAGCTTCCTAGGACTAGCGGGCTATTATAGAAGGTTCGTACCCGACTTTACCAAGATAGCCCAGCCTCTCACCAGACTCATGAAAAAGGAAACCCCTTTCCAATGGGACAACAGCTGCGCCACAGCCTTTCAAGAATTGAAAGAGAAGCTGACCACGGCCCCCGTCCTAGCCCTTCCATCCGGGACGGAAGGATTCGAAGTCTTCAGCGACGCCTCCAAAAAGGGGCTGGGACGCGTACTAATGCAAAAAGGCAAGGTAATAGCATACGCATCTAGACAACTCAAAACCCACGAAGAAAATTACCCCACACACGACCTCGAGCTAGCCGCCATCGTGTTCGCTCTGAAAATTTGGAGACATTACCTATACGGAGTACAATGCAAGATTTACACGGATGATAAAAGCCTAAAGTACATCTTCACCCAGAAAGACCTAAACATGTGACAACGAAGGTGGTCGGAACTTATAAAAGATTACGACCTAGACATCCAGTACCATGAAGGCAAGGCTAACGTCGTGGCAGATGCCCTAAGTCGAAAGACTAACCACTCCCTCAACACCACCTGGATCCTGCCTGACCAGCTATACAAGGACTTCCAGAAGTTGAATTTAGAGGTAGTAGAGAAAGGACAAATCAATTCTGAGATCCGCTTATTCAATGCCAGAGTCATACCCACGCTATTCGAAGAAATCAAGGCCGGACAACATCAAGACCCAGAACTAAATAAAATTCGAGTCACCCTAACTCAGGAAAAAGGCGGACCCTTCGAGATAAGCAAGGATGGCAGCCTCCGCTATCAAGGAAGGTGGTGCATGCCCGCAACACACCCCCACCTAAAGCAACGAATCCTAAAAGAAGGACACAACTCCTCATACTCAGTGCACCCTGGAGGCGACAAACTATACCAAGATGTGAAAATGATGTTTTAGTGGCCCAACATGAAAAAGGAAGTCGCAGACTTCGTGGGCAAATGCCTGAACTGCCAAAGAGTGAAGGCTGAACGATGCAAACCCAAAGGACTCGTCCAACCCCTGGAGATACCACAAGGAAAGTGGGACTCCATATCCATGGATTTCGTCGGGGGATTGCCCACAACACCAACCGGCAAGGATAAAATCTGGGTGATAGTGGACCGGCTAACCAAGACAGCACGGTTCATTGCTATGAAAGAAACATAGACCATGACGCAGCTAGCTCAGGCCTACCTGAACCAAGTAGTAAAATACTATGGGATTCCCCGAAACATTGTGTCCGATAGGGATCCCAGGTTCCTCTCACAATTCTGGAAGTCTCTACAAACAGCCCTAGGGACCCACCTGAATCTGAGCACTGCCTTCCACCCCACTACTGATGGCCAAACCGAGAGAACCATCCAGACTCTCGAGGACATGCTAAGGGCCTGCATGTTAGATTTCCAAGGAACATGGGAAGAACATCTAGACCTCATCGAGTTCTCCTACAACAGCAGCTACCACGCGAGTATCCGCATGGCTCCCTACGAAGCTCTGTACGGTCAAAAATGTAGAAGCCCCCTATGTTGGGAAGACATGGTCAGCGCAGTGACACTAGGACCCCAATACTTACAAGACACCATAGCTAAAGTCAAGCACATACAAGAAAGAATGAAGGCCGCCCAAGACCGCCAAAAATCATACGCCGACCTAGGGAGAAAACAAGCCGAGTTCACCACCGGGGACAAGGTCTGGTTGAGAATCTCACCCACGCGAGGGGTAATGAGGTTCGGAAGGAAAGGGAAACTCAGCCCCCGGTTTATCGGCCCCTATGAAATCATAGAAAGAGTCGGGAACTTGGCCTACCGCCTCGCCCTACCCATCGAACTGGAACGGGTACACAACGTATTCCACATATCCCAACTAAAGAAATATGTACACGATCCAAGCCACGTGCTACAACCCGAGGCCGTGAGCCTCGACGACACACTAACTTACGAAGAAAAACCCGTAAGAATCCTGGACACCAAGACTAGAACTACTCGCCGACGAGCCATAGAAATGGTAAAAGTCCTCTGGACCAACCATGGGACCGAAGAAGCAACATGGGAACTCAAAGACACAATGAAAGAACGATATCCCGAACTCTTCACACAAGGTAACCAGGGCGAAAACATAGGATAAGAGACGAGGGCACTTTACGAGGACCAAAGCTTCGGGGACAAAGCTTCCCATTAAGGGGGGAGAGTATAACACCCCGTGTTATGGCCCCTAAAACCAATTAATCATTTAATCAATTACCCAAAAGAAAGGACTAAATTCCAATAATTAATTAAGAAAAGGCCCACCATAGTCCATGGGCCCTGATCCCTAAACCCAATCCCCTAGTTCTAGAAGGAATAGAACTAACCCTAATTAGGGACTCTTAGGTATATAAATAGGGGGCATAGGAGGCACCTAGAACCCACAACACAATAATCCCTCACCACACAAGAAGTTCCAAGAATCCCCCTAGGAGAAATCAAGAAAGAAGGAATCTTAAAGAAAGACCCTTCATAACCAAGGAAATTAATTAAGGCTAAGAGGTAACCCATGTCTCAACAAAACCTATTTTCCTTGCTATAATTATCTTCTTTGGCCTCCTCTCTATACTTGTGTCTTGACGAATCGTTTATGATATTGATAATGAGTTCTTGATGATTGTGAAATGATTTTATGTGTGATCTTGATGATGATAAGAGGTTCTTGATGATTATGTGATGTTCTTGATGAATCTTGATGTTTTGATGATTAAAAGATGAACTATGGTTTTATTGATTCGAATATGATTAGAGCCCTAGGTTAAAATTTGGAATTTCATATGGTGTCATTCTGATATAATTGGGTGGGATTTCACATGTTCGGGTGTTGATTATGTTTAGAAGTCATGATAGGATATGTGCTATATGATTCTTGTTTTTGATCCGATAATTGTCTACAAGGTGTCATCAATTGCGTTTAAAAGTGTCTAAGCATGGTTTCGGGTTCCACAACGGATCCCGGGACGTTTATTTTGGAAAAAAGTCAGTGGGGGGTAAGTGAGGGTAGGGGGACCCGCCACCTACCCGCTGCCCGAAAAGGGCGTCGCCGGCAGCGGGCAGGCGACTGCCCAACAGGCACCCGCTGCCCGGAGACTGGTCGCCGGCGGGTGGCCTTCCACCCACCGGCTACCCGCTGGAAATTGTCCAACTCGGGACTCCGGCTTCCCCGTTTGATGTTTCCCGAACCCTCGTGGTGTCCCAATAGACTCCGTTTATCGTGCCTAAGTCTAGTTTGATGTTTCGGGTACCGTTGGTAGGATAAATGAGTCTTATATATCGCATGCTAGTTGAATTAGTATCCCGTTGGCCTAGGTGAAAGAAGTATGAACCCCTTAGGACTATTTCTAGTTTATGGATGACCACGCATAGGTTTCTTTATACGTTTTCTCCCCTTTCCCAATGTGCTAATATGAGTTGCATGTGCTTGCTATGTGTTATGTGTGCATGATACCCCAATTTGATTGCGATCAAATTAGTTATTCCTGAGCTGCGGTCAGAATTACACTCCTGGGTTGCGGTCCACCGTTTGGTTGCGATCAAACGTTTTACATGAGTTGCGGTTCATATTCCTGGCTGCGGTCAGATGATCACTTTTGGGCTGCGGTCCACCGTTTGGTTGCGATCAAACGTTTTACATGAGCTGCGGTTCATATTCCTGGCTGCGGTCAGATGACTACTCTTGGGCTGCGGTCCACTGTTTGGTTGCGATCAAACATTATGATGAGCTGCGGTTCATCGGTCGGTTGCAATCGACCCCTTCGTATTGCGATACGAGGTAGGGTGCTGCGGGGCCGTGTCAGAGCTATATGCGCTGAACCTCAAATATGGGCATGCTATTGGTCCTGTGGCGCCACCAAAGTGTGCTTGTGTGTGATGAGATACGAATTTGGATGATGATATGAATGAGATGAAGTGAATCTGTGACCATAGGATATATGCTAGTATCTCTATATGCTTGATTATAACTGTTGAATGTGCTTATCCATATCTGTCGAGTCTATTCTTGGTTTTAAAACTAGTGTCTCCTAAGTATATATCTTCCTGCTTCAAAATGGTTTTCGTATATCTATATATATCTATCTATAATGTATTTCAACGCGTTGGAGTTGGTTACCAGCATCTCTCGCTGAACAGATATATTTGGCTTTCAGGCACAGAGAAGTAAACACTGGAGCGCGCTAGAGATTTGGAGCGTAGAGTAGATAGTTTTCCCTTTCGGCCTGCGTGCCATGCTTATGTATTTACATTATCGAGGATATTAGTTAGTTAGCCTGTGCACCTGGGTTCTCTAGCCCAGGTGTGGCATAGCACCCCGTACTCTATTATATTATGTTTTGGGATTTAATGAGAATTTACCTTTATTATATAAGTTTCAAAAGTTTTAAAATTTCGGGGTGTTACAATACTCACTCAAGGAATGGATCACAGCCCAACAACAACAACGTTGAATAACACAAGTTATCATCAACCAATAAGAAGGTACGAACAACACACACGCTAGCATTTCAACACCGAACTAGCATGCTTAACAAACGGGTAAACAAAACGTAGTTCCGAAGAACGCACAAGACTCATCACGGTTCAACGAAACACAATGTTGAACACTTAGCATGATTCAAGACACCAAAACCTACATGGATTCCTACCATATAGTTCTAGACATACGAAACATCAAGAAGACGCTCAAATAGTTCCACAAAGAACATCGGGAAGCCAAAAGACCAAATACCGAGTCAAAAGAATCACAGGGAACAAATCCCAAACATACACCGAAGTGTACCCCGCGGGTGGACCCACGGGTAGGCCCCAACCCGCGGTTCCGCCTGCGAGTACATTACCCACCGGCCACTTGTACCCCGCGGGTGGGCGACGGGTGGATGCCTACCCGCCGTTCCGCCCGCGGGTACGTATACCTGCACAAAATAATTCCCTTCGGGTATTTTCAACTCCAAGCTCAAATTCAAGTCCAAAACATGCCAAAACTCACCAAATACAACAAAATGACTTGAATTAAAGGAATATCCAAGCAATGACATAAAAGAACCCTAAACACAAGCTCTAGATATACATTTTCACAAGACAATGCATAAACACTCACATTTCATAGCAAAATCACATGTAGAATCCAATAAATCATCATATAGGTAAGCAAAATAGATTTTGTAAAGCATGGGTTACCTCTTGAAGACAAAAACCTTCACTTAACACTTCACCAAGCTCCTATTAAGCCTCACCTTCCAAACCCACTTCAAGAACACACCAAAAGATCATAAAGATTCTATCTTTAAGAAAAGACACTTAAGAAAACACTAAAAACACAAGATGAACATAGATCTTACCCTCCTAGATGCCCAAATGTATGAAAGGTAGAATCTTGGAGACAACTCGTGAAGATTTGACAAAGCTTCAACTTGGCTTGGAAGAAAAGCTATCTACCTTTTTAGAGAGAAGGTAGAGCTAGAATTTGGAAAGTGTAAGGAGAGAAATGAGGGTGTTCTACTAGGTTAGCATACAATACTAACACAAGGTGAAAAGTCAAGAATACCCTTACTAACATGAAGAAGTGTAAGGGAACAAGGGAACTCTTACAAAGCTTAAGGTACAACCTTGACTTTGGGGTTGACTAGTCAATTACTAGTCCCCGACTATTGAATTTTCAGGATTTTTAGGAATTAAATTACCAATTGAAATAGGATTAATTACTTAATTAATCCCTTAATCTAATTCGGATTTCGGGGTGTCACACGTAGTATATAATCCATCATCCAGTCCCTCACTTTTTTTGGGATTTTGCGAAGTCGATGTCTCAAGAAAGTATCACAAAATATTCACTGATTCGCTAATAATAATAATAATAATAATAATAATAATAATAATAATAATAATAATAATAATAATAATAATAATAATAATAATAATAACAATTATTATAACAATTATAATAATAATTATTATAATAATTAAAATTATTATAATAATAATTATAATTATTATTATAACAATAATAATAATAATAATAATAATAATAATAATAATAATAATAATAATAATAATAATAATAATAATAATAATAATAATAATAATGCGCTATCGGGTCGGAGTGTGGGGGGCCCTTAGGGTTGGATTCAACCTTTGGAAGAATAAAAATAATAATACCAACAAGAAGCGGCTTTAGCTTTTTTCCCTTTTCCCTATTTCTTTTCTTCTTCCTTATATTATTATATATTTTTTCTTTTATTTCTTTTATTTTTTCTAATTCCTTCCGCCTTCTTTCCTTTCTTTCTTCATTTTTCCTTCTGATTAACTTTTACTTTTCTTCTGCCTTCTATTTTCTTTCCTTTTCTTTCTTTACTCCGTTTCTACCTCTTTCAACTTCCCGTCGGCGCTCATCGCCTTCACTGCTGCAGCATGCTGCCCGCCCAGTCGGCAAGCCATATATATATATATATATATATATATATATATATATATATATATATATATATATATATGTTATTTTCTTTTTTGTTTGTCTTGTTTCATTCTGATCATATGTGACACCCCAAAAATCCAAATTCAATTCATGGATTAATTGAGTAATTAATCCTATTTCAATTGAGGAATTAATTTCTAAAATCTTGAAATTTAATAGTTGGGGACTAGTATTTGACTAGTCAACTCCAAAGTCAAGTTGTACCTTGAGCTTTGAAGAGAGTTCCCTTGTTCCTTACACTTTTCTAATGTTAGTAAGGGCATTCTTGACCTTTCACCTAGTGTTAGTATTGTAACCTAACCTAGTAGACATCTTCATTCTACCCCTTACACTTTCTAAAATTTAGCTCTACCTTCTCTCTAGAAAGGTGAGTAGCTTTTCCTCCAAGCTAAGTTGACACCTTGCCAAGACTTCAAGAGTTGCTTCCAAGATTCAACCTTTCACCTATTTGGGCATCTAGGAGGGTAAGATCTAAGCCTATCTTGTGTTTTTGGTTCCATCTTAGGTGTCTTTTCTTAAAGGTAGCATCTTTATGATCTTTTGGTTTGTTCTTGAAGTGGGTTTGGAAAGTGGACCTTGTAAGGAGCTTGTTGAGGTGTGAAGTGACGTCTTTTAGTCTACAAGAGGTAACCCATGCTCCACAAAACCTATTTCGCTTACCTATATGTGATTTCTTGGATTCTACATGTGTTTTGCTATGAAATGTGAGTGTTTATGCATTTGTCTTGTGAAAATGCATATCTAGAGCTTGTGTTTAGGGTTCTTTTGTGCCATTGCTTGGAATTTCCTTTGATTCAAGTCATTTTGTTGTATTGGGTGAGATTTGGCATGTTTTGGACTTGAAATTGAGCTTGGAGTTGAAAATCCCCGAAGGGATTATTTTTGGACACAGGGACGTACCCGCGGGCGGAACGACGGGCAGAGCCCTACCCGCCGCCCACCCGCAAGTACATTGGCCTCGTGGGTAGTGTACCCGCGGGCGGAACCACGGGTAAGGGCCTACCCGTGGGTCCACCCACGGGGAACACTTCGGTGTTGTGATGGGATTTGTTCCCCGTGATTCTTTTGACTCGGTATTTGGTCTTTTGACTTCCCGATGTTCTTTTGTGGAACTATTTGAGTGTCTTCTTGATGTTTCGTATGTCTAGAACTATATGGTAGGTATCCATGTAGGATTTGGTGTCTTGAATCGTGCTAAGTGTTCAACATTGTGTTTCGTTGAACCGTGGTGAGTCTTGTGTGTTCTTTAGAACTACGTTTGGTTTACCTGTTTGATAAGCATGCTAGTTCGGTGTTTAAATGCTAGCGTGTGTGTTGTTTGTACCTTCCGATTGGTTGATGATAACTTGTGTTATTCATCGTTGTTGTTCTGGGCTGTGACCCATTCCTTGATTGAGTATGTTTCAAACCTCCGTTGTAATCCGTTGATTGATTCCTGTTGACGTGTGAGGCGTGTATGGCTTTACCTGGATTGCACGATTAGTGGTATGGGAAACTAGTCACCAAGGTATTGCAGCGGTCCTCGTGGTGGCCGTGACGTGATTATGGAGTTTTGGCCTGAGTGATGGGTCCACGTGATTCTTGGGTGGCATGTGTTGCCGTGTGTGTGTACGGTACCTTGTGTACTATGAAATTGGTGGTCTCGTTGGTGGTCGTTGGTGGGGGACGACGGTCTCGGAGGAAAAAGGTTGGACTAAGAAGTACAGGGGTCCTGGAGGTAATGGTTGGAAAGAAGAAACAAGGTTGGAGGTAGCCATAAGGTTGGAACCGGGCATAAGGCTGGCATATCAACTCGTGATGGGTGATGTCACAAGGGCTATTGTAGTCGATGTTGTGTGTTCTTCTCTTGTGACGTGTGTAGTCACAGAGGCATGTGTTGCCTTGGCATGTGTTGCCGGTTGTGTAAGTCTTATTCTTTTGCGTTGTACTTGTCGGGTTTTGATCTATTGAGTGATGATAGATCATGCCTTGACTCTTTTGTGAGTCGTGCTATTCTTGTGGTCTTGGGATGTGTACCCGTGTTGTTTGTTGAGAGTGTTGAGTCTTATGTTGGCTTTGACTCTTGGTTTTACACTTATATATATGTATTCCGTTTCGAAAATGGTTTTACAATTTATATCTTACCTATGTATGTTATTTCACATGTATTGGTGGGTTACCAACATTATTCGCTGACCGGGCGTCGTCCCATGTTTATTTGTGATCTATCAGGTGATGTCTAGACGAGAGCGGAGTCTAGTGCCCGATAGTATAGTACCTTTTGTTGGTTTTACGGCCTGTGAGCCGATGTAGTGATAGACTTATGAGTTTGGGATAGTTGTATACCATGCAGATTTGGCCGTAGCGTTTATCATTGTTGGTAAACGTGGCATAACACCCCTGTTTTGGATTTACTTTTATCCAGTTACCTTTTATCTTCCCCTGTGCTAGTGTTTTGTTGTGATATCTGCATGTGTTAAGGCTTTTTATATAGCATGTTTTGGGGGGTGTTACATCATATTTAGAGGCACATAAATAGAGGAGCATTAGTATATATATTCATGTATGACCTGCAAAGTAAAGAGGCAATCTATGTATAGGTGTTTGCACATGCTAGAGGGAGGAAACACGTGAAACTTCTGGGACACAACATACACACGCAGTACGTGCAAAGTACCCAATGGACACTGTCTATATACTTTGTATATGCATACATCCCCTCTTGCAAAGCCATTGGATTATATGGGTTATGGACAACTGACAACGCCTATATATGGATACTATGTATGCACCTACGCAGATGGCAGCACAAAGAAGAAAGTCAGTCACCCACAAAGGGCTTTCCCTTTATTTATTTCTCTTCCTTTGCGTTTATATATACCCCTCCATCTTCTTCATTTCTCTCTACTTTTCTCTCCAGACCCTCTCCCTTTAGTTTGGTTTTCTCCTTCCTTTTGCTTTTCTGTTCCGCGCCCTTGACTACCACGATAGGCTCGATTTTTTTTTTTGGCCAGTAACCATCCGTTGCTCGCAGTTGATCGGTTGTCGGCGGGGTCCAACTAGTTGGCCGGACAGCCCCTTGGGCCCTTCATCCTTTTTTTTTTGGGTTTGGCCGGCAATCGTCCGTTGCTGGCAGTTGACTGGTCACTGGCAGGGTCCAGTTGCTTGGCTGGATGCTGGACTGACCCCAGCCCGCCAGCCCCTTGGGCTGCTCTCGCTCTTCATCTTTTTTTCTTGTGATGATGGAGAGTGACGTGTCGTCGGTGCTGAGTGACCGGTCGGTCACTGGGGGTGGTTGACCAACTAGTCACCTGTTGATTGGTCGGTCAATCCCCCAGTCTTGGATTATGTAGGTCCTAGAGCTGATGATTTTGGTTGCCAAGATGGGCCTAGCAAAGGGATGCTATTGTCAATGATGTGATCATGCTTTCTAAATGATATGTAGCAGTTTTTTCTTTTTTCTTTTTTTTTTGTTTGACCCTTTGGGTCTTGTAATGACAGTTTCTAATATGCTCATTCTGCTTTTTTATTCGTTGTCCCGCTCTCAGATTTGTGATTCCATACTCCAATTTAGTTATCTCGTATTCTTTTCTGCATAAGATTTTTGAGAACGTCTCTAGTTCTAACCCAGTACGTCCAACCACCAAAGATTTTTGTTGTCATCGCCCGTTCACAATAATATGCCCAACTACCAAAGGTTTTTGTGAACGTCGCTCGTTCCCAGTAGTATGCCCATCCGCCAAAGATTTTTGTGAACGTCGCTCGTTCACAGTAGTATGCCCATCCACCTAACATTTTTGAGAATGTCTCCCGTTCTCAATAGTATGTCCAACCGCCAGAGGTTTTTTGTGAATGTCACCCGTTCACAGTAGTATGCCCATCCGCCAAAGTTTTTTGTGAATGTCTCCCGTTCTCAGTCAGTATGCCACTCCGCCAATGGCTTTTGAGAACGTCTCCCATTCTCTACAAGTATGCCGAATAGATTGGCCACTGTGGATGTTACGTCGAGTGCTCCCCATGATTAGGGTTTCGATCGTGTGTTTTAAGTTTGAGGAACGAACGTAAACTTTTCGTATCGATCTCCACAGACGGCGCCAATGTTGGTTTTATGACTTTTGGGCAGTCAATGTCAGGCCAACACTACCGTTAGAATAACGAGAATATAGGAAAAATATAGGCGAAATATATGGAGAGACTGTGAATACTGAAAGTTGTCCCCCTCTCCTCTATGTGAGAGGCCTATTTATACATATTTTAGGCCTAGAGCCCTACAAGGAATATGAATTTTAGACTGCCTCATATTGGGAGTCTTAGTTACATAATGAGACCTAATTCTATTATACTAGAAATAATGAGTCCAAATTCTAATTATATTGGGAATAATAAGCCCAATCCTTGACAAAGTCTTCGATTGCTCCGTATCGTGTATCTTTCTTGGTAGAGAACGGGAGACATTCTCAATAGCCATTGGCAGAGTGGCATGCTGACTGAGAACGAGAGACGTTCACAAAAATCTTTGTCGGATGGTATACTACTGTGAACGGGCGACGTTCACAAAAAACCTTTGGCGGTTGGACATACTACTGAGAACGGGAGACATTCTCAAAAATCTTTGGCGGATGGGCATACTACTGTGAACAGGCGACATTCACAAAAATCTTTGGCGGATGGGCATACTACTGGGAATGGGCGACGTTCACAAAAACCTTTGGTAGTTGGGCATACTATTGTGAACAGGCGATGTTCACAAAAATCTTTGGTGGTTGGACGTACTGGGTTAGAACTACAGACGTTCTCAAAAATCTTATGCAGGGAAGAATACGAGATAACTAAATTGGAGTATGGAATCACAAATCTGAGAGCGGGACAACGAATAAAAAAGCAGAATGAGCATATTAGAAACCATCATTACAAGACCCAAGGGGTCCAATTAAAAAAAAAAAAAAAAAAGCAGGATCACTTCACTGACAATAGCATCCCTTTGCTCGGCCCATCTTGGCAACCAAAATCATCAGCTCTTAGACCTACATAATCCAACTGCCGAAAAGACACATCAGTATTCGAAAAGTTCAACTAGCACCTGAAGGTTGGCGGTCAAACCCATATAACCATGGGTCCAAATGAAATCTCTCACCGCTAACTCAAGCGTTGCGACAGTCCGGATCTTGGGAAGAAGAGTCAAGTGCACGTTGTAAATCAGAAGAAGACGATTAAAGTAACCTGGGCACATCATTGACCTGGAAGAAACAACAAATAAATAAATAGCTCGAAAAAGACTAACTGAGAGATGTCAGGCAGAAAAAAGAAGAAACACTAGATGGCATAAAAACAGAGGAGATCAAGACTGGGGGACTGACCGACCAATCAACAGGTGACCAGTTGGTCAACCACCCCCAGTGACCGTCCGGTCACTCAGCACCGACGGCACGTCACTCTTCATCATCCCAAGAAAAAAAAAAAGATGAAGAGCGAGAGCAGCCCAAGGGGGCATCCCAAGAAAAAAAAAAAAGATGAAGAGCGAGAGCAGCCCAAGGGGCTGGCCGGCCAGGGTCAGGCCAGGGTCAGGCCAGCGTCCGGCCAGGCAGCTGGACCCTACCAGCGACCAGTCAACCGCCAGCAACGGACGATTGCCGGCCAAACCCAAGAAAAAAAAAGGATAAAGGGCCCAAGGGGCTGTCCGGCCAACTAGTTGGACCCCGCTGGCAACCGATCAAATACGAGCAACGGACGGTTGCCGGCCAAAAAAAATAAATAAAAAAAATATACCGAGCCTACCGTGGTAGTCAAGGGCGCGGAGCAGAAAAGCAAAAGGAAGGAGAAAACCGAACTAAAGGTAGAGGGTCTGGAGAGAAAAGTAGAGAGAAAGGGAATAAGGGGAGAAATGAAGAAGATGGAGGGGTATATATAAACGCAAAGGAAGAGAAATAAATAAAGGGAAAGCCCTTTGTGGGTGGCTGACTTTCTTCTTTATGCTGCCGTCTGCGTAGGTGCATACATAGTATCCATATATAGGCGTTGTCAGCTGTCCATAACCCATATAATCCAATGGCTTTGCAAGAGGGGATGTATGCATATACAAAGTATATTGACAGTGTCCATTGGGTACTTTGCACGTACTGCGAGTGTATGTTGTTTCCCGGAAGTTTCACGTGTTTCCTCCCTCTAGCATGTGGAAACACCTCTACATAGATTGCCTCTTTACTTTGCAGGTCATACATGAATGTATATATACTAATGCTCCTCTATTTATGTGCCTCTAAATATGACCAAAATAAAACAAGACAAACAAAAATGAAAATAATATATATATATATATATATATATATATATATATATATATATATATATATATATGTATACATACACACACACACACACATATATAGGGAAGGGATCAGGTGCATTTGTGGCTTTCCGTGCGGATGTGCGGTGGATTAATGTGCATGACGTTTATACTTAATGTGCGTGAGATTTGTACTCAATGTTCCTGAGATTTGTACTTAATGTGAGTCATGTTAATATGCGTGAGTTTTGTACTTAATGTGCATGAGTATTGTGTTTAATGTGCGTGAGATTTGTGCTTAATGTGCGTGAGTATTTCAGAATTATGAGCTTAGAAGGAAGCAGAACAGAAACTCACGCACATTAACGCACAAGCTTCTTGTTACTTCTTCCTTCAATTTGGCCATGGATTTTGGATTATCAGCTACCTTCAATGCAGTTGAATGTTTGTATAAATGACGCACGCACAGTAAAATTTGCACAGCAGCTAAGTGTGGATTTCTGTTGTATTATTCTCATAATTCTTAACCACCATAGCTCGCCTCCGCATCATCATCATCAGGGATGGAGCAAATGGCTACTGGGGATGGGGAAGAAGCTGACATCAATATTTTCTGCTGCATTTTACACATTCACGCACATTAAGTACAAATCTCAGGCACATTAAGCACAACACTCACGCACATTGAGTACAAATCTCACGCGCATTAATATACATATACATATATATATTTATATACATATACATATATATATATATATATATATGTATATACATATACATATATATATATGTATATATATATATATATATATATATATATATATATATATATGTATATGGCTTGCCGACTGAGCGGGCAGCATGCTGCAGCAATGGAGGCGATGAGCGTCGACGGTGAGCTGCGATTACGAGCAAGAAATCGGCGATGGCGTTCCACCCAGTGATCAGTCTGGTTCTGCCTACCACAACAAGCCAAGAGAAGTAGTTGTTCTTGATCTACTTGTTGTCTACAAAAATTAGAGTGCCAAAGCCACTAAAGAAGGGAAGTTGAAGATGAAGATATATGGATAATTCTCCCAGGTAATAAAAAGGAAGGAAAGAGAAGAAAAGGGAGAAGGGAAGTAGCAGAAAGGAGAAGAAAAACGGGAAGTAGAAAGAGGTAGATACGGAGTAAAGAAAGAAAAGGAAAGAAAATACAAGGCAGAAGAAAAGTAAAAGTTAATCGGAAGGAAAAATGAAGAAAGAAAGGAAAGAAGGCGGAAGGAATTAGAAAAAAGAAAAAATAATAAAAGAAAAAAATATATAATAATATAATGAAGAAGAAAAGAAATAGGGAAAAGGAGGAAAAGCTAAAGCCGCTTCTTGTTGGTATTATTATTATTATTCTTCCAAAGGTTGATCCCAATCCTAAGGGCCCCCACACTCCGACCCGATAGAGCATTATTATTATTATTATTATTATTATTATTATTATTATTATTATTATTATTATTATTATTATTATTATTATTATTATTATTATTATTATTATTATTATTATTATTAGCTAATTAGTGAATATTTTGTGATACTTTCTTGAGACATCGACTTTGCGAAATTCCAAAAAAGTGAGGGACTGGATGATGGATTATATACTAGGCCTGGGCCACATGGACCGGCCTAAGAAAGCAATTGGATAAGAAAGCCCAAGAAAGATACACGATACGGAGCAATCGAAGACTTTGTCAAGGATTGGGCCTATTATTCCCCATATAATTAGAATTGGACTCATTATTTATAGTATAATAGAATTAGTTCTCATTATGTAACTAAGACTCCCAATATGATGCAGTCTAAAATTCATATTCCTTGTAGGGCTCTAGGCCTAAAATATGTATAAATAGACCTCTCACATAATGGAGAGGGGGACAACTTTTAGTATTCACAGTCAATATTCATCAATACAAAATACCTATATTTCTCTCCATATATTTCACCTAAACTTTTCCTATATTCTCGTTATTCTAACGGTAGTGTTGGCCTGCCGTTGACTGCCCAAAAGTCATAAAACCAACAAAGCATATCGACGTTCGACACCATTTTATACGATACCACGTCGAAAAGAAGGATTTAAGAATCGATCATGTTCCCACGAAAAATCAAATTGTCGACATTCTCACAAAACCGTTGTGTGAATCTCGTTTTGCAACTCTAAGGCATGAAATGAGAATGATCGAAATGAGCTAAGTATTTCTAAACTCTTAATTTTGAAATATGTTCGCACTTTCTGTTAATTTTTTTTGTTTATGTGATCTATGTGTTTTAATAATATTTTGGAGCATATGTTATATTCGTGTACATGTGTTATTAAATTTGGGTACATGTAAAATATATATGTTTATGTGTTTAAATGTGTTAATTGTGTCTTACGAAATTTGCATACATGTTTTCGTAATTTAATTATGTGAAATTTGTGTTACATGTGCTTACATATTTGTCACATCGTTAGCATAATTAATTTGTGTCATTTAATTGCTATATTATCTATAAGTGTGCTTTAATTAATTTAAGCTTTGTGTTTTAAGAATATGCATTTAAGGGGGAATTAATTATTTAGATAAGCATATATTAAGGGGGAACTTAGATGGGTTTTTATAAGCATATTTAGTGGGCTATCATATATAGGAGGAATTTCTCTTAATCTGATGAAATTGCTTTTTGCCCAAACCCTTCTCATAAATTTGTATCCTCAAAAGTCAAAGAAAAAGTTAAGTTCATGTCAGTAAAAATCAATTCATTTAATTTGTTTTGGAACTTGGAAGACCTTTTCAGTCTGTTAGGCATTTATTTGACAATTCAGAGAAATTATAAGCCTTATTGAAATATGAAATTGAGGTGATAATACTTGTCTGGAATATATTTATTGCACTAACAGATTATTTTCGAGATTTTTTTTTTCTGATTTGCTCCAGGTTGGCGGTTATTTGAAGCACAATTTTTGGCGCCATGTACCTACAAATGGAGTATTTAAATCTGAGCTGGCAAATTTAAATCATGTGGAAGGTCGAATTTATCCTCAAAGAGATCGATACTCTCTCTCCATCCACTAAGGGGCAAAAGCGTAATTTCACAAGGGAATTACCCTCAATTCTAATGGGTAGAAGAAGAAGACTCAAAATCAAACTTCTTCCATCTTCTTCCTCTCGCCGGCCGATTTCTCGAAGAAAGAAGAGCTCAAACCACTTCCATTGCTTCCACACCCATCCAAAACCTTCCATTCTAAATCATTCTACCCATAAATACCCATCACCCAAACCTAAAATCACACCCTAAAACCTTCTAAAACCAAATACCCAAACCCCTCAACCTTTTCGGACATCACCGCCGAAATACCCATAAATTACCTCACCAAAATCATTCAACTCAAGTTCTAATCAATGGAGGTTGATCAATTGGAGACGGAGACAATCACCACCGGAGGAACAAGGAGATCAAGCCGTGTGCTTAGTGGGATGATTCTCGACACCACCGACTTCACCAATCAAGTTCAAGACAAAGCTTTGGGGGTAAAAATTATCAACTCTTGAAAATTGTGGGTTCTTAAATTTTTGCACCTTTAGGTATATTGGATTCTACAAAGATGAAGTGACCGAATTTTATTTGCATGCTAAAATTGATGATAATTCGATCAAGTCTATGGTGAAAGGAGTAGAGGTGGAAATAAATGTCCATGATTTTTGGAGGGTATTTAATCTAGTAGAGTCTAACTTAAGAGTTGAGACTCATGATTTTGATGTGAATGCTATTCGGGCCGAGGTACGCGATGCCAACGCACCGCTAACTCCGAAGTTAAACGGCAAGAAAAATGATCTTAAAAAGGAATATGGACTCTTGTTGGATATTGTACACAAGTGTGTTGAGTCTAGATATTATTGTCGTGATAAATTATCTAAGGAAAAGCTCATGATTATGAATGTTATTGTGAACAATGTGTGTGTTGACTGGGGAGCATTCTTGTTTGAGAAGTTGTGTGATCAACTTGTGAAAGCCAAGCCGTTGGTGGAGGGATGGTTCCAACAGGAGGTTGGATATGGTTTTGCAGTTGAGGAGATCCTAAGAACAAAAAATGTAACCCTATCCAAAGCTAGACTTGTTCTAAACCATAACTACCGTTTTAGACCAAACACCACCGAATCCAAAGCCCCGACCGTACCCAAACCTACCCGAAAAAGAAAAGCCCTCAACCCTCCTAACCCTTCCCTAACTCTTAGATCCATTATTCGCGAGGCGAGTAATGAGGGATCCTACACCCCCGCCATGAGATCCAACGAAGATGCTTCAAGCCATCCTATACCATATGTACCCGCATCCATCGTAAATTCCCTAAACCCAAATAATCCACCTTTGCCGGTTGACAGAATTGAGGTTGGTAGTGTTGATGATGTACCAACTCTTGGGGCGGATAGTGAGTTACTTGAGGAGTTTGAGCGTGCTAGAGCATGGAGAGCTTGGAGATTATCTGATCATAACAAACTGGCTGAAACCATTGGGTCGGATACCTTGGAAAGAGAAGAGCTTGTTCTAAGTTGGCTAGGAACTCCTGACCTTGCGCAGGCCACGAGATTATCTGTGATTAATACTTGTTTTGTGACTAAGCTTGCGCAAAGAAGAAGAACCGAAAAGAGTGTACTTGTTGAAGCTGCATCGGATGCACCTATTGGAGAATTTGATCGAAATGATATTCGTCGAGATACTATTAATTCCTTAGAAAAAACTCGAAGAGCTCCCGGTGGAGGATCAATGGCAAGAGTTGATGATGTAGGCTTGCCGGAGTTAGACCCGTACCCTGCTACTTTTGGGGATGAAAATTTGAACTATGAATCCTACTTTCCTCATCCCGCGATGGAGATTACGGGATCAATTCAAGAAGATGTGTGTGCACCAACCCACCAAGTATCTTTGAATTTGGATGAAGCAAACAACTTGCCAACTTTGCCAACAAGGTGTGATATCTATGACCAAGAAAATCGAAGAAACACTACACCTTTGATGATTTGCTACACCAATGAGAATGCCGAGTCGAGTCTAGCCGATACAATGATTACCACTCCGCATGATGAATTTCTTCACTATTTGTCGAATCCCACGCCTCCAACACAACCCGAAGTACCTTTCAATGCCCAATCTTTGCGAGAGGAAATTGCGGGCGATGTTAAATTGATAGTTCAAGAGTTAACAGGAGGATTGGATAGCAAGATTGCCAACATAGACCACAAAGTTGATGACTATCACAAAGCCATGTTTGATTATGCCACGCAATTGTTCAATAGGCAAGGACTCTTTAAGAATGAAATTGACACGGCCAAAGAGGAATTAAAGAATGAAATTTTGAAGATGTTTATTGAAATGGACAAGTTGGGTATCGAAACAAATTCTAGGCTTAAGTTGTTGGAGCAACAAATGAAGGGACTCCTACAACAAACAAATGCCAACAAGGATTTGTTAGATGGTGTTCGACAAAATCAAGGCACCGCTTCGGAAAGCTTTCAAAAGCTTGTTGATGCTGTAGAAAAGGGGGAAAGACTAGCAAATAATTTTGTACCTCCATCCTATGCACCATAACAGAAAGGACCAGTTGTTGTTGAGCTCATTCGGCCAACAACATCTAAAGGAGGATCTCGTGGAGGAGAATTAAATAGAGGTCAAGGCCGAGGTCGAAGAGGAAGCATGATTGACTATCTTAGAGGTACACATGCTAGCTCAAGCTCAACCCCACAAGGTGTTCCACAGCCCACGCTGATTGCACCATTGCCGAAGCCAATTGCCACTAGAATGCAGAAATTGCAAGAGCTACAAACCGAGTTCGGACATCAGAGTGAACAAATGTGTGATGGCCGATCGTTTGATGAATGCATCACCTGGCACGAAGCAGGCGTGTTGAGAGGAGAAAGCATAAGGGCAGCTTACGGCAACTACGTGATTGGACAGGTGACAGCCCCGTACCAGAACAAAAGTCATGAAAATGATTTCAAGAAGCTAAGGGCGTACATCAATGCGAAGCTAAGAGGAAGGTAAAAAATGTTTGATACATTCTTTTTGATGTACATAATATTTCGCTAGCACATTATCTCTTGGTACATTTTTAATGCTAAGCTAAATGGGTTAATTATGCATGACAAGTTAGTACCATACTTATCTTTTGTGTCTTAGCTATTTAATTTTTTTTTTGTATGTCTTAAGATTTTAATTTGGACCTAGTGCTTTATGTCACGTATAATTGAGAAGATAAAATTAAGGGGGAAGAAAAGAAAAAATTCAAGCTAAAATGAAAATTGTCATCCCCACGGTCAAGGTCTCATATATATGATTAGGAATGTCCAAATTTAAAAATCTCTAAGTCTCAATTTTGTTAAACCCGTCAAATAGATAGTCGAAATAAAATCAATCAAAAGTAAATTATTTTTCAAAAATTGACAAAGCCAAAATGACTTGTGTATAAGTTTCGGCATCATCAAAAAGGGGGAAATTGTTAGGAATAAATTGTAAAATTTTTATGAGCCGAATGTATTTTTGAAAAATCAAGTAGTCCTTAATTGTATTTTATTTGAGTTAGTATTGAGTCCACAGAGTATGGTGCACCCATATCATGCAACCCATGTACAAGTCTTGAAGATCATAATTTATTTGAAGAGTTAAGCGGGATTATAGCTTAACACAATTATGATGCGTATAAATCACCAAGAATCATGCTAGAAGAGTTGGATGATACGCGTGTGAGCTATGCCAAATGATCCTAAGTGACTAAGTAAGCTTGGGAGACTAACCAAGAAGGAGACTAGCTAGCTTGGGAGACTACGACACCGTATGGGAGACTAAGTAAGCTTGGGAGACTAACCAAGAAGGAGACTAGCTAGCTTGGGAGACTAACCAACTTGGAAACTAGGCAAGAAGGAGACTAACCAAGTTGGAGACTATGTAGCTTGGAGACTAAGCATCAAATAATGAAGGAATGCACCAGTCTCACAAAAGTCTTGCACCATATGAAGAAACACACCATGTAAGGTGAACCAAGCACAAAATCGAAACAGAGAATCTCACCATGCACAAACCATGAAGTTTTTACAGAGGTTCCAATATATCATTCTACATGGATTATGAAGAAGAAAATAACTGATATATTTTTATCTGAAGATCAACCTTTTCACGATAGAACCGGGGACGCTCGAAGAAGGCTGATTCACGGAGATATATTTTCATACTCAAGCAAGAATCAGCAGATGAATTATTTGATCAACTTGATATGTCAAAACATTTATGAATGGCAAGAAATGTCCAGCTTGCCGCGCCGAACTTATTTAGATTTTGGAGGCTACATTTCTCAAGAGACGGCAATAGGCAAAATATTCAAATCATCTGACAAAAGGTGAAAGACTACTGCCTAACATTTCAGATCAAGTTGACAACTTTATTTTGATCAACTACATACGAAGATGGACGATCGAGATCGAAAGTTGATCAATGGACAAATAGCTTTGATTGGCTATAAATTGTCCAAACAGACTTGAAGACAAGCACCAACTTTGAATACGGCTGATTGATTAAGATATACAAGCAAGAGAAAAGCAAGCAATATTCAAATCAACCAAGAAGATAATTTGAGCTTCATAGAATAATATTCAAGTCTGAGTGAGGGAGAAATATTTTATTTCTTTGTAATCTTCTCTATTGAGTGTAGAAAGAGGGCCGAGTAACTAGAGAGTGTGAAAAACCCTGGTTGAGTGCAGCTTTGTGCGTAGAACTCGTTGTAAAGGGTAGAGTAACAAGGGGAGCTTGTGAAAACCCTGTGAGAGCATAGCTTTGTGCGTAGTTCTCGTGGTGTAGGAGTATAGCTTGGTGCGAAGTACTCGGGAAGATGGAGTAACAAGAGGAGCTTGTGAAAACCCTTGGTGGAGTGTAGCTTTGTGCGTAGCACTCGGAGAAGTGTCGGTGGACACTTATTCACTATTGTATCTGGGTGATCGAAGAATAGTGAATTCCCGCCTTGGAGTAAATGGAGAAGAGTGGAGTAGGAGAATTACACCATCTCCGAACCACTATAAATCTCTCTCTCTCTTTACTTACTGCTCATTTATTTTGTGCATGTTTGTTCTAACTGCGAACTTACCTGATTACGATTTATCGCATATCTTTAACTGTCTGGTTTTGATAGTTCCCACGTTTGCATGCAAGCTAAGCCAAAGTTTACATACATCATCCTTGAGCTATATCAAGTGTTTCTAACGTGTTGCATGTTTAGAATCTCTCTTTGAGCACTACACAATCAAGCATAACACTTTACCACTATCTATTCCGTTGCACACTCTAAGTTGTTTAACTTGTTGATGCTTGTTATTTAGAGTTGAAATTACCAAAGTGTTATTTGCCTTGTGTGTTTTAAAAAGAAGTTGAAAAAGTTAGAGAAGTCTATTCACCCCCCCCCCCCTCTAGGCTTCTCGCCACCCTTTCGGGACCAATAGTATTTATTTATAAAATGTTGGGAAAATATCATAAAATGACATTTTAAGTGACTATTTTGTAGTACAAATATGTGGGGTTCATTTTTAATTTGGGTCGGGTCAAAGTGGAATTGATTCGTAGTGAGACGATGAGATCGATATATTGTACGCTCAAAACGGATAATGAATTAATTAAAAATTAATTCTCCAAGTAGACTCATTTGAGTTTGAAAATGAAAGTAAAAAGGCTTCGAAAAAATACTTATCCCACATTATATTGGAAAAAGAAGTGGATTTGCACCATTATATATATAAGTCCATTTTATAAGGAAGTTGAAAGCAGCATTTTAACACTCATTCACTTAGATATGTTACCGATAGTTGGGAATAGTCACCAATTGGGAGACATGCTATTAGGAAGTTCCCAATCAAAGCAGTGTACTAGTTGTGCCACCACAAGTTGAATCACAACCATTTCAAGTTGTAAATCAGGACAACTTCTTCTACCAGAGCCAAAAGGGATGAGTTCAAAATTGCACCCTTTGTAGTCTCTATTGCTCCCTTCAAGCCTCTTATTAAAGATTAATTGTATTAGTCTTTTTATATTTGCTGTATTATTTAGTCTTCGGGTTTGCAGTAGCTCTCCTTTAGAATAGTTCCTTTAAGCTTGGTTTCCATCTTTTCCTCTTCTGTTGTATGTAACGTCATCACTGGACTATAAATAGCCAATACTTGCTATGATTAATACATATGATTTTCTCACCTTTACTCCAACGAGAATTAATTTTTTTTCTACTCCACTATTTCCAATGGAAATCACTGTTGAAACACAGCTTGGATTGTTTATCTTACTGCTGCCATCCATCTCCCGATCCGTCTAAATCCTACCAACTTTCTAGTTTGGCTTCATCAAATTCACTCCACACTGGTTGGTCTCGGCCTACTGGCCATGTTGACGGCACCGTCCCCAAACTCGCTGCATTTCTGGATGCAGCACGTACAACATCAAATCCGGCTCATCAAATCTGGTACCGTCAAGATCATATTACTGTTAGCATTCTCTTAGGGAGCTGCACCAAGTTGATTGAACTGGTGATCTCTTATGCTCCCACCGCTGCTACAGCTTGGGATCAGCTCACAAAGAGATATGCAAACTCATTAAAATGACGCATCATTTGCTCAAAGCTAAGCTAGCTCAAAATCCAAAAGGTAGCAAGTCCGTCTTTGAATATCTCCAAGATATGAAGGCCATTGCGGATGACTTGGCATTGGCGCAAAACCCCGTTTCTGATGACGATCTCGTGGTCCATGTGATCACACCGTTAGGGGATATTTTCATCCTATTGTCGTGGAAATCCGTGTACGTGAGACTTTGTTAACATATGCTGATCTAATGGAAATGCTTGTCGACTTTGAGAGGTCCCTAAAGCAAAATGCGGAAAGTCTGACCTTCCTGCGAATGTACTGCAGAAACCGTCCTCTCGGAACCGTGCGAATGGAGCTGTTGCTGGGTCATATAGGTATCGTGGTTCTTGGAGCATCAAATCGATCCAACAACTCCAATGCTAGGAATGGTAGGTATTGTCGTTTCCGTGATTATCCTAGCCATGACACAAAATTTTGCAGGAAGCTTACAATTCCTTAAAGACAATGATATCCAAGTTGGTGGTCCACAACCCTCCACCCCAGTGGCTAATACCACTACGTCTAGATGCGGTCGTTGGGCAGTAGATGGCTTACCTTGTGCGTATGTCATTGTCGCATGCCATTATAGAGAGACTATCGCGGACTCCTTTGTGCCACAAGTCTTCTCATTAGAGTATTACATAACGAGTTATATGCAGGAGACTTGAATCCATTGTCAGATGACGAAGTTCAGCTGACCACAACGCTCGCATATTTGCCACCCTCAAGTGCCCGTCGAAAAGCAACATAAAAGTCGATTTCCTAATGAAAATGGACTTTGGTAGTCACCCTTGTTGATGACGATATGTCCTTTATGTAATTTATTGCTCCTTTGTTAATATGAATATCATGAAAATTTACCATATAGTTGCACTAATTACACACAGTGGCGGACCCAGGATTTTTCGTCAGTGGGGACGGAACATTACAACGAAAAGATAATTTGAAAAAAAAAAAGATGAAACATTTAAAAAATATAATCATAAATATTTTTAGATATGAGTAAAAAATAAAACATATCAAAACTTTATAAAAATATTCATAATAAAATTTGAAACATAATTAATTTGATAAAATAATTAGAATAGAAAATGCATTATAAATTACACATCTCAATATATATAGGCTAACTATTAAACCAATATTTGTGCACTTGACTTAACCAAAGGTTTAATACACGCCCTACCAACTAAACCAATTCAACACTTGTTAATATTTTTGTGTTTTATTGTAGTTATACTTAAAACCTGTTCTATATATACATATATACATACAAGGATAATATAGGGGTAGGGTGGGGGAGTGGGAGCAGCTGCCCCCATGCTGGGTCCGCCCCTGATTACACATTTATAATTATCAAGTTCACCACAATACAAATAACGAAATAAATAAATAAATACATAGTAAAAATATTTAAAAATATGTTATTAGTATCATACAATCCATCGTACTATTTAAAATTTAAAAATCTTTGCTTATGTTATTATTATTTTTTTGAAAACTTTTTTTTATTAATTAATATTTAATAAAATAAAAATTTTAAAAAATAAATTCGAATTGATAAAAATTTCATATTATTGCCGGCCTTCTTCTCAACTTTTAAAAAATTGAGAGTGAAAAAAAGGCAATACTATTACCTTCTTCTTTTAACTTGAAAAAAGAAAGTGAAAAGAAGGCAATACATTTGCCTTCTTTGTGCACATAAAACAACTAAATGTTTTGTCCTAACCTTATCAAATATACACATTATTAACTATGACTCCCATATTGACAGCATTACAATAAATTTGGTATTTTACTTATTTATTATATATATATAAAGAAAGCAGCATTCTAACACTCATTCACTTAAATATTTAACCGATAGTTGGGAATAGTCACCAAGTGCTTAGCACGAGTTGTCACAAGAGCAAATTCCTCTGTCATGTCCAACTCCTTGGGAGACATGCTATTAGGAAGTTCCCAATCAAAGCAGTATACTAGCTGTGCCACCACAAGTCGAACCACAACCATTCCAAGTTGTAAATCTGGACAACTTCTTCTACCAGAACCAAAAGGAATGAGTTCAAAATTACACCCTCTATAGTCTATATTGCTCCCTTCAAACCTCTCTGGAATGAATCTATCAGGATCAACCCAAACATTTGAATCATGTCCAATTGCCCAAACATTTACAATAATTCGTGCTCTTTTTGGTATGTGAAAGCCGTCAACTATGCAATCCTCCCTTGCTGCGCGAGGAATAAGTAACGGTCCTGGAGAATGAAGTCTAAATGATTCTTTAATTACCATTTCTAAATATTTCAAGCCATCCAAATCTGATTCCACCACCATCTGATCCAAACCTACCTTACTTTCTAATTCTTGTTGAACATTCTTCATTATATGTGGGTGTCTCAATAGTTCTGACATTATCCATTCAATAACGGTTGCTGAAGAATCTATTGATGCCACAAGCATATCCTACATACATATAAGCATTTAAAAAAAATTAATAATAATAATTACTCTAAATAAAAGTGAAAAAATTATGACAATTATCATACTTGAAAATATATAGATAAATGAATATGAATGATTACCAACAAAACAGATTTGATATGTTGACGATTGAACTGAAATTCACTTTTTTCAGACTTCATGATGGACAACATGATATCTACAAAATCCTTTGTCTTCTTACCACTGCTTCCACTGTGTTCATGGTCATCAAGGATCCTCTCAAGGAACCGATCAAAGACTTTGGCAATGGCCTTGGTTGGTGCAGTGAGTCCTTGAAGGTCAAGCTTTCCAAGATAAGGAAAATAATCTCCAAGATTTGGCTTAAATACTAGCTGTGTAGCTTCGTTAATCACAGCTTTAAAACCCCTCTCATCAATATCCTTAATCTCGTACTTCTTCCCAAACACCATCCTGCTGATGAAGCAAGCTAAAACTCTCACCAAGACCATCAGTAAAGAAGGCAGTGAAGGCAGCACAGTGAAGGATGTCAAACAGTTATAACGGCCATGGGCCTTTTTGTCCTTTCCCATTTTTAGTTATAACGGCTTCAAGTCTTCAGTGTATATTCATATAAAATGAACTTCCCGCCTAGGCTTTCATCTATCACAAATATCACAACTCATTTTTCATCTTCTCTCTGTAACCACCATCTTCAATCAATGAATTTCACCATCACTTTTGCTTGAATTGAACCATTTCAACATGGTATCAGAGCTGCATCGAAGCTATGCCGCAGCGGTAATGGCTGAAAACGATGCAAGAAGTTCGTCTGGACAGCAAGGAGGAGGTCCACCGATTCAGAGTTCGATGAATCCAGATCTAGCTCAGCGCACTGGTGAATCAGAGGATCCGTATTACATACATGTGACTGAGAATCCAAATTTGGTTCTAGTCTCCCCACCTCTCTCAGAAGTTAACTATGCTTCCTGGATTCGTTCGATGAAAATGGCTTTAGAAGTCAAAAATAAGCTCTGTTTTGTGGATGGAAGCATCATGAAACCGGCTGAAACTGATCGTAAGTATCCAATTTGGAGGCAATGTAATAATATCGTCTGCTCCTAGATATATAAGTCCCTAAGTCCTACCATCGCAGAAGGAGTCCTTTATTTGGAAGATGATGCGGATATTTGGAACGCTCTCAGGAAGAGATACTCCCAGGTTGATCCTCATAGGATCGCTGAGTTGCAGAACGAGATCTACCGTTGTTCTCAAGGTAATCTATCCATAAATGAGTACTTCACTAAAAGTAACAGTTTATGGGTGCAGTTGAATGCTATGCGGCCTATTCCTGCTTATGAATGCGTACCAAAAGGTTGTTGTAATCTTGTAAGCAAAATTCAGAAAGAGAAAGAGGAAGATCAGATTATCAGGTTCTTAGAAGGTCTGAATGAGGACTATGAGAACATCAAATCTGGAATCCTGGTTATGGATCCCACGCCAGCTATGGAGAAAGTCTTGAACATGACTTTGAAAATGGAGAGGAAGCTCAGGAGCTCAATTAACACCAAGAGTACTGATCTGGTTCAGGCAAATGCAGTGGTGAATAATCAGCAAGAAGCAGAAGAACAGGTCATGGTGGCAATAGCAACTTCAAATAACAAGAAGAAGTTTAGTGGTAGTTCAGGAAGAAATGTGCCTAAATGCACTTACTGTGGAATGATGGGACACACAATTGAGAAATGTTATAAGAAACATGGATACCCTCCTGGGTGGGTTCCAGGTTTTAAATCCAAGAATAAATATAATCAGGACAGTCAACAGTCTCTCAATGCTTCTGTGAATCAGATTGGGGAAGCAGGGCTGTCTGTTGAGCAGTTTCAGAAACTTCTCACTCTCTTGCAAGGCCAAAACCAGCCTGGACATGCTTCAACTAGTGCAGCTGTGGCAATGAATAACACTGGTCTCAGATCAGACTTCAAGAATTGGGATAAAGGCAACAAAGGCAAGTCTATTTCTAATCTTTTTGCTAATAATGTGCTAAATTCACCTGATGTCTGGATAGTAGATTCAGGTGCTACTGATCACATTGTGTGTTCTTTGGATTATTTTGATTATTTCTATAATGTGTGTGGAGTTCTTGTTAAACTGCCAAATGGAGAAAATGTGGAAGTCACACACATAGGACAAGTCAAATTGCACATGGATCTTGTGTTGAATAATGTGTTGTTCATCCCAGCTTTCACTTTTAATATCATCTCTGCAAGTAAGCTAACAAGACAGTCCAATTATGAGATTGTTGTGAGGGCTGACTCTTGTGTGCTTCAGGGGCAGCATGGAATAGTGGATGGTTTTGCTAGGGAAAGAGATGGCTTGTACCTGCTTACCAAACCTCCTTCCAGGAAGAAAACTTTGTCAACTTTTTTTTGTAACATTCTTTCTATAGAATTGTGGCACAATAGACTAGGACATTATCTTGTGAACAAGTTGCATTTGTTGAAAGGAATAAAAATTGCTTCCCCTCATAAATCTCCTGCTCTTGTGTGTGACATTTGTCATTTTGCTAAGCATAAGAGGTCCAACTTTCCTGTTAGTCTGAGCAAAGCTGAAAGGCCTTTTGATTTGCTACAAATGGATGTTTGGGGGCCCTTTGCTGTGCCATCTCTACAAGGAAGCCATTACTTTCTAACCATTGTGGATGATCATAGTAGGTTCACATGGTTACATTTGATAAAGCATAAGTCAGAAGTTAGAACTGTCTTCCAGAACTTCTACAATTATGTCTGGACTCAGTTCACAACCAGAATCAAAATGGTCAGGACAGATAATGGAGGAGAATTCATGTTAGACAACTTGTTTAAAGAGAAGGGCATCATCCATCAGAGGTCTTGTGCCTATACTCCCCAACAGAATGGGGTGGCTGAGAGAAAGCATCAGCACATTCTCAACACTGCCAGAGCCTTGAAATTTCAAGTTGGTTTATCAGATGAGTTTTGGGGTCATTGTGTTCTGCATTCATCATATTTGATCAATAGGTTACCCACTGAGGTTCTCCATGGCAGTTCTCCTTTTCAGATCTTATTTAATAAGGAGGTGGATTATAATCAGCTAAGGTCTTTTGGATGTCTATGCTTTGCTGCTACACCATCACAAGGTAGAAACAAGATGCAGTCAAGGGCTAGAAAAAGTATCTTCCTGGGCTTTCCTGCTGATGTGAAGGGATACCTTTTACATGATTTGGATAACAAAGTCACCTTTGTATCCAGAGATGTTACATTCTATGAGCATATTTTTCCTTGCAACAATGGTGATTCAGGAAATAATGATGATAAGAGTATATCAGAGATGTTCAATCTCCCATTGCCTCTGGTCCCCATTTCTACTAAAATGGACACCACTAGTCTGGAACAGGTGGATAGACACATTATTGAGGAAGACCATAGTCACATCTTTGAGGAAACCAATCATGATCACTACTCAGGTTCTCCAGATCAGTCAAACACTGGAAACCATCCCTGGGAAACTGCTGAACATTATTCCCATGATAGGGACTCTGATGAATCTTTGCAGCTTGAGGTTCTCTTACCTATGGATCATGTTGATCGGCCACAACCTAGAAGATCAACAAGAGAGAGGGTTGCTCCTCTTAAGTTCCAAGACTACTTATGCCAGTCAAAATTGATACACAGAACATCTCCACATTATCTTGAGAAAGTCATATCCTATGACAACTTACATCCCAATCATAGGCTTTGTGCTTCTTCCATAACCTATGTACATGAGCCTCAGTCCTATAAGGAGGCCATCAAGAGTGCTGAATGGAGGCAGGCCATGGAAGCTGAGATAGAAGCCTTGGTCCACAATAATACATGGACCTTGACAGAACTGCCAGCAGGAAAGATTCCAATTAGTTGCAAATGGGTGTATAAGGTCAAACTTAAAGCTAATTGATCCATAGAAAGATACAAGGCTAGATTGGTGGCCAAGGGATACACTCAACAGCTTGGAGTGGATTATATTGAAACTTTTTCACCTGTAGCAAGGATGACTACAATCAGAACATTTCTGGCAGTAGCTGTTGCTAGTAATTGGGCAATTGAGCAACTAGATATCAATAATGCTTTCCTCCATGGTGATCTAGAAGAGGAGGTTTACATGGTTTTACCACCAGGATTCCAGAACAGCAAGCCAAATCAAGTATGCAAACTTATGAGATCATTGTATGGTCTAAAACAAGCTTCTAGTCAGTGGAATGCAAAATTAACCAGAGCCTTGCAGAACATGGGTTTCTCTCAGTCCTTAACAGATCCCTCTTTGTTCACTAAACAAACAGGTAGTTCTTTCATGGCCCTATTAATATATGTGGATGATATTCTGGTGGCAGGGACAGACTCTATTCAAATACAAGCTCTCAAACAGTTATTGGATAATGCTTTTAAGATCAAGGATCTTGGCAATCTGAACTACTTCTTAGGCATTGAAGCCTTTAGAACTCCCAAGGGCATTAACCTATGCCAAAGAAAATATACCCTGGACATCTTGCAAGAATATGGTTTTTTAGAAGCAAAACCTGCACCAACACCTTCTGTCTGTGGCCAAAAACTCAATTCCAGTGAAGGCAACCTCCTTGAGCATCCTGAGGATTATAGAAGGCTGGTTGGTAAGCTCCTCTATCTAACCAACACCAGGCCAGACATAACATATTCAATCCAGCAGCTGAGTCAATTTGTGGATAAACCAAGGAATAGTCACCTAATGGCAGGTCATAGGGTATTGAGATACCTTAAAGGGTCCCCTGGAAAAGGCATTTTTTACTCCTCTAACAACCATCTTAGACTGCAGGGTTTCTCTGATTCAGACTGGGCATCTTGCATTGAATCTAGGAAGTCCTTGACTGGTTATTGTGTCTATCTTGGAGATTCATTAATCTCATGGAAGACCAAGAAGCAAGTAACTGTTTCCAGATCTTCCTCAGAAGCAGAGTACAGGGCTTTGGCATCAACAACTTGTGAGCTACAATGGTTATTGTATTTACTGGCAGATTTGGGGGTAGAAGTAATCCAGCCTGTGGCATTGTTTTGTGATAGCAGTTCTGCTATTGCTATAGGAGAAAATCATGTGTTTCACACGTACAAAACACATTGAAATCGACTGCCATGTTGTGAGACAAAAGATTCAAGAAGGAGTCCTTAAACTGTTGAGTATCACTTCTCAAAATCAGACAGCAGATGGATTCACAGAGGCTTTATCAAAACCTTTATTTGATAGATTTCATGCTAAGCTGGGCTTGCAGGACCTCCATGCTCCAGCTTACGGGGGTGATGAAGCAAGCTAAAACTCTCACCAACACCATCAGTAAAGAAGGCAGTGAAGGCAACACAGTGAAGGATATCAAACAGTTATAACGGCCAGGGGCCTTTTTGTCCTTTCCCATTTTTAGTTATAAAGGCTTCAAGTCTTCAGTGTATATTCATATAAAATGAACTTCCCGCCTAGGCTTTCATCTATCACAAATATCACAGCTCATTTTTCATCTTCTCTCTGTAACCACCATCTTCAATCAATGAATTTCACCATCACTTTTGCTTGAATTGAACCATTTCAACACCTGCAACTTATATCTGCAGCTAATTCAGAAACTTTAGCACTCAAATCAACAGGCACATGATTCAGAGCCGCTTCCTTGAGTGACTCAATATGATAACACAATTCTTCTCTTCTCACTGCTTGAAATGAATTGATCTTATGATTACTAAGCAACTCTAATGAGCACAATTTGCGCATGTTGCGCCAATAAGGACCGTAGTGGCTAAAGCTCAAATTCTTTTGATCATAAGATATATACTTAGCTGCCTCATTGGGTGGTCTGTTTGTAAAAATAAGATCATGAGTCTTGAGGAAGAGCTCTGCAGCCTGAGAAGATGAAACAATAATATTGTCGACGTACCCAAATCGCAAATACATTATAGGACCATATTGTTTGGCTAGCTTGTTCAAATGCCGATGGGGATTATTTTTACCAATCATCAAGTGAAGGTGTCCCAAAATGGGAAGCCCTCTTGGACCTGGCGGTAATTTCTTGGCTTTCATCTTCTTTACAAGGCCATGAATGAGAGACACAGCTGCAAACACAGCAAGTGTTGTCCAAAGCCATGCCATCTCCAAATTAAATGTGTTTATGTATCATCAAGTGGCTTAGCTTGGAAGAGATTTATAGCTGTACTACTGTCATCTATCAAACATAAATTGTTCAAGTAATTAAAGTATAATGTGTATATAGTAATTCATTATATTTTATCAACATTATATTATATTGCTTAGTTATAATTCTATGTAAGTCTTCAACAACCACTCATGTACTATACGTACAGTACGTAGATCTGTCAACATTGCTTATTCGCTTTTGCATATATGTTTGTTGGTATTCCTAATTGTCCTGAATAGTGAACATAGTTACGTTATTATTTGCTATCCACGCATGTGACATGTCCGACTAGCGGCTGAGATCTGCCAAGATGGGGTTCATGTAATAGGTACATCCGCACATTTGAAAAACTTGAAAATCAAAATTGATCTATGTTGTAACTTAATTGTTGGTTATGCATGTCATAACAAATCTTTTAATAATATATTTCACATTTATTAAAAGTGATATGATCAAAACATTTATATGTTAATCCAGACTCATATTTTCTACTAACAAATTAAAGAAAAATAGAGGGGAAGTCATGGAAAACATTATTTAGTTGTTGTGACGCAAATATTACCCCAGTCTCCAGTTGAGGTTTGTAAAGAAATGTTGACCAATGACCTAAAAACTCTCTAGTAGCCAAATATATAACCCAACATTTTTCTTCGTATATATGCAACCCATAGAGCAATAATCGTACAAGTCAAATGGTCATGCATGTAATTAGGTTTTGCAAATTAAACAAAACCAAGAATGTGTTGTTACTCTTTTTATCTTGAAAATGTGGTGAAGTGAATGTGGCAAGTTCATTTAAGTGAAAATTTAAAGAAATAAAAACTCCAAAGACCACACTATCTGAAACGCAGACTCGGGAAAAGGATGGTGTGGCAGACCTTAAGATTGACATGAGCAAAGCATATAATAGAGTTGAGTGGAGGTTTCTAAGAGCTATTATGGTTAAAATGGGGTTCAAGCAAAAATGGATAAATATTCTTTTAGAAACGGTCAGTTCTATCAAATATCATATTCTCTAGGGTTTTTTACTGAAATGGGAAGGGATAAATGGTTTTGGACAATAATGGGAAGCCTTCTTTTTTTTACAGGAATAGGAAAAACGAGTTTGGGAAACGCGGTTGGGGTAAAAACCGCATTTCCCAAACTCGGTTGGTTTGCGAATATACGGTCATGACAACCGCATTTCCCAAATGCGGTTGTCATATACACAAAGCCGCATTTGGGATATGCGGCTGTCGTATATCATACGCTGGCTGCATTTCCCAAAGTTGCAGTGATAACGGGTGGCACCAGCAGCATCGGAGAATGTTCGGCGAGGCTTTTTGTCCGGCACGGGGCGAAGGTCATCATTGCGGATATCCAGGGGAAGACTACGTGTCCTACGTGCACTGCAACGTGAGACGCGAAGCCGATGTCGAAAACGCGGTGAACACCGCCGTGTCCAAGCAAGGGAAGCTAGACATCATGTTCAGCAACGCCGGAGTTCCCGGAAAGGGTGGAGAGTCGTCGTCGTGGTCGATCCTCGACGCCGACTACGCGCGACAACTTCAGAACCGTGCTCGACGACAACGTGTTCGGAGCCTTCCTGTGCGTGAAACACGCGGCGCGGGTCATGATCCCTGTTAGATTATGTGAAAAACAGATGGTGATGATTGATAGCTGAACACATTGCAGAGAAGAAGAAGAAGTACTCTCATTATTGTGTGTCAGTCGTTCATTACAGCAGCAAGAAGCATTATATATGAAAGCCTGGTCTATTCAAAAAATGGTTATAACAGAAAATATGAGTGTAAAGACAAGAATGCCCTTTGGGCTTAAGATGACAAGAACAACCATGATCCCTTGACTGCCTTGACTCCTCTTATGACTGCATCAGCTTGTAATCTCCAACACCCCCCCCCCCTAAGCTGGGGAATGGACATTCTGAAGCCAGCTTAGAATGAAAAATTTCAAACATTGGTTTCGATAAAGCTTTTGTAAATCCATCAGCAATCTGCTTCTGTGATGAAATAGGGAGCAATCTGATCACTCTGTCTTGTACTTTCTGTTTGACAACATGGAAATCAATCTCAATGTGCTTGGTGCGTTCATGAAAGACATGGTTCTCACCAATGGCAATTGCAGATTGATTATCACAAAAGAGGGAAGTGGGACTATCACATGGCACACCCAAATCTGTTAGCAGATAATGCAGCCATTGGATTTCACATACAGTAGAAGCCAAAGCTCTGTATTCTGCCTCAGAGGAAGACCTTGAGACAGTAGCTTGCTTCTTAGTTCTCCAGGAAATTAAGGCTTCTCCAAATTATATGCAGTAGCCAGTGATGGACTTTCTAGTCTCTGAACATGTAGCCCAATCTGAGTCAGAAAAGCCTTGCAGCCTAAGAGGGATAGAATAGACCTTTTCCTGAAGATCCCTTGAGGTACCTGAGTACTCTATGAGCTGCTGTTAGATGAATGTGTGTAGGTTTGTCAACAAATTGACTCAATTGTTGAACTAAATGTGAAATATCTGGCCTGGTATTAGTCAGATAAAGGAGCTTCCCAATCAACTTTCTGTAAACCTCTGGATCATTCAATGGAATCCCCTCTGTACTGGTTAGTTTCTGACCTGTGGTTGCAGGAGTTTTGGCTGGTTTGGCCTCCAAAAAACCATTCTCTCTCAAGATCTCTAGAGTATACTTCCTCTGACAAATATTGATGCCATCAGAATTTCTGAGAGCCTCAATCCCCAGGAAATAATTCAGACTACCAAGGTCCTTTATTTTGAAAGACATGTCCAGGAATTTTTTCAGCTCATTGATTTGTGATGAAGTAAAAGAGTTGCCTGAAGTAAGGAAGTAAGGAAGTAAAAGAGTTGCCTGAAGTCTTTGTGAACAAAGAAGGGTCTGCTGTGGACTGATGGAAACCAATTAGCATTAATGCCTGTGTTAACTTTTCATTCCACTGCCTGCTAGCTTGTTTTAAGCCATATAATGACTTTAGAAGCCTGCAAACCTGTCTAGGACTATCAATCTGGAAACCAGGAGGTGGAACCATGTAAACTTCCTCCTTTAGATCCCCATGTAGGAAGGCATTGTTGATGTCCAACTGTTGAATATCCCAATTCTTAGCAACTGCTACAGCCAGGAATGTTCTAATGGTGGTCATCCTAGCCACAAGTGAGAAAGTTTCAGTGTAATCAACTCCCAATTGTTGAGTATACCCTTTTGCAACCAATCTAGCCTTGTATCTTTCTATAGAGCCATTTGCTCTATGTTTAACCTTGTATACCCACTTGCAGCCAATAGGAGATTTTCCTGCTGGAAGATCTGTTAGGGTCCAAGTGTTGTTGGCAATCAATGCATCTATCTCAGTCTGCATTGCCTTTCTCCAAGGTTCATGTTGAACAGCTTCTTGATAGGACTGTGGTTCATGAGTAGAAGAAATAGACATAGCACATGTCCTATGACCAGGAGGGAGATGATCATAATATATGACTTTGTCTAATGAATGTGGGGATGTGCTGTCCTTATTTTTCACCATGGATTGGCAATAGTAGTCATGCAGCTTAGTGGGGATGTTCCTGGTTCTCCCAGACCTTCTAGGATGTGTCAGTCTGATCTCTGTGGTCTCATTTGTTCCATTGGTGAGATCAACTTAAATAGAATGTGGCTGAACATCCACTGGTGGTTGATCAATTTCAGTGGGATGTGGCTCATCAGGAAGTGAAGGCTGATTGAATTCAAGAGTTGGTGAAACCTGATCAAAGTCAGCTGGATGTAGCTCAATATCTGGTGGTGAGTCATTCATCTCAACAGAGTGTGGTTCCACATTTTGAGTGTTGAAATACATTTGCCTTCCTGTAGCATCTGTATCAACTGAAACAGGAATTAAAGGCAGAGAGGGATTAAAATGTTGAGACTCACTGTTGACTCCTGAAATATTTCCCTTATAGGGATAGATATCTTCATAGAACGGCAGCGTGATCTTCACTTCCAGCGTGGCTTCGGTGACGTACGGCAACGTGCCGCACGAGTACTCGGCGTCGAAGCACGCCGTGGTGGGGTTGGCGAAGAATTTGGGGGTGGAGATGGGGAGGTATGGGGTGAGAGTGAACTGTGTGTCGCCGTACTAGGTGGCGACGCCGATGCTGAGGGGTTGCGTAGGGATAGATGAGAAAGAAAAGGTGGAAGAATTTGTGGGTGAGATAGCAAACTTGAATGTCGTATACGACAGCCATGCGGTTGTCGTATACAGCTGTCGTATATTATACGACAGCCGCATTTCCCAAATGCGGTTGTCATGACCGTATATTCGCAAACCAACCGAGTTTGGGAAATGTGGTTTTAACCCCAACCGCGTTTCCCAAACTCGTTTTTCCTATTCCTGTCAAAAAAAAAAAAAAAAAAAAAGGCTTTCCATTATTATCCAAAACCATTTGTCCCTTCCCATTTCAGTCAAAAATCCTATTCTCTATGACCAAAGGCATTTGGGGCCGATCATTCCAGGACGGGCCAACAACAGGGCGACCATTTATAATTGTATCTCTTTTTATTGGTTGCCAAAGGGTTAAGGGCGTTGATTGACAATAAAATGAGCGGAGGGCTGTTGCATGGGGTAAGTATCGCGAGAGGGGCACCACCAATATCACACCTCTTATTTGCAGATGACTGCTTCCTTTTCCTATGTGCGAACAGTGTGGAAAGCTACCAATTGAAAGGGGTTTTGCAGTCATATGGTATAGCTTCGGGACAACAAATTAATTTCGATAAATCCGTGGTCTGTTTCAGTTCTAACATTGACCAAAGAAGTAGAAATGATGTAGTCCGTATTCTTGGTGTTAGTCAAGGGGACACAGCGGGGAAGTACTTTCGGCTTCAATTCCTTCGTTAGTCGGCATGCAGAAATAAGAAGATGATTCTGGGCTTTCTAAAGAATACATTTTTGAACTGTGTCCGTAGCTGGAACTCTAAATTCCTTTCCAGAGCTGGCCGTGAAGTGTTATTGAAGAATGTCTTACAGCTTTGTCGTGTTATGCAATGATGGTCTTCCTTTTACCAGTCAGTCTTTGTAAGAAAATCGAATCAATCCTTAATCAGTACTGGTGGACAGGCACGATGGGTGACAAGAGGATCCTGAGGTGGAAATCATGGCATGGATTGTGCGCACCAAAACTGAAAGGAGGTATGGGTTTCCGGAAATTACGGGAAATGAATCTTTCTCTCTTAGGTAAGCAGGCTTGGCGTACTTACTCGCCCGGATTCGCTTGTTGCTCGTGTTTATAAAAGCAGGTACTATCCTCATTCTTCGTTTTTTTTATGCAGCCCCTGGGAGTAATCCATCGTATATATGGCATAGTATTCTAGAAGCGAAAAATATGATTAAGAGGGCTTGTCGAAGAAGCATTGGAGATGGTAGGACTACAATAATTGGTAATGATCCCTGGCTCGCATTTGCTGATGATCCTTATGTCCGAACTGATTTGCATCATTCAATTAAGGAGGCTCCGGTAAGCTCCCTTTTTAATGACCAAGGTTCCGGTTGAGATATTGATTGTGTTAAAGATGTTTTTGATGAGCGAGATGTAAACTGCATTCTTAATATCCCAGTAAGTACATGACAACCCCCTGATACATGGGTTTGGAAGGGGGAAACTAAGGGAGAATATTCAGTTAAGTCATGCTATCGTATGTTGGCCGATGAGATCCATGATATTAGGCCTTGGCATCTTGTTTCAAACCTGCAGGTACCACCTAAAGTAAAAATGTTTTGTTGGCAATTTGGCTCATCCATTCTGCCAACGCGGAATGCTCTAAGCATGAAGCATATTTCGTGCACCATTTTTTGTCACATGTGTGGTCTTGAAGAGGAATCAACTACCCACTTGTTTACAGATTGTCATTATGCCGCTGCCATATGGTCCAATTTCCAACTGCCGAATACTCTGCATGTTCAAGGTAATATAGTGGATTGGTTTTTTGACCTTTTGACTAAGCTAAAAGATGATAGGCGATGCAAGTTTGTAATACTTTGTTGGCCTCTTTGGGGTAGCAAAAATGATTGGGTTTGGAAAGGAGTACCTTTTGCCAGTGATCCAATTGTTCATATTGCTCTATCCTTTTGGGCAAATTGGAAAGTGGTGAATACTGTGGATAGCAATAACAGTGGAATGCAAGTTAATTCGGCTGGATGGAATTTGCCAGCCGCAAAAAGGTTGAAGTTGAATACGGACGCTGCCTTTGATGTGGAGAATAATGTTATGGGTCTTGGTTGGATATTACGGGATGACGGTGGTCGCTTCTTGGCGGCCAAAAGTCTTCGTATCCCTGGTCAATATAGTGTGCTGGAAGCGGAGGTGGTTTGTATCCAAGAAGCTCTAACTTGGCTTAAAGATACAGGACTTGGGGATGTAGATGTTGAAACGGACTCGCAATTATGTTTTTATGCTTTACATTTGAACTCCTTTTATTCTGCTTTTGGTTTTTTAGTAGATGATGTTAAAGAAGTTGCCTCTATGATTAATGGGGTTGACTTTGAGTTTTTTAAGTGATCTGCGAATCGTGTTGCCCACACTCTTGTTAGGGAAGCCGTTTCTTTATCAGGTTGCGGGGAGTAGTTTGATTATCCTCCCCATTACCTTGTTGCTGTTCTTTTTTTCTGATTTAATGAATTAATTTCTTTCCCTAAAAAAATAAATAAATAAATAAATAACTCCAAAGACCACTCAACTTTTCACATGGAACACCTTTCAACATGACAAACAAGCAAGCAATAAGGCCGATTCAATCCATATTTCTCAAGAGTATGGATGACAATTTCAATCCGTCCGAATTTACCTCACATGGATTAGGTTTTTTTGATTGGTGGGTGGGGTGGGTCAGGGTGGGTCTTAAAAAATTAAACCCGTGGTGGGTTGGGTTGGGTTCAGGTTTTATGTACAAAACCCACCTAGAAACACACCCGGGCCACCATGTCTGTGTGTGTGTCAAATAAGTACTAGTAAGTAGTTAATTATACAAATTTATAGAACTTCTTATTATTTTTAGTTCTAAACGAATTAATAAGTTTATTATGAACAAAGTATAAAATAAATGTTACTAAATGTGACGCATCCACAGTATAATGTTTACGTACATTAAGTTTAGTGTTTATGGACATTAAGACTTAGGTTTATGGACATATAAAACAAATATTATGAATATAGTACAAGTTGATTGTTATTGAACGTTATGCTTAAATAACATAATGTTATGTACATTAAACTTTATTTTTATGAACATATAAAATAAACATTATGAACCTACTATAGAGTGAACGAAAATACATATGATATATGTTTAGTTTAATGTTTATGAACATTAAGGTTTAAGTTTATAGACATATAGAACAAATATTATGAACATAGTACATAATGATGTTATTAAATATGTTGCACTAGTTGACACTCTATAAAATGACGTTGTTTTGGACCAAGGTCCACCATGCAAGGTGAACCTTGGTCCATAATTTGCCTTTGTCAAGTAGTCATTTACAGCAAATTATATCATGCACCGCAGTGCATAATCGATTATGCACCGCGCATCAAAACGACGTCGTTTTGTTAAATGAAAAGAAACGGCATTTGTTTTCCGCACCCTTCGGCAAAAAGTAACTCTGTTATTCAGTTTCATTTTGTATACACTGCAGTTTCAGTTCAACACAACTACAGTTTCATTTCGATATAACTACAGTTTCATTCGATATTTATAGACTCAAATATGTGAAAATGTTATTTAATTTTATTTTATATACACTATAGTTTTATTAAAACACAACTACATGATCATTTTGATGTAATTACGATTTCATTTTACAATATATACTAAAATATGTGAAATGTTATTCAGTTTCATTTTATATAGACTGCAGTTTCATTTCACCACAACTACAGTATCATTTCGATATAACTGCAGTTTTATTTCATAATATAAAAATAATACGTAAGGGAATGTCGGTTTAGATGTATTATAGTGTCAGTTGGTGTTTAATACACCAAACATGCAGACTCCGTTAACGGTAATGTCAGCCCGTTTCTTTACTTAAAGAAACGGCGTCGTTTTTTACCGCGGTGCTGCATGTACACCGCGATCTACGATATAACGACTGTTCTTGCTAAGCATTGGCGCAACGAGAGCCCAAATGATACTATGTTCAAGTTAAAATTTTAACTCTACTACAAAAGTTAGTTTATAAGTAGAGATTTAATCACAACTTATATATAACTTCATAATCTCTTGTAAAAGTGATGTATGGTGTTATCAAAATATTATGTTTCTTCTTTCAAGGAAATTAAAGCCGCATCGTATTATTTGAAAGTTCCATTTTTCTGCATGTTTTCTAGCAGGGCCGGTTCTGAGCATGTCTAACATGTGCGACCACACAGGGCCCCCAATTTTTGGGGGCTCCATATTTAAAAAAAATAAAATAATATGTATATATAGTATACATGATTTCAGACTAAGTGCAACAAGATTGGACCAATTTGTGATAATGTAAAATTGAGCTCAATTAGCAATTGCTTTAAAAAAAAGTGTGTGTGTGTGTGTGTGTGTGTGTGTGTGTGTGTGTGTGTATATATATATATATATATATATATATATATATATATATATATATATTTCATAATCCTTTGATTCCCTTCTCTACTTTTGACGGTTCCTAATTCCTAAATCTCATTTGACAAGTACCATTGTTAATTAAGAATGACAATTTCAAATTCAAAATCTCAAATAACAATTAAGCATATTTGACCGGGACCTTCTGGTAATTAGCAATTATCATTATTTTTATTTTTTAATTCTGTTAGTGTTTTTATTTTTGTCCAAAAACCATAACATATATTTGGCAATATTATTATGGCAAACTAAGATAGGGTTTAGCTTGGTGTCTGTTTACTCTTACAGAAGACTGATTGATCAAGTTCATCAACATACGCACTGACACTGAAGATCTGATAAAGGGAGATGTTTCCAAAATGCTGAACGCGGTTTGAGAAGACAGTTTTGGAAAGAAAATCAGTGTATCTGTTTTGGAATGTATGGACCGAATCTTTAGGATTGCATTCTTCACAAATTGTCCTACCATCTACAATCAAAGATATTTTTGGAGAGTGTTCTTACCAAGGAAGTATAAGTATCCTTATTCGGTCAAGAATTAGGGTTACGGTTTTAAGAAGACGAAAACACTCCATGCTACAGAGAGACATATATCTTTGATTATCATGCCTCTTCTCAAGACAATAAGTTCTTGGTGATTATGATGAAGAACTATCGTTGCTTAAACAGAAGGACGCGAAGATCACTCAGTTGTGGTAACAACGTGGGACTGCGTCATTGAAGCGGACTGCATCAGAGTTAGCTCTCCAATTGAAGGGATTTCATTGGACTTCTGCATGCGTGGCTCTCCGACTTCAACAATCCACTAAACCCTTGTAGACTGGGTACGTACCTTGTGTGGGGCACTTGGGTGAGACTGTTGTTTCTCTACCTTTGTACATTGGATTATGAGTTAGTGGATGAGACGCCTCGGTGATCGTCCCCTAGATGTAGATACACACTGTATCGAACTGGGTAAACATTGTATGTGTTGTTTTATTATCTGCTCTAGTTTTTCCTCCACAAACTAATCTGCAATCTATCTAACTGACTGACAATTCAGGTCTCCGAATCAGTCAGTCCAATACATCAGTCGATTATCTCTAATAATAATCTTAAACTGAGGAAATGCAAAATTACATGTGGTATCAGAGCTTTTAAGTCTACACAGTGACTTGATCCTTGTGGGAACAACTTTTTGCATTGTTCTCTCTTTAAGAAGTTGTTTACTTGGCTGTCTGTTGGCAGTTTGTCTGCTCTCTGCTTGTGTGTTTTGGCTAGTTGTCTTTTGATTCAGGATGGATGCAAGTATAAAACCACCAGAATTGGATGGTCACAACTATTCTTTCTGGAAGGCTCGAATGGAGATTTACCTTCAGGCACAAGGTACCAGAGTTTATCGTACTGTTCTCACCGGATGGAGTCCTCCGACTGTTCAGAATGCTGACGGAACTGTTGGGGCCAAACCTATAGAGACATGGACTGAAGATGAGATATCGTCCTCTGATCTGAACAATAAAGCACTGAATTCTATTGTAGGATCTCTGCATGAATCAGTCTTTACCTTAGTCACCGGGATAAAAGAAGCAAAACGAGTATGGGAAATCCTTGAAACCAGATTCGAGGGTACCAGTGATGTCAAGCAGTCAAAGCTTCAGTTGGTACTATCAGAGTTTGAAGCTCTCAGAATGGGTGAAGAGGAAACGATCTCAATTTTTCACAGTCGGGTTCAGAATTTGATGAATAGAGCTTCAATATTTGGTGAACCGTTTACTGATGAAAGAGTGGTCAAGAAGATCCTTCGATCTCTACCAAAACGTTTTCGAATGAAAGTGACTGCAATTCAGTAACACACAGGATGGCAGAAGAAGAGTGTGGGAGAACTTATGGGAAGTTTACATACTTATGAACTTGAAGTGCTGGCTGATGATGAACCTGCAGTCAGTAGAAAAGGCAAGTTAGTGGCCTTTGTTGCTGAAGCTGATCGAGAATCTGACACAGATGACATAGATGATGAAGCTTTGGCCTTGCTAACAAAGAATTTTAAGAAAATATTGAAAGGCTTCAATCGAAGGAGTCAAGGACAACCTAACAGGACACAGTACAAAAGTAGAAACTCCTCCTATCAGAAAACAGAAACGCCCTCCTTCACACAGAATAGTCAGTCCCAGACTGGTCGAACAAGACAAATCAGAAGTAATTCAACTGACACAGTTAGACCTCTGAACCAATCAGTGCAATGTCGAGAGTGTGAAGGATTCGGACATATACAATTTGAATGTGCAACGTATCTCAAAAGGAAGAAAGATATGTCTGTGGCAACCCTAAGTGATGATGAGGAGGAAGCATCAAATGACCAGTCCGATGACAATGTGGGAAACTTCGTGGCCTTCTTCACAGCTACAGAGAATCAATCAGAAGAGAATGAAACCGATGAAGAATCGTACATATCATCAGATGACTTTGAAGAGAGGCATACTCAACTAGAAATGGAATTTGCTAAACTAGTTGGAAGTTGGGAACAACTGGTGAAAGTCAATAAGAATCTGAATGAAGATCTGAAGCATGGATATGAGCTCCTGAAGAAACTAAACACTGAACTAGTCACAAAAGAAGATCTTATTACTCAGATAAGATCTCGAGAGGGAAAATTGATAAAAGAACTGGAGGATCCAAAGAAGAACATCAAGATGAGGGATACCACTTCTACCTTAGACAAAATTCTGGATTTTGGTCGAAACTCCAATGATAAAAAGGGACTCAGTTTTGAACGAGGAGAGTCCTCGAAGACAGCACCTGTGTTTATCAAAGAAGGTACATCAGTTGGTAAACCGGTTCATAGTTATGAACAAAGTCAGTCATCATGGTCAGTACAGATAAAGTAGAAAGGAATCATGCACACTCGGATTGCTGAGACTAAGTCTGACATAGTCAAATTTCAATCTCATTACTCAAGGTTCAAGACTACATTTGTAAAAGTTAGACAATACGTACCCATCTGTCACTACTGTCAAACAAAAGGACACACTCGACCTGAATGTTACTTCTTCTACAGAGATCATAGGAAGGAGAAATATCAGAACAAGTCTATTACCCCCTTCACAAGACAGGTTTGGGTCAGGAAATCAGAAGTAATATGCTATCCCACAATAGTTCTGACCGCTTCTATGACTGAAGCAAGATGATATTTCGACAGTGGATGTTCCAGACATATGACTGGGAATGTCAAGTGTCTCATGGCTATTCAACCTAGCAGTGGATCAGTCACGTATGGGGACGGACAAAAAGGAAAGATAGTTGGAAAAGGTATCCTAAATGTACCAGGTTTGCCACATCTGGACGAAGTTCTCTTAGTCAGTGGTCTAAAAGCAAATCTTATTTGCATCAGCCAGCTGTGTGATCAGAATTGGAATGTTTGCTTCAATCGTGACTGCTGCAGAGTCCGTGATAAAGCAGATCAAGTGGTGATGGAAGGAACACGATCTTCTGACAATTGTTATGTTCTGACAAATGAATCTGCATGTCTAATATCTAAAACAAACGAATCAAAACTATGGCATCGACGATTGGGACACATAAACTTCAGAGATATAGACAAAATGATCAAATTAGATGTTGTACGTGGGATACCTAAGCTCAAAATAGAACAGGAAGGAGTTTGTGGTGCATGTGCCATTGGAAAGAAAATAAGAGCTCCTCACAAAGCAGTAAAGATAATCACTACTGAGAGATGTCTAGAACTGGTTCATATAGACCTTATGAGACCAACTCAGACTGAAAGCATTGGCGGAAAGAAATACATCTTTGTGTGTGTAGATGATTTCTCTCGTTTCAGTTGGATATACTTTCTGAGAGAAAAATCCGAGGCATTCAATGCTTTCAAAACTCTATGCATAAGAGTACAAAAAGAAAAGGACGAGCCCATTATAAAAATCCAAAGACTGAGAAGTGATCATGGGAAAGAGTTTGAAAACTCCTTATACTCAGATTTTTGTTCCGAAAATGGGATAGCTCATGAGTTCTCGGCTCCTAGAACAGCACAACAGAATGGTGTGATGGAAAGAAAGAATCGGACCTTGCAGGAAATGGCTAGAGTGATGTTACACGCATCGCATCTGCCATAGCGTTTCTGGGCTGAAGCAGTGCACACAGCATGCCATACAGTGAATAGAGTCTATCTCAGACCAGGTACGTCTAAGACACCATATGAGATATGGAAAGAGAAGAAGCCAAATTTGAAGTACTTTCATGTGTTTGGAACAAGATGCTATGTTCTAATCGATAGGGAACAAAGATGAAAGTTTAAACCCAAGAGTGATGAGGGCATCTTTCTTGGATACTCTCCAAACAGTCGAGCTTATAGAGCTTACAACAAAAGAACTCAATCAGACATGGAATCTGTGAATGTTTTTGTAGATGATAATCCAGAAGAATCAGATGAAACGTCGGTGATTGATCCAGAGACAGATCTCCCTATCAGTGAGTCGTTAAAAACAACTGAGAAAACCAAACTGTCTGACACACATGATTCATCAGAAGAAGATAAAGATAGCCCTGAACAGGAGAACTCTCTCTCGGATGGTGATGGTAAGAATAAGCCCACCAGAACTCAGAAAAATCATCCATCAGACAACATAATTGGTAATCCATCAGATAAAATGAACACTAGGAGTCAGATGAGAAGCAATCTGATAGAAATATCCGACTTTGCCTGCTACACCTCAAAAATAGAACAAAAAAATGTGAAGGAAGCCTTGCAGGATGACTTATGGGTTAAGGCAATGCAAGAGGAGCTACATCAGTTTGAACGAAATCATGTATGGGATCTGGTACCAAGACCTGACCGTGTTAACATAATCGGAATAAAGTGGATCTTCAAAAATAAAACTGATGAAGCCGGTAACATTGCAAGAAACAAGGCTCGTTTAGTTGCTCAAGGATATACCCAAATAGAGGGAATTGACTATGATGAAACGTTTGCTCCTGTTGCAAAACTGGAGTCAATCAGAATCTTATTGGCAGTAGCGTGTATTCTGGGATTCACACTGTTTCAGATGGATGTTAAGACAGCGTTCTTGAATGGGTACCTGCATGAAGATATTTATGTAGCACAACCTAAAGGATTTGAAGACCCAGTTCATTCAACGCATGTCTACAAGCTCAGAAAAGCTCTCTATGAGCTCAAACAAGCTCCAAGGGCATGGTACGAACGTCTGACACAGTATCTGTTGCATCATGGGTATAATCGAGGGAGTGTCGATAAAACCTTGTTTGTTAAAACCACTGGAAGTCATGTTACTATAGCTCAGATTTATGTAGATGATATTGTCTTCGGATTTACCCTACAGAAATATACTGATGACTTAGTGAAGGTTATGAAGGAAGAATTTGAAGTGTCCATGGTTGGTCAACTGACTTATTTTCTAGGACTCCAAGTTAAACAGAGTCCTGAAGGCTACTTTATCTCACAAGAAAAGTATGCTAAGAATTTGGTCAAAAAGTTCGATCTGGAATCATGCAAAACACCCAGGACTCCTATTTCCACACCTCCACAAAGGTATCAAAAGATGATACTGGTCCATCAGTTGATAACACAGTTTATCGAAGTCTGATTGGAAGTCTGCTCTACTTAACCGCCAATCAACCAGATATAATGTTCAGTGTTGGAATGTGTGCAAGATATCAATCTGATCCCAAAGAGTCACATTTGATAGCTGCTAAACGGATCTTGAAATACATCAAGGGAACAATTCAATATGGGATATGGTATTCCAAGGACAGTGAACTCAGTCTGATTGCATATTGTGATGCTGATTGGGCAGGAAATATTGACGACGGAAAGAGTACATCAGGTGGATGCTTCTTTGTGGGTAAGAATTTAGTATCATGGCTAAGCAAGAAACAGAATTCTATCTCTCGAAGTACTGCAGAGGCAGAATATATAGCAGCTGGAGGATGTTGCACTCAGCTGGTCTGGATGAAGCAAATGCTTCTAGATTATGGTCTCACTCAAAGGACAATGACACTTTACTGTGACAATGTCAGTGCAATAAACATTTCAAAGAACCCAGTTCAACATTCCAGAACGAAGCATATTGATATAAGGCATCACTATATCAGAGATTTGGTAGAATCAATGGAGATAGAGTTGGAATATATTCAAACAGACAAGCAATTGGCTGACATACTAACTAAGCCTCTGGACGCAAATCGGTTTGAGATTCTCAGATCTGCTCTGGGAATCTGCAGGATTGATTAGTAAGGCAGAATAATAATACAGAAGGAACTGTATGATGGTCTCAATCTCGGGTCAAAATTACATCTTTGACTTCCTTTTTAATCTCTCTTCTGTTTCTGTTAAGATAATATCTTAACCTTGGTTACCAAAATTAATTTGCCATTCAAAATTCAAATCTTCCGTTTAATCCCTAAAAAGGAGCTATACCGTTGCGTCAATCACATCACAGCTGCATGGATTCTGACAGCCGCATTGAATAGTGTTCATCACCCTTGGGATTATATATTTCATCAGGTCATTATTGATAGGAAAAGAGTCCTAAACACTACTTTGCTCTCAGTTAATATCTTACTGATTCTCTACCTAGGGTTTCTCTCTTCACATTCCAAAACCTCACAACTATGGCTGATGCAGTGAGGAATATTATCATCAAGTTGGGAAGGAAAATCCATTCACCAGAAACTGCAACGAAGCATGTGAAAACACTCCTCCAACTCGCAATGAAAAAGAAGCTGAAACTAGACTCTGCTCTCCGCGACGAGATCATAGTCACGGTGATTTCAGACTACCCGGAGTTCTATGCGGACTGGCCGGACGATGATACAAGCGATCTTCTTATGTTGGCCTCTGAAGCGAGTGACGATGTTAGCCCTGCCTCCATTGCTGAACCTGAATATGGGAACTGTGCTGGGGCTTTCCTCCAATATTTTGCCCAAAGAGCTCTGGAATCGGAAGAAGTCTCGCGTCGAATGGCAGAAGCTCGACCTCTCTACCTTCAAGCTGCACAGGACGAAGCCAAACATCGTCTTGAGATTCTACGAACCAGGTCTAATACTTCTGAAACTCCTATTGAGATTTCCCCTGATAAGCCTGCTGATTTACTTTATGATGATATTGAGTCTGCTCTGCCTATTGCACAATCTGATAATGAGAATGCATTACTGTCTACGAAGTCCTCTTTGTCTGATGATCCACACCGTTTATCTTCTGAAAATTTTGAGTCTACAAAAGTTGTTCTTGACAGTGAGTCTGAAGAAAAAGTTAAACAATCTGATAAGATAGATAATTTGAGTCTAGTTGCTTACTCTGCTGATGTTGAGCAATCTGTAATTTCTGTTGTTCCTGTATCTGATGTTGTTAAGTCCTCGGTTGAGGTTTTCCCGGTTGTTGATCCACCTAAGTTATCTGCTGAGATTGAAGCTGAAAAATCTACAAGCCCTCGTCCCTCTGGTTCGATTGATGGAGTTCCAGTTTATACATCCACTACCTTGGCTGAAAGTCTTGATCACATTCGTCACTTTGCTGGTTTACCCTCTACCTCAGTACCTGAGCCATACAGAGTTATTCATCCTAATGATCCCACTGTGCAGATAGACAGTGATGATGAGAAAATTCTGGCTGAAGTGTATAGTTCACAAGCCTCATCGTCTGACTCCATTAGACCCCTTACAGTGGAAGAGACAGCACATCCAGACTCCACTACATTCAAAATTAGAGAAGTCTCCAAACTTCTTGCATCTTCATCTGCTCCTGTGTCTGAGACAAGAAATTCGGTTTCACCAAGTCCTACTGATCATTCTCCTGCCAGAGAAACAAGAAAATCCAAAACGCAAAGGTGTTCCAGAAAGAGTGGTTGTGGAAACTGGTGATGATAATATTGACACTGTTCAACCAGAGAAAAGACGAAGATCAGCTGAGTCGGTGAAGGCTGAAAGTGATAGTGTTTAAAACCTTGAGATCGTCTGTCAAGAATAAGGCCCCTGCGACTGTTACCACCACTGCTACCAGAAAGTTGAAAGCTTCAACAAGGTCAAGAGGAAGGAGTGTGACTCCTAATGTGCAAGCTGCCTCTGATAGTACTGACACCACCATTTACCAGCCACAATTTGTTTTTGCTACAGCTCAATGCAAGTGGTCTACTATGGTGAGACGAGAGCTTATTGTTTAGCGATTAGTTGATGAGAATCAGTTAAGTTCTGTCTAAGATATATTACCCTTACTGAGTGAGGTTGGCCTCCTAAAGACTGTAACATCAATTTGCCCCTACTCGAAGCTGTTGACCTACGAGTTTTACTGCAATCTGAATGAAGAAATTGACAACCTTACGGGGACCACGTGCCAGCAGATTTTCATCAGAGGAAAGTGGTATGTTTTTGGTCCAGACATGATCATTGAAAGCTATTGACGAAGAAGAAATTACAGATTGGGATTTGGTTGCAAGGACTCTTATTGGTGGTCAGACTCCAGTATGGCCTACAAGTGATATTGACACTCTGTCCAGATTGGTGCTTACCTCTAAATATGTTATCCTCCACCGTATTGCACTGCACAATTGGCTTCCCTCTGCACATTTTCATACTGTTGGGAAACAACTGGCTGCTCTCTTGTTTCGCATTGGCACCAGAATGTCCATTGATTTGGGGAAGTGGATCTTCTATCATTTTCTTACCTTGATTCATCCGAGGGAACAGAAGGTACGACTGCCTTATCCTAATCTTATCTTTGGTGTTCTAACATCACAGGGCCTAGTACCAACTCCAAGTGAGGTTATTACTCCGTCTCTGCTCTATACTGTTGATCCGCGGCTCTTGATTGGCAAGCATATCCGTGATGTTACACCAGTTAATGCTCCTCCATCATCTTACACTGACCCTACTGTTGAGGACTCGCCACATGCGAAAGATGTTCAGCTGTCCCTACGACTGAAGGCTCGGGTGTCTGAGCTAGAGACTGTTAATGGCATTATCTCAAATCAGCTCAATGCAGCCCGTACTGAACTTGCGACTGTTCTGCTTCGATTAAGCTTGACTGAGTCTGCTGCTGCTGAGAACGTGAAGTCTGATAGTGAAGGTCCCTCGAATGCTTAATCGTTCCTTTGTCTATCTTTGGCAAAAAGGGGGAGTGCCTAAACTCAGGGGGAGTTTTTGTATGACTGCTAGTATCTTCTGGCCCTGTCTAGGCGTGTTTTTTTTGTGATGACCCCATGTTTTGTGAAGAATGTTACTTGCTTTTATCCAGCACAGCTTGTGTGCTGTTATTTCTTTTATGGGTTGTATTTCAGACTTTTTCCCTTTTATGCGACAGTTATCAGTTATTATATTTTATATCTCTAGCTAAACGTTTTGGTACTTAGTCGAGTTATTTTGCCAAATAATAGCCAAAGGGGGAGTTTGTTAGTGTTTTTATTTTTGTCCAAAAACCCCCAACATATAATTGGCAATATTATTATGGCAAACTAAGATAGGGTTTAGCTTGGTGTCTGTTTACTCTTACAGAAGACCGATTGATCAAGTTCATCAACAGACGCATTGACACTGAAGATCTGATAAAGGGAGATGTTTCCAAAATGCTGAACACGGTTTGAGAAGACAGTTTTGGAAAGAATATCAACGGATCTGTTTTGGAAGGTATGGACCGAATCTTGTAAGATTTCATTCTTCACAAATTGTCCTACCATCTACAATCAAAGATATTTTTGGAGAGTGCTCTTACCAAGGAAGTATAAGTATCCTTATTCAGTCAAGAATTAGGGTTACGGTTTTAAGAAGACGAAAACACTTCATGCTACAGAGAGACATATATCTTTGATTATCATGCCTCTTCTCAAGACAATAAGTTCTTGGTGATTATGATGAAGAACTTGAGAAGAACTATCGTTGCTTAAACGAAAGGACGCGAAGATCACTCAGTTGTGGGAACAACGTGGGACTGCGTCATTGATGCGGACTGCATCAGAGTTAGCTCTCCAATTGAAGGGATTTCATTGGACTTCTTCATGCGTGGCTCTCCGACTTCAACAATCCACTAAACCTTTGTAGACTGGGTACGTACCTTGTGTGGGGCACTTGGGTAAGATTGTTGTTTCTCTACCTTTGTACATTGGATTATGAGTTAGTGGATTGGACACCTCGATGATCATCCCCCAGATATAGATACACACTGTATCGAATATTATATTGGAGATGTTCATGCATAGGTAAATAAATATTGAATTTGTTTATTTAAATCGATAATTTAAAGTATATAAATGCAAGATAATATATGAGAAATTGATTATATTGTCACTAAAATAAATGTTTGCAACTTTGTAATAACGCTAATTTAAATACTTAGTCTAAAAACGATAATCTAAATAAATACTACTTTTGGTTTTTTAATCTCTCTTATTCTTCTTAATTCTCTTTTGGATAGCATTGTCATTGTCTTCATCTTCAGTACATGTCCTCTTATTTTTTTTAATTAGTAGTTTGTCATGTGCAATTGGGTTACTGGTGGTAGCATAGATGGATTCATCGTGCAATGAGATTATGGTGTAGGAAGTTTTAGATTTGCCTTGTTGCGTATATTGTAACACCCCCAAAACAAGACTACTTAAAACGAGTCTTAACACCTGCAGATCAAGCACAAAACTAGCACAGCGGAAGATAAAAAGATAACTGGATAAAAGGAATCCAAAACGGGGTGTTATGTCACGTATACCACACTAGGTAAACGCTACGGCGACAATCTGCAAGTGTAACACTATCCCAAAAACAACCAAACTAGAACAATCTAAAGACATTGGCACACAGGCCTCAACAACACTGTCTAAAGATACAGGTGCTAAGCTACCGGCTCTAGACATCGCGCTCGACTACGCATCACCTGAAAGATACAAAGATAAACATCGGGGCGACGCCCGGTCAGCGAAAGATGCTGGTAACCCACCAATACCGTTAAGTATCATAAATAGGTAGATATATAATATGAAAACCATTTTCGAAACGGAATACATATATATAAGTCAAAACCAAGATCAAAAGACAACACAAGACTCACCACTCACAAGGACAAAACCGGGAACACATCCCAAACCACAAAGGTTAACCACACACAAGGATAAAGACTCACCCAACGGCAACACATGTCAAAACACCACACCACAAGCCTCCGTGACTACACACGTCACGAGAGAAGAGAACTCACCACAACAACGGCTTCACAAGCCCTCGTGACATCACCCATCACGAGTTGATATGCCTTCCTTATGCCCTGTTCCAACCTTATGGCTACCCCCAACCTTGTACCTTCGGTGCCAACCATTACCTCCAGAAAGCCCCTGTACAGCCAAGTCCAACCTTATTCCTCCGGGACCGTCGTCCCCCACCTATAACCACCAACGAAAACCCACCAATTCACGGCAACACATGCCCGGATAACACAATGTTATCCCCCAAACACGTGGACTCAGCCACAACTCCATGAAATCACGTCACGGCCACCACGAGGACCGCTGCAATACCTTGGTGACTAGCGTCCCATACCACTAATCGTGCAATCCAGGTAAAGCCACACACGCACCACCACTCACACGAAACAAGCAACGGATTGCAACAGAGGTACGAAACATACTCAAATAAGAGACAGGTCACCACCCATCGACAACAACGACGCTAGCATTAGGATAATAACTAGCAAGCTCAACAACGAGGAAACTCAAGATAGTTCCGAGGAACACACAAGACACCACACGGTTCAACGAAACACAATGTTGAACACTTAGCACGATACACAACACCAAAGATCCTACATGGATACCTACCATAAAGCTCTAGACCTATGAAACATCAAGAAGACGCTCAAATAGTTCCACAAAAGAACAACGGAAGGCCAAAAGATCAAAGACCAAGACAAACGAAACACGGGGAACAAATCCCATTCCAACATCACTGTGTTCCCCGCGGGTGGACCCACGGGTAGTGCCCCACCCGTGGTCCCGCCCGCGGGTACAATACCCACAAGGCATACGTTCCCGCGGGTAGGCCGGCGGGTGATGCCCCGCCCGCCGTTCCGCCCGCGGGTACGTCCCTGTACCACAACAAATCCCTTCGGGGATTTTCTCCTCCAAACACAAATTCAAGTCCAAAACATGCCAAATCTCACCAAGCACAACAAAATGACTTGAACCAAGGAAAATGCCAAGCAATGGCACAAAGGAAACCTAAACACAAGCTCTAGATATGCAATATCACAAGATAAATGCATAAACTCTCACATTTCATATCAAAGAACAAGTAGAAGCCAAGAAATCATATATAGGTAAGCAAAATAGGTTTTGTAGAGCATGGGTTACCTCTTGAAGACCAAAAGACTCTTCTTACACCACAACAAGCTCTCCACTAAGCTCACTAGCCAAACCCACTTCAAGATCAAACCAAAAGATCATAAAGATCCAACCTTTAAGAAAAAGACAACTAAGATGGAACCAAAAAGACTAAACAAGCTTAGATCTTACCCTTCTAGATGCCAAAATAGAGGAAAGATTGAATTTTGGAAGCAAAACTTGGAATCTTGACAAAGGCTTCTTTTGGCTTGAAGAACAAGCTACTCATGTTTTCTAGAGAGAAGGTAGAGATATTTTCTAGGAAATGTAAGGGAATGAAATGAAGAAGTCTTCTAGGTTTAGGTTACAAAACTAGCTCTTGGTGAAAAGATAAGGATACCCTTACTAACTCTTAGAAAGTGTAAGGAACAAGGGAACTCCTCTCAAAGCTCAAGGTACAACACTACTTAAAGATTGACTAGTCAAATACTAGTCCTTGAGTATCAAAAATCAGGATTTTAGGAATCAATTCCTCAAAAGAAATAGAATTAATTACTCAATTAATTCATGGTTTGGAGTGTGGATTTTTGGGGTGTCACATATATGATAGGATCTGAGTTGTACAACTCTTTACCTTAGAAACACATATTGATATTTGGTAGTTGTAGTTTTCCCCCTACGTGTTTCATGCGTTGTGAGATGTGTGTCGTAGGTTATCACGTGAAAGTATTGAACAAAATATTACTCCGTAATATTTATTACATTTTTATAAAATACTTGGTAAATAAATATATATAACATATTTTGTATTATAACTTTGATATTTAATTACAAGATAATGTAAAAAGAAGGCAATGGACAATGTAGTGAATATAATAAATTTGTTATGAACTAAAAGGAAATGTGATTGTACAGGTTAAAGATGATGCTGTAGGAGGAGCATGAGACCCCTCAGCATGAGAATGCATGCATGCTCTTTCTCCTACTCAATCAGCTAGACTACAGATTCCAAAAAGTTGACTACAAGTTTCAAGGAAGTAGGTGCTGAAAATTGAACACATATTTCCTTGCAATGCTGGATGCTATGAGCAAGTGACAAGCCATTCTGCCTAGCTTGCATTGTTATTATCCTTATCTTGTAAAAGATATATTTATTTAATCTCCCTTCAATCCTATAAATGTGATCCCCATTCTCCCTGTAAAATACACGAATGAATATATATAAAGTCCATCTGTCTTCCCCTCTTCATTCTGTAGTTCTTACATATTATATACATTGTTATTATTATTAAATTCACAACACGTTATCAGCACGATAATGCTCTTTTATAGATTGTCTTTCTCGGCTGGCACAACTTTGTTTGTTCATTTCTTCTTCGTAGCAATATTTCACCATGAACAAGATGAAGGCAATGCAACCGGCAAAGCAGAGGCGGCGGTCAATTTTTCCAACGACGAAATCTTGGAGGCGACGCCGTTAGTGGCGCTGGCTATAACGGAGGAGACCTCCGATCTACACTAATCCGGCTTGGCTCCTAGTTGGAAAAGGATGACGCCGGCAACGAACTGGAAGAGAAAACGGAGAGATCCGGCAGACTGGGGAGTTGGGTCTAGACGGCGGCGGAGCTGGTTCCCAACATCGACGTTGCCGACTTCCCGTCTCCTTCACGCAAGGCGAAAGATCTCTTGGCTGGTGTTGTTCTTTCGTTCAAACAAAAACAAAATGAAAAGAAAGAAAGAAAGAACGAAAAAAATTTTAAAATAAAAAATTAAAAAAAAAAAAAAAAAACAAACAAAGAGAGGAGAGAATGGCTGCAGTGTTGTTTCACAGGAAATGGAGAGAAAGACAAAAGGGATCCATTTCACATGCCAAGAATGAAATTATTATATATATATTATACTAACTTTGGACGGTGGCGGTTAATTGCAATTTGCATTAATTTGCAATTGTAATTAAGTAGCAGTAGCAAGATCCCTGGTGGCAACGAACCCAACGTGGACTGCTATACGTGGAAACCTCTAACCATGGGAGTACAACGTAAAATAATTACTGGATTCATATCGGAGCTTTGACCGTACTCCGAAGAGGTTTGTTCTTTCATATTTTAATACGATTCATGTGATAGTGACTACTATGTGCAAATAATTATTTTATGCACTAGTCATATATTTGGACATTAATTAAAAGCATCATTATTGGATGATTGAGCTTAGATAAATTATGCCCTATGTCTTTGCATACTATTGTGCTTAAATTTTGAGAGCATTTGAAATATACAATATTATGACAAAATCACCATTTCACATATTATATGGTGAATATTGTGAACATTATATGACAATTGTTTTTGTGTCACAATTTGCTCTCGTAGGCAATATGATCATGTGAATCATCATAATAATTATTTGCTATATGCCATAAATGTTGAATATATCCCATATATTATAAATGAAAGTTATTTTGATATGCTTATCAAAATCATGGGATAAATATGTATAATTATGTTTATGTTGGTATATGCTATTTTCAAATATCATATGGATTGGATGTGAGTCATGATTTTTCATGTGATGCCTAAAGGCTATGTGCTTGAAAGAAGCAAATGAATACATCATCACTCTTGATTGAATTCAAGAAAAATGAGAAACATGTATGTGTTGTGGATAATGTGACCACACATACAATCGATGTGTAAATTATTTATGCACATTGAAAAGAATGAGAAATTTGTTACTACAAAGTTTGGTAGTACAAAAATAATTGAGCTCCGGTAGAGCCAATATATTATTGCCTGGAGGAACAAAATTTATAATGCATTGAAAATTGAAATGCATTGTTCTCTCCAAAGTCTCATAGAAATTTGTATTCGTAGTGACGAATATCATGTTGAGACTATAAAATAAAGGAATCAAAAATTCCTTCAAAAGGCAATATCAGGGAAGAAATGTGTAATGGAAAATTCCCTGTTTTTCCTCATGTTTATGTTGCACAAAAATAAGTGCAGTTGAAGTCAATCTTATTGTAAACTAAAAAGTTTACTGATTTGAATAATTTTTAAGATTTGGCACCACCGATTAAATCATCCTGGATATGTGATGATAAAGATGATGATGATTTCTCATAAATTGAGAAAATGGATTTTAGAAATCATGAAAGATCTCACAATTCACAATTTATTTGGCGTTTAATGTCCATATGATTATTTGAGTAGCATTATAATGCATATCAGAATGTATATGCATTACCAACTAAATTGTTTGGCCATGGTAATATGACCGGCAAATTATTAAATAATCTTTGATGACCATAGAGTCACCTTAATTGCTTTAGTTGTTAACTTGTTATTAAAGCTACTTTGGCAATTTAAGAGTCAATGTGGAATTGCATATGCCTGACTTTGATTCCACTTTGGTTTGCCAAATTTGTGCTCTTAAATTATGTATATGCTTTGTTAATTTGATCATATACATTATATGATTGCATATACATTTATATGTGACGATTGGTTCACTTTGGGCCAAATATTGATAAGTCAGATTTGAAATACTATTATTGAACATAGTATATATATGTCAAACAGTAGTCTCCTTTATGAAGCATGTGTAAATGAAAATCTCCAAATTACATATTGGGAGATCTAATTTGATATACTACTATTTTTATCAAAATCTGACATATTTGCATATCTTGAATATGACCCCCTTACATCTAGTACGTGGTAAAATTGAACATTTCACAAAATCTTTGTTTTATAAATATGCAGTCTATTTTTTATCACATCATTATTGTGTATCTATAGGCTATCAAATGAAAGTAGGTATACATGTTAATTATAAATACCTAGAGCCTATTAAATGAGGATCAATAGATACGCTGACTGCATAATTTATGAAGATCATTTCACGGCATTAGGGGGAGATATGAGCCCAAATTATTTTGAAAATTTGAATACCGTGAAATTTCATGATATGAAAAGATCTTCAAAAATCCACATACTATATTGACTAAACTGAAGGTTCAGTAGATTTTTAATATCAAGCAAAGGCAATGATTTTACTGTAATGTAAGCAAATATAATCTTACTATGCTCAAAATTAGCTCTCAGTTGTTGTTATTACTAATGAGGATATGCTTGAAAAATTTCATGCATCAAATATTGTGTTACAACAGCAACATAGAGAGAAAGGTTTTATCAAATACTCTCAATTGATTTCATGTCTTATGATGGCTGAAAAAAAAAATAATGATCTACTGTTGAAAAACCACGAGACACGTCCTACTCGTTCAATCCCATTCCCTAGAGTGAATGAGGTATCGTATTATAATAAAAATACAAAAGGTTGTAGCCGTGGTCACGGTCATGAAAGATATCGTGGTAAAAATCCTGGTCGTGGTCAAAATTGTTATGGTGGTTATAACTTCAAAAGTAAAAGTTACCATCGAAAATGCTAGTACACGACGAGGAAAAGCCTGAAAATTATCCCAAAATGAAAGTATATATGACAAAAATGGTCATTGGGAACACGCTATCTGCCAAATATATATCTATTGATATATTTATGTTGATTAATTATGTCTTGAAGAGACATTCGTCTAAAAAGACAAAATACCAAGTGGTGCACAAAATAATTATAATACTGGGATGCGGAACGACCAGATCTGAATATGGTAAAAATAACTATAATCTGGTTGATTTTAAAATTGCCATGAATTATTATGGATATGGCTATATGGGAGAAAATTGTGAAAATGTTGTCAACAACGCAATTGCCTCAATAATTGCTCAATCTGGATCCAGAGCTTGGCACAAAATGTGCCTTGAAATTTTGATATATAAAAGAGCAATTAAGGCATAGCTCAGCTCGCTATTCTCTAAATTATGTACACACCATTGAATAGGTGTTGGTACGAAAAAGAATAATGATAGGATAAAAGGCAAGGCTTGGAGCTTATGGTTTACAAAGGTGCCCATAATTGATATGATATACTCTCCCAAAATGGATGACAATAAGTTCCGCTGATTAATATCATTGGCAGTGCATAAATATGCAGTTGAGAAAAGGCATGACCACTTGGATCATTGGACAAAATATGATGAATGTCATGACCAAATGATAATGGGTCAGTGGACGATATATTTGAAAATCCGGGATGGATTTGAAAGTTCTCAAAATGAAAAAAAAATGCGAGAATCGCAACATGAAAAGTATTATGGTCTTTATATGACCTGAAATATTGATGATGTGAACATCAATGAAATACATAAAAAGCTTAATGATGTTAGCTCATGTCTAAAGATGGGGATATTGAAATGAAAAGCTTGAAAAAATAAGCATTATCTCGACTTGAAGATCGAGTATTTCCTTAAAATGGAATTTATACACCAGTTAGTCAAAATATGATTTTGGTTGGCTATTTAAATAAGCCAATTATAATGGGCTACTTGGGTACTGGCTAATATTATCCTCATGAATGCCAAGTACCAAAACTGATTGTATTATATCTTTCCCACATTGTTCTATAAGGGGACAATAAAGATTGTGTTGCACCAATGAGAAATGGGTATTTATGAATTTTTTTTGGTTAGACATAAAGATGTCAATATTATACCCATGTGAGCTCTAAAAGAGTCACGAGATCATTATAAAATATATTCACCCCATTGATAGTTGAACATGTTTGTTCACAAAATCCATCTCTACATTTTCGAAGTTTATAAGGGATTTGAAGAATGCTATCTTCAGGGGGGGTATAATGATCATGAATATTCTGCCCTGAAGTTTATGTTGGGGTTATAGTTGTACTCTTTTTCCTTTAGCTAAGTTTTTTTTCCACTGGGTTTTTTTAGCCTAAGGTTTTTAATGAGGCAACCAGTGTAACACATAATTGAACATATACCATGTACTCGATCTTTTTCCCTCGACTAGGTTTTTCCCACAGGATTTTTCTAGCAAGGTTTTTAACGAGGCATGAGTATGAAGACAATACAATATGTATTGTCTAATTGGAGAAATGATACCTTATGAGAGATGGAATAGAAGTGAGGAGATGGAATATAACACACTTCTTTAGTCTTATCGTTATCAGGAGGAGCATATTATTGTACTTTTTTCCCCTTAACCAAAAGTTTTTCTCATTGAATTTTTCTTTGGTAAGGGTTTTAATGAGGCAATGAAATATTCATCTTTTGGACATCCAAGGGGGAGTGTTATGAACTAAAAGGAAATGTGAATGTCCAAGTTAAAGATGATGCTGGAGAAAGAGCATGAATGCATGCTCTTTTTCCTCCTCAATCAGCTAGACTACAGATTCCAAAAAGTTCTACAAGTTTCAAGGATGAGCAAGTGACAAGCCATTCTGCCTAGCTTACATTGTTGTCCTTATCTTGTAAAAGATATATTTATTTAATCTCCCTTCAATCCTATAAATGTAATCCCCATTCTCCCTGTAAAATACACGAATGAATTTATACAAAGTCCATCTCTCTTCTCCTCTTCATTCTGTTGTTCTTACATATTATATACATTGTTATTATTATTAAATTCACAACAAAATTAATAAATTTGAAGGTAATGAATATTTGAATGGTAGAAAATAAAGATAATATAACTAAAGAAATTATATCTCTTTTTAAATCTTTTATAATGAATAATTTTTTTAAATAAAGGCATTATAGACATCTAGCTACTTCTAAATTAATTAAATGCATATGTATTTTTTTTTTGTAGCTACTAATTTATTTAATTTAATAAGAGTAATAAAGTGGCGTACATACTTTTCATCAACAATAGTCAAATCGTTGATTTTTTCAATTTACATTCGTTGTTGAGACTAGGGATGTAAATGAGCCGAGCCGCTCGCGAGTCGCTCATGAGCGGTTCGGTCAACGCTCGGCTCGAACTCAGTCAAAATCGAGTTCGGTTCGAGCTCGAGCAGCTCGTGAATTAAACGAGCACGAGCCAAGCTTAGGTATTATAGGCTCGCGGCTCGATGAGCCGCTCGCGAGCCTTATAATATATTATATATTATATAATATATAATATAATTATATTATATTTAGTATATAAAAATAATAATTAGGGGAGGGAAATTAAAATACTTTAATAATTATGTATGGATAAAAGTCATAAAACAAATTAGTTTAAATTTTAAATCAAACAAGTCAAATTCGAGATCAAAATTGAGCTCAAATTCAAACCTAAACTCGAGCTCGAGTTCAGGCTCGAATTCAAGTTCGAACTCGAGCTCGAGCAGCTCGACAATTGCCGAGCTCGAGCTCGAGCATCAGTTCACGAGCTCGAACGAGCTCGAGTTCGAGCTCGAGCAGTGCTATCATTAACAAGCACGAGCATGAGCCTACCCAGGTTCGGGCTCGGCTCGGCTCGTTTACACCCCTAGTTGAGACAAATTGTTTTGAGAGTTTGTCAAATGACAATTGTTACAATTTCTGTCAATAGATGATGATAATAAATAATTCAAAATAAATAGTTACAATAGATATTGTAATAATGATATAGTAAAAATTAACTTACAACTTTCTTTAGAAGTTTTCATGCATCGATAAAATTCTGATGATGTGTAAACTTGTTCAATTGGAGCCAGTGGGATGTCAACATTGTCAATTCTTTAGAGTCCAGGTGTAATTGTATTTATCATGATCAACAACTTTTTAGTTAGGTGGCGTAGGTCTGACAATGATGTAAGAACAATTTTGTCCGATAAAAAAAATAATATTGTAATATTTGTAAAGTAATGTACAATTGTACCATTTTAAAAATACATACAAAAATATTAATACCATAACGACCTAAATCATACCAATAATGCAAAACTATAATTGAAATATTAAATTTTGTTCTGATCTAAATATCAAAAGAAGATTAATTAAACGGAAAAAAAAAAATTAAACTTAATCTAAATTTTTTTTTTTAATGCATAAAAATCAAATGATTTTTTAAAGTTCTTGATTTATAATATTTGATGCTTAACTTTGAATGTTATGTATTTAGTTGGACTAATTATTTGACCAAAGTTTATGTTAAATTTTATATTATATATATATATATTTTTAATACATTTTAACATATCCGTAGTATATGTTTAACAATTATGTCAACTCTAATTGGGATGGAGTTCGAACCTAAGACCTTTGTTATAGAAATTAATAAGTAAATTAAAAATAATAAATAATTAACGAAATATTCTGTTACTAAAGTTTATACTAACGGAATTTAGGTTATTTAATAAAATAAAATAATATACTAGAGGGTAAATAAGAAAAATCATTAAAAAAATACTAAAATCAAAATAATATGAACCATTCATTTTAAAAACAATACTATCGACATTTTTTTATTCATGTTAAGGGCCTAACATTATTGGCTCTTATTAGAATTGTATATTGTATGTAGATGTAGATAGAGATAGATGGTTTATTTTTTATTGTTTTACTATTTTTGTTTTAAAGTTTTCACAAAATTCAAATATGCAATTTTTTTTAATTAAATTTTGAATGGTTTAATTAAAATTAAAATTTAAAACAATTATTAAAATAAATGAGCAACAACGAAAATTAATTTAAATGTTTATAATTATCATTTTAATTAAATGTAGGTATGTTTATTTTAATTAATTTTCATTACAATTATAAATTTATAATTTAAAGAGATAAGGGTCAAATAAACCCTCCAACTATATACCAAAGTGCAATTAGCCCCTTGAATTAAAAAAAAAAAAAAAAAAAAAAAAAAAAAAAAAAAAAAAACCTTCAATTAAATTCTTTAACTTGTTAAAATAGTACAATTAGCCTATTTGACTTATAATAACATGTTACCTTCAAGTCACCAGCCACATAAGATGGCACGTCAATTCATAATTTTAAAATTATTTTTTAAAAAGTAAATTAATTATATTTATTTAAAAAAAAAAAAAAAAAAAAAAAAAAAAAAAAAAACAAAAAACAAACAAACAATGCCATGGCAGGCTGGCAGCTTGCCCAGCCTGCCGCCATGGACTAGATCAGAAGCCTTGGCTTCTCCAGTTCTCCATGAACGAAAAGAAGCTCCGTTCATGGAGAAGCTAGCAACCTTCTCCGTCCAAATTTGGCCAGAGAAGCTCGATGGCTTCTCAAACGGAGGAGAAGCCATGGCTTCCCAAATGGAAAAGCCATGGCTTCTCTTCTCCGTACATGAAGAAACCAGTGAGCTTCTCCATCTAGATTTAGACGTAGAAGCCATGACTTTCCAAACAGAGAAGTCATGGCTTCTCTTCTACGTACATGGAGAAGCCAGTAAGCTTCTGAGTGAACGGAGAAGAGAAGTCAACGACCTTCTCTGCTCAAACGAACGAATCCAGCAACGTCAAACTGACGATTCTGATAGGGTCGAATGGACGATTCCGGCATGGTCAAAACGGACTATTCCGATAGCTCCGACAACTAATTCTTTTAAGTTTTTTTTTTAATATTTAAATAAAATGCCATGTAGATGCCAAACAAGCAAAATTAATTAGTTACTTTTTGATAACTTGTTAAAAATGATAATTGCACACTTTTAACAAGTTTAAGAGTTTAATTGAAGAATGATAATTGCACACTTTTAACAAGTTTAAGAGTTCAATTGAAGATTTTTTTAGTTTGAGGGGCTAATTGCACTTTAGTATATAATTGGAGGGTCTATTTGACCCTTATCCCTAATTTAAATACATAATAAATAAAGAAATAATTAAAATATAAAATAATAAAATGGTGAATCCACAAAAACTGAGAAAAAGAACATCAAACTAATGAGAAGAAGAATTTTTGTAATTGAGTGAGATAGTGGATGATGAATGAAATGATAGGACCCACAAAAAAACTAAGAATAAAAGCCCCAACTAAATTATAAAAACTAAGAAAAAAAGCCCCAATAAAAGCTCCAGGGTATTTCACCATTCCAGGATGCTGTAATATACTGTAGTCGACAAGTATACAAACCTCTACTTGCTATCAGTAAACTTGTTCGGCAGATCTGTCTAACAGACTTACACAGATCTGCAAACTTGAGAGAGAGAGAGAGGGCACTTAGGAGCAGTGATATTTTTCCATTATTCTTGAAAGTGCTAAGAGAGTTGACTATATACAACAAATTTCAACCTGCAAGTTACTATAACCAGCCATTTAGAACATAAAGATTAAATTTCTGTACAGGAAATAAGTTTTGAAAACTAGTGCAAAGGCTCCAGGGTATTTATTTACAAAAATACACACACAGGCAGAGGCAGTATCTCCGGCTCACCAAAATGGACACCACCTGCAGTAAAAGCACAAGGTAACCATGATTAGATGACTAGAGGCATTTCCAACATCTAACTTCATTGCAATCTACAGTACTTTACATCCATATTATACTTGTAATGACGACTATGGCTCAATTTATCAAGTTCTAAAAACTTTGAAAATAAATTTTTAGTAATCTTATATTTAAAGCATTGAAATTTCCAATTATATTTGTCAGAGTGCAGGGATCAAGGAATCATACCCAACATAATTCTGGCACAAGTTTTCATGTGAGGATGCTTGCAGAATGAGCTTCTGTACTTGTAATTTGACAGATAAACCATGATCAGGTTCACGAGTTTCCCCAGAAATCAAGGTACTATGGTCTAAAGCATGTTGTGCAGAGCTCATTGGTGCAGGAGATGTAGAGAAGTCACGCCCAGTGAGTTTATTACTCATTCGAGCCATTACAGCTACAGCACGTTCATTCAGAACTTCATTGGCATCGCCAAGCTGATTCACAGCCTGCAATTAATAAGAATCGGAACAATTAAACCAAACCATGAGCCGAGAACTAGTGTTACAAACAAAACTGTATGATTCAGAGTAACACCTGAAGCAATTCTTTCTCCCTAACACCTCTTTGAGGTTGAAGTAGTTCCTTTGAAGCAGATTCCTCACTATTCACAGCAGCAGGGGCATGTGCACTCATCAGTGTGGGCATTTGAGGAACTTCATTGAAGTTGAAAAGACGCCAATTTATTAATGGATCATGAACAAAGGCCTGAAACAGAGACGTAGAAAATCAAGTTCTTATTCAACAGACTAAATGTGCTCTCTTCACTCCTAAGAACAGAAACTACAGATATACACTACATTCCATTTTACCTGTCTTATTCTTTTTTAGTCTGATCCTAAATACCATCCACTTTCCTAAATTAAACCTTAAACACTACTAACCTTTTACTTTTCCCAATATACCAAGTATCAAGTAATTTCATACAAAGCTGCTTTTCACAGATCATCACATACCCATGTCAAAAAGAGCCATGTTGAATAATAGAAACCTCAGTCCTAATCCTAGTAGGAGTTGGCTTAGCCAATCTTCCCGGAAATATAGGATGATCTCTATACCGTTCAATACACAGAACCAAATCACAAATTAATTTAATTATGGAAGAAAGAACAAATACCCTACCTCCATCATAGCCATGACACTGTCTTTATTTGTCCGAAGAACTTGCATTACATTTTCACAAGTGGAACGGAAGTTTCCTTCAATACCACTGACTTCCATTGCCTTAACAAGCATTCTAGTGAGGCGAAAAGGTACCTGCAAAATATTTAGATTTAGATTTATAATTAAGAGATGCTTTTACTTCCATGTACAGTAAAAACATTCCTGGTGAAATACCTACCTTCTCAGGGAACTTCTCCCGATTCATTGAAGCTTCAAAGCAATCTCCAAAGTCAATATGCAGTATTTTTCCACTGCAAAACACATAACTGTGAATATGTTGAAACTTTTGCTATAACCACATCATTGAAGGCAATTGAAATACCTGTATCGATGCAACATGAGGTTACTAGGATGTCGATCACCTAAACCAAGTAAGTAACCAACCTGGATGAATTCAAATAAATAAGTCACGGTTAATCATTCAAATTGCAACTGCCAAAGATACCAAGTCAATGAACAAGTTTCAAAACAAAATAAGAAAATACCACCTACCATACTCATGACAGCCAAACTCCTAGTATAGTTTGTCCTCCTGTCCAACCAGACCTCAGAAGTGCGACTCTTTAACCAAAGTACCTGTTAAGATAAAAACAAAAAATCTTTACAAACCAAATCATAAATGTACATTCATATGGAAAAGCTGTACTTTAAATGTCAACAACAGTTACTTATCAAATTACAATAAATAAATAAATAAATACAAAAAAAAAAAAAAAAAAAAAAAAAAAAAACACAAATGTCAAGGATGCCTACTCTGGATAGGTCATTCCCTTCCGTATTTTGCAGAGCATACTCAAACACTTCCACCTTAGAAAGAAGTGGCAAATGATCATAATCTGGAGCAAACCCCAACATCAGCTTGTGCTCTTGATTTAGGGTGATCTACAAACCACAAAGAACAAAAATTAGATAGAAATTGTTGAATTTGGAAGATGGAATGGCCTGGCGGGTGGAGAATAACACCACCCGCCAGTTAGGCGGAAGCAATGTGAAGAATCAAGGACTAGGAAATGTGTATAAAACTGAAATTATATTGGTATTCTCTGTTTCTAATACAGAAACACAGTACATATATATACACAAAGACATAAGTACATAACTGTAAATAACTACCCATAACTTACACTTATTCATAAACAGACACAACCCTATAAATAAACCTATCTATTTAGTTTTCAACAGAAATATTCTTTCCTAAGAGACCAACGAAGTGGAGAAAGAATTTAAAGCAAATCTACACAAACCTTTCGCGCATCTCTATATTCTCGAATTAGATGGTGCAAAGTGTCACAATTAGGAACCCATCCAATCAATCCACTATTTGGGGATAATGGAATGACATCATATCGCTGAATAGAGAGATCTTTCTCTGAAGTTTTTCTAGAATTTTCCAGCAGTGTATTGACAAGACCAAAAAGCTGATGCAGATGGACATGATGTTAGAATATTTTTGCTACTTGAGGATGTAAAAAGAGCTAAGTCTTACTATGTTCAGAGAAAAACATAAGTCGCATCATTGTGCACATTTCAGAACAATTAGAGCAATGACCTGCATGACCCGTTCATCTTGGCGTAAATCTTCATGCCCCTTTAACAAAAAAGCATAATCCTCCCCATCACTCCCATGGATTGTTAATTTGCGAGGCCGTTGCTTGGATGTGATTACAACAAGTTGGGGTTCAAACTTGTTAATTGTTACCACAGGTGAATCTGAAGGGAAAAGAAAAGTAAATATGATGGTGAAGTGCTAAAACAGAATGCCCACTACTTCAGAACATTCTCCAAGGATACGAACAAGTTCTTCTTACCGGCTCGGTAAGTTCCAGGAACAGCCAGCTCCAAATTTCTGCACTCTAGCAGTTCTGGAGAGACAGACTGGTATAATAAACAAAAGAAAAACATCAAGTTTGGGCTAAGCACTAGGTGTAAGCAATAACAATTATAGACTTATAGTAAAAATGCTTCTTGCCTGCAAATCCAGGGTTGTCAGTGCCTGAAGCTGCTTATCTATCCGTCTAAAGACATGATAGTAGAGATCCCATGCCTGGTGAAAAACATGATTGAATTAATGCAATAATTTACACCTGGACTCCAAAGCACATAGAATGTTTCGCATTGAAGTGTACATACATTAAGAAATTTCTAGGCATTTACACTACTTACAGTTTAGAAAAGTATTGACTCTAGTTGAAAATAAAAAATAAAAACCAGGCAGCCAAATTTTACCTGAGTAAGTCCAGCATCATTTCCAGTTCTCCTATACTTCATGCAGCATTCATATGCCTCTAATAGTTCATGACGGTATGCCTGCAACTCAAATGAGATCAGTTAACTGCTAAATAATCAAACTGATTGTGCTGGTCACAAGTCACAACTACACTAGAATATAATACTCCATCCTAATTTAATTGCCTCATTTACTGCTTTCTTGGTTAATTTGACTAAATTTTGACTTGAGTTTTGATACTCTCAAGTTTAAATTTTAAAAACAAAAATTACATATTAAGAAACTACACATTAAGTACCACATGTCACGAGATCACAAGTCAAAGTTCTTAGAAAATATGATTAAAGCATTGGTCAAAATCAAGTGGTGCTTACCCTCGAGAAAGCAAAACTAGAAACAGAGGGACTACTAGTTATCTAACAAAGCTTAATTTAAATTCTTAATAGACTAGTGAAAACAAACAACTAACAAATATCATCAAAACCAATAGCAACATAATGAACACATGACATGTATTTAATTAAGGACTAACCTGAATGAATGCTTTTTCCTTTATGGTGGTATTGTTCCCCATTGCCCCTTCCTCAAGCAATTCATGCAATGGCTCTAAAACCTTCAGCATTCCTTCAATGTTGTGTTCACCAAAATACAAACGGCTTGCTTCTTCTAATGCCTCATGCCACATTTCATGCCATAATATGGCAACCCTAATGAGTTCCTTCGAGACAAGTTGTGCCTTTAAAATGCAAACAAAAATCCAAAATTAATGGGGAATAAATAATTATAGTAAATACTCCATCCATCCCAGTTATATTGGCCACTTCAACCAAGCACACAGATCAACCAAAGTCCAATCATACACCTACCACTTTAGCTAGATTACTAAAATAGATATCCTTATTTTCACTTTTAATGAGATGTTTACTATGGGAAGCTTAGACATTGTTGAAAGAAGAATTGCATTGATAAGTCGAGACATACACAAATGAAATCCCCCATACATATATAGCCATCTTGAGCAAACTTATTAAATCCTATGACTGCTCAAGGGAATATAATGACTGCTCCAAGGGAACTACACACGTTAAACATACTACACCATTAATAATAATTCAAAAGGCATTTAGCATTAAATCTTGTAGAGTTTATGGCCTATGGACATCCTGAAAAAGAACTATAGAAAATTAAAAGGGGAAGGAGTGAGCAATTAAGAATCACTTTCTCAAGGCTTCACCTGATCAACCAGTACACCACTGTGCTGCCTAACTTTATCAACAACTTCTTGCGCTGCAGCTCTACGCAAGTTACTAATTGATTTGCAAGCCACAAGAAGAGGATACATCAGAGCCTGCATAAAATTCAAATATATAAATATAAATATAAATATAAATATATATATATACATATATATATATATATATATATGGAAAGGTAAAATTTCTTGGGAGCTAAACACAAAGATCCAAAGAACTCATAGCGTAAGAAAATAATGATTAACAAAGAATGACAACCTGTGGGTGGCTCTGCCCAATTCGTACTAGTAATGATTGTATCAGCTCTCTGACAGCATGATTGTTTGAATGAATCCGTGCAATTATCTGAGGCAATACAACCAACCATGTGTTGATATTAACGTGTGTAAATCCCTTTTGTAATGCCATTTGAACCTCTGATGTAGCACCATGGTTAAACCACAAAGTGAGTAGACGAAGTATATCCTGAAATAAAGAATAAACATTTAGATGCCAAGAACTCATGAAATTACTAGGGGCCTGTTTACAATGTAAAAACGTCCCACTTTGTGTTTCCACTTCCCCTTAATTTTGATTCTCCAAATTTCAAAGTGAACACAAACTCTGATTTCCTTTTCTGTTTTCTACTTTTCCAGAAAAATGGAAAATTTTCCATTTGATGAACATGCAATGCTTCAAGTTCATAGTTAAGCTGTCCACGGGACTGATTCAATACGAGCTAAGTATGAAGGAGCATGTCAAAAACAAAAAAAAAAAAAAAAAAAAAAAAAAAAAAAAAAAACCACGGGGGCTTAATTATTTTTTGAGCTAACTTCAAGTCAAGCATAGCTAACTAAAACTTGAAAACCACATTCAAGATTGTGTTGATTAGTTTTTTGTTTCCATCTAAAGTATATAAGCAATCACTAGTGAGTAGCTCAGGGTACTACTTGTTGAATTTGAAAGATGGAATGGCTTGGCGGGTGGAGAATAATACCAACCGCCAGTTAGGTGGAAGCAATATGAAGAATCAAGGACTAGGAAATGTATATAAGACTGAAATTATATTAGTATTCTCTCTGTTTCTAATACAGAAACAGAATACATAAACATACACAAATACATAACTGTAAATAACTACTCATAACTTACACCTATTCATAAACAGACACAACCCTATAGATAAACCTATCTATTGAGTTTTCAACACTCTCCCTCAAGCTGGAACATCTAGAAGTTCCAAGCTTGGACACTCTACATTACAAATGAAGATCAAAGCAACTAGAGAATAACAGTGCTAGATGGCTTCGAAGGGACAATGCTATACACAATCCTTGGGAATGAAGGCACCAGGGGCGATTAACACGAACACCCTCACAGCAACACAAGCACTCCCTTGAGAAGCCGACGTGCGCGGCAGCTTACTCTAGATGGCTCACACTCCGGACTCTTCTCGGCACTAGGTAGCCCTTTTCCCCTTTGGATGGCTTCACTCCAGACCTTATCAAGTACCAAGGTAGCCCTTTTCTAGGTCGCTCCCCCCCCCCCCCCCCCGCTAGACCGGCACCGGATGAATGGACGGCTTCACTCTGGATAACTTTCACTCCGGACTCTTCTCGGTTTCCTTTGAACCTTATCAAGCAGCGGGTAGCCCTCTTCCAGGTTGCCCTTTCCCACCACACTCCAGCCTCTCAACAAGAGCACCAAAGTAATGACAAATACACCCAAAGAGTGAAGTATGAATACCGAGAGCACCACATATGATTGTTGTTTATAACCCCTTATAGGATAAGTGAATAACAAAAGAGACTTCCGGAAATAAACAAAATGTACCAAACTTGAAAACCCTAGGGAATAAATATGGTATACCAAATACAGTTATACCAAAAAACCCCGGAAAGAAGTTGGCAACAAACCCAAAAAGCCTTAAAACTTCACCAACATGTCCAAAGAAGGGCAAAACAACAATCTGTAAAATTTTCACCGGAAAAATACATCATATGCACAGAAGGAATGGAGGAGAGCCGACGAGCAGAACTGGAGAGTTTCATCGGAAAAAGCCGCCGGAGACAGCCTCACGCGCCGGCGCGTGCGATCGGAGTCCGACAATGGCGGTGGCGCGTGGCGGAGGAGATGGCGATGTCGCTTGCTGGGTCAGGCTCGCCGGAGACAGTAGAAGGGATGGGTGAGACCAATTTGACAAAAGAACTCACCAAAAGCAAGTAATTTGAAAAATTAGGGTTTGCGTGAACAGTAACTTTGATGAAAAACAATTTTGATGTTTGGAATGCCCTAGGAAAGTAGGCTCTGATACCATGTTGAATTTGGAAGATGGAATGGCCTAGCGTGTGGAGAATAATATCACCCGCCAGTTAGGCGGAAGCAATATGAAGAATCAAGGACTAGGAAATGTATATAAGACTGAAATTATATTAGTATTCTCTCTGTTTCTAATACAGAAACAGAATACATAAATATACACAAATACATAACTGTAAATAACTACTCGTAACTTACACCTATTCATAAACAGACACAACCCTACAAATAAACCTATCTATTGAGTTTTCAACACTACTCAATTATAGTAAACCAAGCTCTGGATACTACAGATAACCTTTAGGATAAAAGTATTCTGAAGCAAAAGAAGTTAGTTGGGAGTGGGGTGGACAAAAGTAGTGGCACCGCAAAGATCAGTTTCAAACACAGTATCCTTCAAATGGAGAAAAATTGGGTACAGTGACAACAGGATTAGGAACAGAATTTGAAGAAGAAAGATTTCAAGACTGAATTGATTATTACCTGTAGACTTTCATCCACTCCCTTGGCATGTGCGGCACAAGCTATGGAGTGAAAATAGCCAGTGACTGCAGCAACAACAAACTGAGCAGCAAGACTGGGAAAGCCTCTCAAAGTATAATGAGACATCACTGCTGTATTAAAGAGCGCCCATTTATGCCACGCTTTTCCCCACTTCGGCGCACAATGAGTAGCTTTTCGAAATGCACTAAGAATTTCTGGAGTAATCAAATGGTTACACACTCAAATACAGAGCAGAAGGTAATCAATTAAACAGCTAACCAGCAAGATAGAACTGAAAAGAAAGAAGAGGGTCACCTTGAATAGAATCCTCATCCAAACCAGGAGAAAGTGCCCACTTCCATATCCCAAGTATGAGATACACACGAGAAATGAGCGGTGCACTGGCATTAGTTACCAATCCAGGCTGCATGGCTGGTTGGAGAGTTCTTGACAGGTCACTGGCAAGCTCCTAAGAAAAAAATTCAGAGGATATGAATAAAGAAGTGTACATGTATAATAATTTATTGAAAAAAAAAAAAAAAAAAAGGGGGGGTAGGGGGTGGGGGGTGGGGGTGACGAGGGGGTGGGGCCTAACCCACTATATGAGTTACTACCCCAGAAAACTGGTAGACTACCTGTAGCCTATTAAAAGCTTCCTTACGCTTTTGATCCTCACCAAGTGAATATTGGTATTTAAGGTACGCTAGCATCACTTGAGGGGGGCCATGATACCGCATTGTTTCAGGAGATGTTTCAGGATCAAACTGGAAGATGAGAAGAACCACAAAATCATACATATTAGTCGAGGAAAACACATCATTTAAAAGGAAAGCCCAACATTTTCAAAATATTTAAGTGAGGCATCACTTACCTGCAAGAGTTTAACTAATGTAGATCTAGCCTGACTAATTCTGCCGCTCTTACGGCAAAGATTGGCAAACTTAATCCATGTTTCAGAATCTTCTGTTGGAGGTAAAACAAGTGCCCTGACAGCTAAAAGTCCTTGCCAAACCTGCAAATTGCACATTGTAGATTAAATTGGACACAAAATGAGATTAAAATAAAGCATTTCTATATTCTAAACATTTAAATCAGAAAGTAAAGAGAGAATGTGGATGGAAAAGCTAATCCAAAACACATACAAACACAAAAGTCCAAGGAAGCTGAACTTTTGTAGCGCAGAATAAAATAAAAAGCACTTTCCAGATCGTGGGGGATGGGCACAATAACAGCATGTGCTAAAAATGAATGGAATGCATACAACACTGGAGAATTTCCACCAACAATGGTAAAGCATGCCAAGGTTGACAAAGCCAACGATAATTACTTCAACAATCTACATCTAAAGGTACCTATATGCATAAAAAGGAAATGTTTAGAAATTTTACCTCAACATTTCTTTTTGTGCCTTTTATGCGCTCATTCCACATATTGCGAATAAGGGCCCTCTTTCCCTCGGAAACAGGATTTCCAACAGGAAGTGTACAATATTCTATAACCTTTATAAGAAGGGAACGAGTCGTTTTCATCATTTTTAAGATCACAAAAACCCAACAATTTTATCAAAAGTGCTTGAGCAAATTGACATAACATACCTCTTCTAATTCAGAGAGCTGCTGAACACGAACCATATTGCTATATGCACGTTCATAACTTTCAAGAACCTATACAAAAGGGAAATTGAGAATCGTAAAACTACTAGACATCAAAAAATTATGCATTTATGGCAAATATATTACTTATAGTTGGAAAAGAGAAGAGAGGAGGGGAGAGAGGAATAGGGAAAAAAGATGCAAACCAATGCAGCAAGTTCCGTAGCCAAACATTTTCTTGCTCTCTCAACATATTCACGAGCTTCATCATACTGGAGGAGCATGTGGAATAAATGATTGAATACCAATCTCACAATACAAACAAAAGTACATTATGTAACAGGAATACCTTCCCCCGGCGAACTAGTAGAACAGCCCTAAAAAATGTTCCACTACTACTTCCATCACCACTAGCAGTAGTATTTCCCAACACCCGAAGCTTTGTTTCATCGCCATCATCAAGCCGAGAAACATATTCCGCCATTTGATCCCATTCACCCATGTTCCAAGCAGCATTGGCAGCCTGGATAAATACAATAAAAATTTCTTAATTTCCTGATATATTATATACCAAACAGTTAATGAAGTGGAATGCAAACCATTGGCGCCATTTCTAGTCGAGCAGCTGGCTCAGCTGGTGTCCAGTATTCCTTGCAAAGATTGTTAAGCTCTTCCCAGCGAGCTAAAGCAGCAAGGCACCGCATTCTTCCTAACAAAAGGAACAAATAAACAATACAAATATTACTAACAAAATGCCACACCACTAGTCTCTCATCCAGTGTACAAAGCCAGTGTTAAGAAGCCCGAACTGTTATGTTTTCGGGCGAAAGCACGCGTCAAAGGGCGAGTAGGGTTATTGGGGTTGTCTATGTTGAGAGATAAATATAAGGAACAAAGATAATAGGAACGTTTTGAGAGTTTTCCCACCTCTTGATTTTAACTTAACTTCTTTCTTGCTTGTCCTTTTATTAGAATGAAAATCCCCTTTATATAAGAGGGTTACAAAGACTAGTAAAACATAAAAAGGAAAGGAAGACTAGCAAAAACATAAAAAGGAAAGGAGAATCACTAAAGATCCTTACCCTAATTATTTGCTATCTCTAAAGGAAATAAATCAATTCTAATAGTAAAGATAATAAATCAGTTATAATAATAAAGATATTCCCTTAATCATCATATCATTACTCCCCTCTTGGACATCAAGCTTGTCCTCAAGCTTGAAATCTAGAAAAGTGGGAATGGATTAGTCTGGGGTCGTTGCGTCAATTGGCTCATCGTCCCCTTCGCCATTAAAGCCAAGCATGTATAATAGTTGTTTGCAATGATGGCCCTTTACCCATGGTTCATCACAATTATAGCAGAGGCCACGCTTTTGGCGCTCTATCATTTCTGTCGGGGAGAGTTTATGGAACTGAGGGCGTGATTGTGGCTGTTGGTGCACTGTTATGGCGCAACTAGGGGGTGTTTGGGATGGGAAAGTTTGTCGGGGAGGTGCATTGTGAAGCAGGAGGCCTTTACGAGCATAATCTCGTGCTATGTTAATGGCCTCATCAAGAGAAACTGGCCGCATCCTTTCAACATCTATACGTAGAACCTCATCAAGGCCGGCTGTGAACAGATTGACTTGTTGAGAATAAAGGACGTTGTCAGCTCTAGCGAGGAGGGTCTGGAAATCATCTATGAATTCGTCTAAATCCCGACCATGTTGTTTGAGGTTTGCCAGTTCACCTAACGGGTTGATGCTCCGGGGTGGTCCAAAACGGAGGGTGCATGCACCTTTGAATTGATTCCAAGAAAATTGTTGACCATCCTGCATGCGACGTTTGTACCACAGTTGGGCGCTATCGAACAGATAATACGCTGCTGTGGTAACCTTCTCATGATCAGAATGCAGTGATTTATCAAAGAACAACTCACAGCGATGGAGCCAAACAAGAGGGTCCCCTTTGCCATCAAAAGTGGGGAACTCCAATCTGGTGAATCGTGTAGCCGGAACGGGAGCAGCTGGCTGCGGCAGTGCAGTCTCCGGAGTGGCTTGGTTGTCATGAGAGGCTGCCACAGTTGTGGAAGTGGTGGCCTGCGATGTGAAGAAAGAGTGCACCATCTGGGAGAGATTAGTTACTGTTTCGGTTAGAGAGTCCACAGCTGCAGGAAGGTGTTCCAGTTTTTCGATGGATGCCTGGATAGCTCGGACCTCGTCCTGGAGTTTCTTGATATCGCCCATATTGACGCCCGGCAACGGAACCAAAATGTTATGTTTTCGGGCGAAAGCACGCGTCAAAGGGCGAGTAGGGTTATTGGGGTTGTCTATGTTGAGAGATAAATATAAGGAACAAAGATAATAGGAACGTTTTGAGAGTTTTCCCACCTCTTGATTTTAACTTAACTTCTTTCTTGCTTGTCCTTTTATTAGAATGAAAATCCCCTTTATATAAGAGGGTTACAAAGACTAGTAAAACATAAAAAGGAAAGGAAGACTAGCAAAAACATAAAAAGGAAAGGAGAATCACTAAAGATCCTTACCCTAATTATTTGCTATCTCTAAAGGAAATAAATCAATTCTAATAGTAAAGATAATAAATCAGTTATAATAATAAAGATATTCCCTTAATCATCATATCACGAACCATTTCAGCCTAAATAATTAACATAGTTGAATAAGCAGAATCTTTTTTGTCCAGCAAAGAAAAACCACACAGCTCATACAAGAAAGAATGCATTTATAATGATTCCTTTTCTGTAATATCTGAACATACCACACACATAACCTTCAGGAAAACCTCATAAAGAAAAACTCAAAGCAATTTTTCAATCCTATAGAGTTTTAAGGACTCATTAGAGGCAAAGGAGATTAACAAAGTACTCTATTTGAAATTACTTTTTCACATAAGAAGCCTATCGTTTTGTAGTTCTTCAATGGTGAATGACTATAAAGACAGAAATAGTCTGCACTAATTATAATCCTTACAAAGAGGAGTAAACAAACATCTGAGTCAAATATTCAAGTTATCAGCTTATTCTATAAATATGAGACGAGGATACAACAAAAGTTGTAAATTAAAATATTAAAATATATAAATAAAAATAAAAAATGACGATGACAACAATAGCAAGTAGCAGCAACAACATAAAAACAATTGTCAACAACAAAACATAGACATTGGCATGTAGAGTTTCCAACTGCTCAAAATTCAAAAGTCAAAAGTTCATTTTTCAAAGTAAACTTAATTTCAAGTGTGTGGATCTACTGTCTAACTGAGACAAATTTGAAAGCAAACGGAAATAAAAGATGTCAATGTAATACTAATGAACAAGGTCAAACATAAAAAGCGTCAGACAGTAATGACCACATTCATGGTCAGACACTCAGACTAGCAATGTATTCCTTACAATTGTGCAAGGCTAAATCCAATGAAGTACCATAACACATCATAACCAAACAAGTGCTGAGCAGTTGAAGGATAGAGTTGCATGATATTACGGACAAACCTAATGTAGCATCCAAAGCAAGATGAGGACTTGAAGCTTGAGATGCCTTAGCAGTGTATGCTTTCAGAGCATCATCCCAGCGTTGCAATTTTTCATACCTTACATTTGCAGGTCCAAGCAACATTGCATAAGATAATGAACCAAAGAAAACTATGGAAAAGTTCAATAAACTATAGCATAAGGAGGTAAATAATAAAGGTGCAGCTGGTCACAACTGTAAAATATAATACTGGAAAAACATCAAGCATACCAGGACTCTTTAAGTTGAACCCCCAAGTTCTGTTGTGCATAAGTTAATATTCCAACTGCTGCCTGTATACACCAAAAGAACTTAGTTAAAGAATTGTGAAGTAAGTTTTGAGTTAACATCTAAGGACAATAGGAAACACCAAATTACAACCTCATGCTGATGTAATTGATTATTTATGTGAATAAGTGCTTCAACTACAGCAACTGGATTTGTATCCCGCCTATTGGACCGTGCACCTTCAAACTCCATTTCTTTATAGTGCAAGGCCTTTGCAAATGCACGGCACTGAAACAAAAAAGAATGTTAGGAAAATGACCATTAAAGCACATGAGATATAATAGATGCATCATCACAAGAATTTGAGAAAAATCATGCCTTCTCTGCAAGAGCACCAAGAAGGCGTATATCTATAGGAAGAGGTCTCTCATCATGTTCCATAAACTCTGCCTGCAATATCATTTAGTAAAGCATTTACCTTAAACGGCAGACAGACAAGTGAGGAAGAAATGCTAGTACAACGAGACACTATCTCTCAGTTAACACAAACCACATGATTTTCCAACTTTAATAAGTCACCAACAAACAAGAAACTAAAGGCAACTTTCGCATACCAATTCATACATGGCTGAATATAAGATTTCACTTTGCATTTTAGGATGCTTAAAGGGAACCTCTTATGGAAAAGCTAAAATTACCACTAAAATTCACAACACAGTCGGAAAACTAGAATCTAAATATCCAAAAGTGTTGTTATCTCTGCACAAGTAATAATCTTTTGCAAAAAACTGGCAAAAGCCATAATAACTAATCCGATTTGAACCTTTATTTTATATACACACACAAACATATATACATACATATATTGTATGCATGTATATAGTCAAAATGTCAAATCAAACTCGAATTGTTAGAAAATGAAGATCTGTAACAATTCCTTAGATACCACATACTATAAATTCAAGAGCCAGTGAGGTTACTTTAAGTCTGAAGATGAAGAGACAAGTCACATAAGTAACACATGTTGTAAAGTGAGAAGACTCAACCTAAATACATAGGCTCTTAGAATATGCTATTATGAAACCTCTCAAGTCTCTAGTTTAATATCTTATCTCTCTCCTATTATTCTAGGTATTGCTTAACACATAAAACCTCTGCCTTACTAACAGTTGGTAGCTCCTTGCCACCCGTCATACCTTTTAACTCATTACTTCTTAAATGAATGAAGTAATCATGTCACTGGAAGATATGAAGAATCCTCCAAATACATGTAAAAGAAAACACAAACTGTTTAATTCATTTATTCTGAACAGATGTCTCAGGAAAAACCTTTAACCAAGTTGAGGAAAGTCAGTACAAATTTAGCAGGCAGATACATACCAGGTTTAGAAGTGTTGCAAGAATCTCAGGGGGGATATTCGGCGATGAAAATGCCATTTCTAAACTCCGTACTAGCTGTCTTTGACTGGCTTCATTCAGTTGTGACCAGCAACTAACAAAACCAGCTGCAAATAACTCCCGCCCAACAAAAGGCTGGGAATACTCAACATTAGAGGGCATACATACTACTCAAATTCCTCCTAGGTGTTTTACTTTTCTGCCCAATATTTCAATCCTTTTTTTTTTTTTTTTTTTGGGGGGGGGGGGGGGGGGGGGGGGGTTGTTGGTGTACCAGTTAAACACAGTAATACCTGAAGCTGAGCAAGTCTTGCACACGTTCTTAAAGCTGGACTGGGTGATTCCTTCAGAAGTTCAATGCTAAAATGTCTCATCCATTCTGCCCAATCCTCTTTTGTACTACGTTGAGAAGCTTCTCCAGCAGTCCGTAACCGGCCATCATTGACCTGCATGAAATGTTGGTCTAATTTAAAGGGAGGCCAGTGGTAAAACTTGACTACTTTGGTTTCACACTTCCACGCGAAACTTAAAAGGATTTGTTTGCAGAAAATATTAAGTCATACAGATTATAGCAAATGGAAAATAAAAATACCTGGTGGCTTTTAAGCTGCCTATGCACATCCATCCCATCCTCATAATGATCTGATTCCCCATCACTCAAAGGATCACTGATGACCTCAACAGGTAGCCGCCGACTTAATTTTTGAGAAGCTGTGCTCCCTAGGATCAATGGCTCCCGTCTTTTCAAGCGTCCTTCTATTTCTTCGAACTCCTTATGCTGTACAAGAAAACATTGCAAACTTATCTCTTTCTCTCTAATCTTTCAACTTGAGATACACTTCAACAGATTCAAAATTATGTTACTTTAGGATATCCCAAATGCATATTAAGCTTAAGCATTCTCGCAACTGATAAGGGGCACCCTTAATTAACACATGCAATAGTTTTATACAGAAGGTATAATTTATATTAATTGGGCATTTGGGCTTGATTAGATATGACTTTACAACGTTCTTAATTTTTTCACAGGCTTAAAATTAAACTACGATATTCATAGGTGTTTTCACAAGATTCGGGCAAAATTAGAAATTGAAGCCAAAGGTTCAGCCATCTTTACAGCCCAAATCACATTGCCCATTTGATGGATAAGCTACACTACATCTTTATCTCATAAAGCAAATAGGTATTTGAAAGAGAAGAAAAGGGGGGCACAAGGGAGCTCTTAGATCTCTCTATGTAGATAAAGTTAGGATTTTTCTTTTAAAGGATAGAAATAACAAGTTGAAACACGGCCAAGGTGAACATGTTAAGACTTTGGCAGAGTGGAGGTGTGTCACTGTGCTTGTGAGAGCTGTACACAGCAGCATTGGGTACATGGTGGTCTACAGCAAGGTTTTGGCGGTGTCTTGACAGAATTTATTATTCTGGCTAGTCAATGAGGATGAAAAGCAAAAACTAAGTTTCTTTCCATTATTGAACTACTTTAAATTGACACTTGATGTTTGAACTTCGAAGTATGTTTAATGGATGTAGCTATTTGAATATTCTATGTTTCCATCTATTTGATCAGGTTTATCATATTGGCTTAGGCTTTAATTGAATGTAAATAACTGACCACTATTTGCATGATTGAAAAGGCTGTGTTGGAGGACAGAAAGGTGAAGCTCAGTGAGACTTTAGACCAAGGATGTGTTGGAAGAAAATACCAACACTCCTTTGTGACAATGAATCACTCATTCACTCACGCATGCACAAGCTGCAAAATGACTAAATGCATAGATTACCACTAACTTAAAAAGTTTATGGAAATTGCACATTATCACAAAAGTAAATATAGGGTTAATATAGGCATGTGCATTGTACCATGACAGATTGACAGTGGATACTATATACTCTAGGGGGTCTAGTCATTAGTCCATAGCAAGGTCGCTGTTCACTCGATTATAGAGTAAGCAATTATAGGATCTCAAATGGCTAAACATAACCCTAACGCCATTCCCCTTGTTGTTCCCTTGTCTTAGTTTAATTTATTTTCTTCAAAACTTCAACTTTGATTTTCTAAACAATACAGTGAACTGCTAGTTTTGGCATGACTTTTTTATCCTGGTAAGTTCACTCATATCTCATCACTGTATTACTAGTAAACTACTTACACAGAATTACGTCCCAATATAATCCACTCTACATTGCCTCAAAAGTAGAATAATCTCCCCTCGTCAGTCAGAGCTGTGACTAGTGCTCTTAACATTAAAGGTTGGCTTAATCTCACTAATATTGTTTTGAGATAAATAAACTATGATTTTTGTAGTGAGGGAATAGTTACGTAATTCATAGTAATATAGTATTATAATAAAATTTTGTTAATTATTATGTTATGTGGATGAGCATTAAGGTTGAAAAGTGAAAATTACAATTACAGTACGTATAATCTCATGTAATTTTAAGATGATGAGGATATAAGTAAATCAAGAAAACTGGATACCTGCAGACGATGTTTCACCAAAAGCTTGTGAATGGATGGAATGAAAATAGTAAAGTCCTCTCCAAGAGCATGGGCAAGACAACAAAGTGCATCAACCGCATCTCTTCTAAGTTCTTCTTTGTTGCTGAAAATAAGGTAGTTAGCATCAGAGTACTGACCATTAGTGGCTTGGAGAAAGATGGCCTGAAGAAAAAAGACAACTAAAAATCCCAGTCATTATGTCATTAAATATTTAAAAATCTCAGTCATTATGTCATTAAATATTTAAATGTTTCCTTTTCCTTGACTCTCATTTTACATGCAATGGAGGTAAAAACTAGTCCAAAACCTAGTAGTTGTATAAAAAGCATTCTATTTTTATTTATTTTTCAGGTCAGAGCCTTCTTAAGATTTCCTGGAAAACAGCTAGCAGGATAAAGGTTATACATTCATGCTCAATCAATAAAGGTTATAGACAACATTGATATTTATCTCAGATCCTAAAGAGTATAATACCAATGGCAACCAATAAATTGCCTATACTTCCAAACTAGCCTTTGCATGTACAATGGACAATTTTTCAGTTCTACTTCTTGATCTCAATTCTTTACATAAAGGAATAGAGAATTCACAAAGTACAAACAGAAAATGAAATCAAGAGAAAGGAATGGAATCAGACCCATCCAAGACAAGCTTCAAGTGATGCACAAGAGCAGATATGTGACCAATGACCTGGTGAATATACACATATATATATATAATTACATATATGAAGAAATGGGATCTGAGGTAAATAGAGTAAAACTAAAATAAATTCAACTCAGCTCAACTAAGATCCACCTGTACACGAGGTATCAATCTCATTAGAGTTTTGATAGCACCACGCCTTACTTCTACTGAAGCGTCCACTTTAAACAAACGAATGAGAGCAGGAAGAAGTAGATGCATATGCTCATCCAGTGTACCTGCAGTTAATATGATAATATCCATGACAGGATTTCATACAAAAAGCATATATGCAAACCATATACATGGGCATGCCCTCATTGTGATATTTATTGCACTACAGTCTATAACAGCACAAACATATATAAGCACATGCAGATTCACTATATTAATGAAATAGACCCTTTAATAGAGATACTAACAAAAAGCAAGGGACACTAACCACCAAAAACTTCAAGAGTGTGGAGAATATTGGGAATATATTCATACTTATTAAACCGCTCAGCATCACTAAGAAACTGAATACAAGAGGGAAGTATTTCTGGAAGAAACTTCCTGAATTCATCATTCAGTGCCAAACAAAGTTGCTCCACCAGATGCAGTATCTTAAAAAAATTAAAACAAGATTAGCAAAAATCCTTGAAAGAATACTCAACATTACCCCATACAAAATAATAACTAATTTCAGCATGTATAATGCAATCATATATACCGCAGAAATATGAACGGGTCGACTAGCTGTTGGTGAGCAAAAGGATGACCATAATTCCGAAATCAGAGACAGCATCTCTGGAAGATATTTACGGACATGCTACAAAGACAGAAATCATAAAAATAATCTTAATAAAAGCAAAAAAAAAATAAAAAAAAATAAAAAATAAAATAAAAAATAAAAATAAAATTAAAAATAAATAAAAACAAACAAATAAACATGAATTGTTGTGTGCAAAATCACCTGGCGTACAATTGATACCAGAGTTCCAAGCTTCCACGTTATAAACTCCTTTAGACCATCTTCACATCCACGAACAATATGAAAGAGATCAGGCAAAACCTACAGATGAAATGACAAGTGTAGGATTCGCAGAGAAGGAAAAGTTCAGCATCTCACAAACAGAAAATCCAGCAAGGCGTTATTAAGAATTTGTAAGATGATTTAACCATCTCCAGAAACAGCAATAAATATCGTGTTATTGAGAATTTTTAAGATGATTTACATCATTTTTCTTGTAGAATCCCTACTTTTTCCTTTTTTTATTGTCACATGGATAACAAGAAAGCTTAGCAAATTTAGATGATAATAATTGCATTCAAGTAGAGTGTAGAGAAGGATCAAGACAATCACGAATTCAATTAAAATAAATAATTAATTAATTTAAAAAAAAAAAACAAAAAAAAAAACCCACAACTAGAGTTGAAATCACTAACCTTTTGCAAATAAGGCACGCAGCCAAGGCCCATTGACTAACCATGCAGAAATTAGGGAAAAAAAAAAAGAGTTTCAGTGTAACAATGGCAATGGGAAAAACAGTATAGATAAATAAATATAAAAGGAAAGAAAGATTAGAGGAGTATTCCATATGAACAAACCTTGAAAATGAACATGAGAGATCCAACCACTTTTTGGTGGTAACTGGACAAAGAAGGATCCCTAAGAATCCGCATAAGAGAATTGATGGCAACCTGTAGCAGTAGATGCCTGTTAAAATATGTAAAGAACAAAACCTATGAGCTTTCAGTTAAAGCACTACCGTAGAGTAATAATCTTCTGATGTTGCAAAAGATGGCCAAAGATCCATAGGCAATTCATCCATTGAGCGAATATGTGGACCAGTATCATTAGCTGTGCGGGTAACTTCACCGTGTGACCCAGGCAAGCTTTGCTGATTGCGTTTGTGCACATGGGGATCTAAAGCACCCATTATACCAAGCACCTAACATGCACAACAAACACTTATAAACATAAAATCTCACCAAAACAATACACATATTCAAGGAAGTCCAGAGGCTACCTTTAAAACTTCACGTCTAGTAGACCATGCTAGCTCACCATTAAGCAGTTTTAAGAGTAAACCAAGCAATTGTGGATACTCATTGTATGGAGCTATAACATAACTGTAAATCATCCATGAAATTTCAATCAGATATTCCCATAAATTCTCTAAAGTTGAACAATTGCACATTTACAATAAACATTGAACAAATTACCATACACCATCTATCATTTTAATATCCATCCTATTAATACATTCCCTTTTGATCCCAACCAAATAAGAGAGAAAATCCTTTAACTGTGATAAAATTTCCTTCCAATCCTTGGGGGATGTACTAGTCGCATATAATTACAGACTCCAGAAGCACTCTTCCCTTTAACCCCAGCTGTTTCAATTCTATGAATGATCCTCAAATATCTGACCTTATATATATATAGGCTTCCATTCAAGTGAGAACCACTTCTTAGGTGAGAACTGCGAACTTGTACATGAATGCACAAAATCTTCTATGTGAATGCATACACTCCAATATACCAGATACACAATGCACACAATCTACCATGGAGTAGTTTGTGTGCATCCATATAGTAGATCGTGTGCATTCATGTGGTTCTCATGTTCTTACCTAAGGGTTAGTTCTCATTTATATATATATATATGGCATGCCATGTACTAAAATCATCACTGTTATGCAAGACATGTCAACATTAATTGCTTCCTTCTTCTTTTTTTACTGGTCAGACACAATCTACGTATTCAGTTCTATCCTAAACGATTTCTATCTTCAAGTGTTTCTCCTCTACCAACTTCACACAAAAAATCTCAAAATCCAATGTCCAACAACAAACCTAATCTGCAATGGTACAAGACACAAATTTTGATCATTTACAAAAACCCCTACTGGCCTAACCTAATCCATCCTCTAACATACAATGTCAACCTATCCAAAACTCCACCAGTTTCCCTGCTTCTCTACAGTTTGTCCCATTTTTTCTCATTTCATAATTGGCATCACTTTCAAGGCCTTCATTTCATGGAGTTTGTTATGGAATCTATATATATTAGACAGCCTGGAGATTTAGGGTTTGGAGTAAGTAGTCGTATGGAAACTTGTTTCCTTGTTTGGTGTCTTCTAGCATGTATATATAGGGATGTGTTGTGTATTCTCTTTGAGAATGTACAGAATATTCAGAATTCTTTCTTTCGTAACATGGTATCTGAGCCTTTACGATAAAGGATTTTTTTCGCTTCTGATGTCGTCACCGCCCACCTAGGGAGGAGCGCCGCCGTCAGTCGACCTCGCCGGCAGGTTTCGAGTCCCTTCTGCTCAAAGGGGGGGTCTCACGCGCCGCCGTCAACCTCTGTCACGCACCGGCGCGTGAGGTATCTCCGGCGGTCGGAAATTTTTTTTGTTTCTTGTTCCTGGGTCGCTTAAGTTCGTTTGTCTTGGTTCTGGACTTAGTTTGGACCATTGCCTTTTGCTTTCTAGTCAGGTTGTATCGTACACCTTCAGGTTCCTATTTTTGGTGCTTTGTGATCTGTTTTTTTTTTTTTTTGTATGGTTGAATATCAATCTGATATATCTGCTAAGTTGGTCCTAATCTCTGTTGATGAGTTTGCTAAGTTTTCTCGGTACCGAGCCTCTCTAAAGCATTCATCATCTTCGGCCACGGCTATTGCTAACTCAGGTAACACAACTTCTTGCCTTCTCTCGCCTCTTCCAAATAGATCATAGACTCAGGAACCACAAATCATATGACAGGTAACTCTAGTCTATTTTCCACATTTTCACCCTATACACATAGTCCTCATGTTACCTTAGCAGATGGATCCACCTCCCATGTACTTGGGTCTGGTACCATTTTTCCTGTCCCCTCGCTCCCCTTGTCATCTGTCTTGAGCCTGCCTGACTTCTCGTTCAATTTAATTTCAGTCAGACAACTTACTCGTGCTTTAAATTGTTGTGTTACACTCTTTCGTGACCATTGTCTGTTTCAGGATCTTACGACAAAGAGGGTTATTGATAAGGGCACGTGTCTGGGGTCTCTACATTCTTGACACCACGAGGCTGGAGTCTGCGGCTTGTTCCAGTGTTGTCACCCATTTTGATGCTCATTGTCGTCTGGGCCATCCTTCTCTTCCATTGTTAAAGACATTGTGTCCTCAACTTCGGAGTTTGTCCTCTTTACCTTGTGAGTCATGTGAGTTTTCTAAGCACCCTCGCGTGCATTTGAGTCCTAGAGTCCACAAACATGCAACTGCTCCTTTTGAGTTAGTACATTCCGAGGTATGGGGACTGTGTTCGGTGACCTCTAAAACCTGGGTTTAAGTAATTTGTTACATTCGTTGATGATTTTTCTCGTATGACGTGGTTATATCTGATGAAGAGTCGTTCTGAATTGCATGGTTTGTTTCGTGGGTTTTGTGCTGAAATTGAAACCCAAATTGGGGTGCTCGTTAAAATCTTACGCAGTGATAATGCTAAGGAATATTTTTCATTCCCCTTTGCCTCTTATATGCTTCAGAAGGGTATGCTACATAAGTCCTCTTGTGTCGACACACCTTCCCAAAATGGGGTGACTGAGCGCAAAAATAGGCATCTGCTCGAGATTGCAAGGGCCTTGCTATTCCAGAGGGGGGTTCCCAAGCAGTTTTGGGTTAATGTTGTTTCCACAGCCTGTTTCTTAATCAATCGCATTCTCTCCACGATTTTGAATGGAAAAACTCCATTCCATTGTCTCCATCCATCAAAGCCTTTGTTCCTTATTGACCCACGTGTATTTGGTTGTGTATGTTTTGTTCGGGATGTTCATCCCAATGTCACCAAGTTAGATCCAAAGTCTAGTGTGTCTTTCTTGATTATTCTCGTGTGCAAAAAGGGTACAGATGTTACTCTCCTGAGCTTAGTAGGTACCTTGTATCCATTGATGTGACTTTTCATGAGGACATTCCTTTCTTCCCTTCCTTTCCAGATTCTACCCATAAGGGGGAAGAGTATGACATTTTGATGTATACGGTCATATCCTATGTTCCTACCCCACCCGTCTTACAAGTATATTCTCGTCGGCCTCGTCATGATGCACCTATTCCGAATTCGCCTCCTGTTACTCCTCCTAACTCGGTGCCAACACAATGCCCTAAAGCCACCTCTTCGTCGTTAGATCCAGTCTTGGACGATCACCGTCCAATTGCTCTCCGAAAAGGTAAACGCAGTTGTACTTATCCCATGTCCTTCCTTTGTGTCATATGGTCATGTGTCACCAGCTTCTTGTTCTTTCATGGCTTCTGTTGATTCTATTTCTGTTCTAAAAACTGTTAAAGAAGCTTTGTCCCATCCTGGGTGGCGGGATGCCATGATTGAAGAGATGAATGCTCTGGATCGTAATGGTACATGGGAATTGGTTACACTGCCTGTTGATAAGAGGCCTATTGGTTGTAGATGGGTGTTTACTATCAAGTTTAATTATGATGGGTCTGTTGCTCGACGGAAAGGTCGTTTTGTGGCTAAGGGATATGCCCAAACTTATGGAGTTGATTATTCTGACACTTTTTCTCCTATGGCTAAGCTTACTTCTGTCAGATTACTCATTTCGATGGCTGCCATTCATGATTGGCCTCTACATTAGCTTGATATCAAGAATGCCTTTTTTGCATGGGAATCTTCACCAAGAAGTATAAATGGAGCAACCTCCTGGGTTTGTTGCTCAGGAGGAGTTCGGGGAAAGTATGCCGACTTCGTCGTTGAAACAAAGCCCTCGGGCCTAGTTTGAGAAATTTAGTCAAGCTGTTGAGAGCTTTGGGATGGTGAAAGGCAAATCAGATCACTCCATGTTTTACAAGTGGTCTAAAAAAGGCATTATTTGGTTAGTGGTCTACGTGGATGACATTGTCATTACAGGGAGTCACACCGAAGGGATCTCGTCTCTCAAGACATTTCTTCATAGTCAATTTCAAACAAAAGATTTGGGGCCACTAAAACTTCCTAGGTATTGAAGTTATAAGAAGTAAAACATGCATATTACTTTCTCAACGAAAAAATGTACTATCTGAAACAGGAAAACTGTGGACTAAACCATGCAATACTCCCATGATACCAAACATACAACTGCCAAAGGAGGGGGAATTGTTTAAAGATCCTGAGAGGTACAAGAGATTAGTTGGGAAGCTGAACTACTTGACAGTGACTCATCCAGATATTGCACACACTGTTAGTGGTGTGAGTCAGTACATGGCATCCCAACTGTTGATCATTGGGCATCTGTAGAGCACATCTTGAGTTACTTGAAGTGAGCCCCGGGACATGGAATTCTATATAAGAATCATGGTCACACTAAAATTGAGTGTTACACTGATGCTGATTGGGCAAGGCAGGATCTAAAGAGGATTGAAGATCAATAACTGGTTATTGTGTTTTCTTTGGAGGTAATCTAGTTTCATGGATGAGCAAAAAGCAGAATGTGGTTTCTCATTTGAGTGCAGAGTCTGAATATATAGCAATGGCACAATCAGCATGTGAAGTGATGTGGATAAACAACCTCCTGAATGAATCTGGTTTCAAAACTTCAACCCCTGCAAAACTATGATGTGATAATCAAGCTGCTCTCCATATTGCATCCAACCCGGTATTCTATGAACGAACCAAGCACATAGAGATCGATTGTCACTTCGCTCGTGCAAAGATACAGCAAGGTTTAATATCCACGGGATTTGTGAAGACTGGAGAACAATTAGGGGACCTATTCAAAAAGGCCCTTAATGGCACTCGAGTTAGTTATTTGTGTAACAAGTTGGGCATGATTAATATCTATGCTCCAACTTGAGGGGGAGTGTTATGGAATCTATATATATTAGGCAGCCTGGAGATTTAGGGTTTGGAGTAAGTAGTCGTATGGAAATTTGTTTCCTTGTTTGGTGTCTTCTAGCATGTATATATATAAGGCTGTGTTGTGTATTCTCTGAGAATGTACAGAATATTCAGAATTCTCTCTTTCGTAACAGAGCTGTTTCACAAATAGCACTCACTGTCCTCATTCCTGCATTTTTTTGATAGATTGTCATTCATCCTTTTACTATCTGGTTGCCACCTTTATTCTGCTTCCTCTCAATAAATCTACTATTAATAGTCACCTTAATTGGATGGTTACTGAACCAATGAAGTAAAGAAGCCTAGAAAAAAACAAATTAAGGTAATTGACAACCTTAAAATGTAAAATCTAGCTAGAAAACTGCAAATAAATTTGAGAAGTAAAGAATTCAAGCAAAATCAAATTAAAAAAATATTTACCAGCACCAACTCAAAGATGAGAAGTCAGAACAACAAGCTTGAAACAGCATAAAAAGAACAGTCTTGAAACAGCATAAAAAGAATAGTCATGTAAAGAAAGATCATACCCTGTGCTTTGTACAACTTGACCAAGTGTGGCAACAGCGACTTCACGTTTAGTAGCAGCAGCACCATCCAGTAAAGCATCAACGATTAATGGCATAAGCTCAGGAATATATTGTCTCATGGCAAAACCACCCTAAAGATAGATAGATAAGAGGGGGGAAGAGATGAGGAAGAAAAACAGAGAAAACAACAATAGCTAGATAACCTATGTGAAAAATAGTTTATCACAAGCAAACTGCAAACAGCTCCCATTTATCACGAAAAAAATATGATACTTTGAGAATACCAAATATATGGCATAACTAATAATAAATTACAATACTAAATTTAATCATAAAACCAAAGAAGCTTTAAATTGCAAAAGCAATGTAGGCATACCTACCAAAACTTCAAAATTAAACTTATTTCAGATCCAAAGTATATAGCTTTATAGTATAAATGATAGAAAGAATAGCATGTTCACCACTAGAAAAAAAAAATTCAGCCCAGGTAACCAAGCAGAGATATCTGATGTCAAAGGTAGTTTACTACTATGTATTAAAGATCTACCTACCACTCTTGAAAGATCCCCAACAGTTACCAGAACACCACTAATAATACCATTATTTGCATTGACACCAGTTCCTTCACTGAGTTTTGCGACAAGTGCCTGGAAAACAGGGAAACATACAAGTCAAATATAAAATAGCAGTAAAATAATTAATATATAACTTTGACACAGTTACTTATTAATATGAATATTCAACCTTGTGTATAGGAGCAATATATGGAAGGACAAGTCGCTCACAACTGCGGATTAAGCAACCCAATAACTTTGCGCTCTCTTCTTTACATTTGTTATCAGCACTGTTAATAGTGTAAGACAGACCATTATAAGAAGCTTCAAATGGATCAAAACAACTAAGCCATATTCTTACCAGACTACCAGATGTCATATTAATATAATAAATATTATTTAATTTAATTTTAAGATTGTCCTAGACTACCGAATGTCCTATTATCTAAGATAGTATAGCAATACCTTTGTTCTAGGTATGTTAACAATTGAATAAGATGGCGACGAAGTGCGGGGAGAACATAAGCTGGATTCTTTTCAGATAACCTCCCAACAAGAAAAATTGCATACTCCCTTACTTCAAAATCCTGGCCAAAGTAAAGGCAAAGAAAGGTAAAGACTACCTGGGAGCAAAAATTCACTCCAACACAACCTCTAAACCTCTTACGGATCACTTATCATAACAACCATATTTATGAACCTTCATTGGGAAGAATATTTATGAACCTTCATATTTAACATGTTTGTGCAGGTTCAATCAGTTCAGTTTTCAAACATGTCTAGCAATTAAATCCTAAACCACTCAAATAAAATAAAGAAAAGTCAGACCAACTCTTAAGCTCAAATTCAAAACATACTCTTGGCAAGCATATATATGTCCATTATAACAACAATAGCTTCATATAAACCTACACACAATTCCTAGACCACTTTGTTGTGTCAAAGAGAAGAGAACAGCATTACACTCATCAGAGAAACATACCACACCAAACAATCCAGCATAGGATGACTAAGAGGTGTTTAAAATGAAGTTTTCGATCAGTGGGAAGGCAAAAGTAAAATCCAAAAACAATTAAAGTAAACAAAATGTATAATTTTTCATAAATAATTCACTTAAAGAACCTAAAAGACTAAACAAGTTCAGAAAATGTTTTCCATTTGGGGCAGGAGGAGCAATTGGTATTTGTCATGGGCTTGAAAAGTCAGAGATACCAGTAACTGAAGAGGTGCTGCCGTGCTGGTGAAAGTTTGCACGCATGAAATTCAAGACTACATGAACAATATCTCATTTTAAATGAAAATGGATAGTACCTCATCATTCAGAGCAGCAAATATAGCAGTCAAACTATCAGCCTGAGCCAGATAATCATCAAATCCTCCATTTCCATAAAGAGAAGAAAAAATAGAATGACGAACAGTGACATCTGCATCAGCCACAGCTGCAATAAGCAGTTTTTCCACAATCTGCACCCACAGCAGCCTTATGACATGACAAAAAGACTCAACTGTACAAAAAATATATATAAATAAATAGAAATAAAACATCATGTCAGGGAAAATATGTCACAATTGGACTCCGAAATGCAGAGATAAAGAAAAACTTAGTATCAATACTTTTTTTACAAGTATCAATATTGTTTTATTAAAAGGTTTCTTAGATTTATCCCATTATAAATGTGCTCTTGTGAAGTGAGTCAAATAGCACCAATAATAATCCCAAGAAGATGCTAGAAGCCCAAGAATTAACACCATGCAAGGAACCAAGAGGGATGTAAATATGTAATGTGGCCCTTGGAACAATCTGACTTTGGACCAAGCATATTCTGATTTGGGAAGATGACCCAATTCACATGGGGAGCTCATTACAGCCAATTAGATATAAATCAGCATTGTGGCATGTGAAATCATATTATTCAAGCCCAATTGTATGGTCAGATAAATCAAAGCCCAATTTGGTGATGGAAATTGCACTCTTTGTGGCATGAAGAGTGTTGGATGTTACTCCTAGATTGTAGTAGCAGGCTTAGCCCAACTTGTGTGTGCCTCGTGTGTAAAAATTGGACCTCTTGTAGCATTTTTGACACATAGGAAAGACAATAAACTTTCTTTTCTACTTTCACAAAGAGTATTCTAATTTGGTGGGAATTACCAAATGGCATTAATAACCAGTACATGGGTGATGGGCCAAATTAAAGCAATTGATGTGGGATATTTAATCTATGGCATGGAGAATAATCTGTTGTTTTATTGTTACAATTGTATTTTATTTATTTAGAGTTACTTATCCAACTAGTTAGAATACTTAACAAGCAAATAATTTAGTAAGTATGAGTTAATCCTACCAAGATTAGGGTTAGCTTGAAGGATGCCTATAAACACTCCTATTTGCACATGTAAATTCAGAGATTTTTATAATGAATACAATTTAGCTTTTGCTATTCTTTCTGTACCTGTGTGCCTGAGATTTATCAAGAGTTTTCAAGAACTCTAAAATCTTGATTCTCATGGAAACCTAAACTAGTGTTGGATTGAAAATGCTTGGTGACTCTTGGTGAAAGCACCCTACGGATTCTTACAGGGTTCATAACCAGTCTTTAGTTAACTTTTCTCATTGAATTTGTAAGATTCTTAAAGTGATTCCCCTGCCATTCAGGTCCACTACATAGTGCCATAGTGGGTCCGCATCATCTTATTTAACTATAGCCAAAAGAATTTCCAGGCTGTAGGGAGTTTCATCTCTAAACTGATGCATCATCATTTTGAAAGCAGCAACATGTTTTCTACCTTTTAAAACCCAACAAAGTTCACTCAGCTGCAAACACATTCCTCAGCATCCTTATAGTTATCTATAATGTTAAGTTTGCCAAAATATCGACCAGTGTGGACACTAGTTTTTTTTCTTGGATAGGTATATCTTGCTAAGAATATGCAGACATTGTATTCAACAGTACAAAATGGAAGGAAAGGAAGTCTTCAATTACCAAATAAACAGATAATCTATATTTATAACATGCATATTGATCACTTCCAGATAGTCACAGTACCCACATCATACACAAGAGTTGGACAACTTCTGTCCATGTCAAACTTCAAGAGGATAAAATAATTAAAAATTAATATGAAACCTCAGGCACCTCAACTTATAATGCACAATTTCAAATACATTAAATATGTAGTGTCTGATTCCTCTAGACATGAAAAAGAGATTACATAGATAATTTCCCTTTAATTGAATACATTTCTTCATACTCATAGTATGTGTCAAATTAAATAATTAAATAAATTGAAATAAACTTCAAATTTCACAAGATATATTAATTTTCTATTTAACTGTTGAATTTTGTTTATTATTAGTTATGTTTTGGACTTCTGGTGACAAGTTAGGACTTCACTAACAGTAGATTAGTTAGTGAATTGATATATATATATATATATATATATATATATATATATATATATATATATGGTTTTTAGTTTTGATCATTTTCCTCTCTCTCTCTCTCTCTCTCTCTCTCTATATATATATATATATATATATATATATAGAGAGAGAGAGAGAGAGCGGAAAATGATCATATGAGAACTTATTCCCAGAAAACTAAAAACCAATATCAATCATCCATTTGGCCAAATCTAACGGTTCTAGAGCATAAGGGAAAAAACAGCCGTGTCATTTTGGTAATTTTCTCCAACTTTATAAATGCACCTTCCAACACTATACGGTGCACTTTGCAACACTATATTGTGCATTTTAGCAAGTTTGAAAGGGCAGTGCACTTAGGGTTCATCTTTTAAAGTTAATGGTATAGCTTTTTCATTTGGTTTACTATTTTGCTTTTTAGTTTGATTTAGGGGTTAGTATTTATGATTTAGTTTTTAGGTTTAATTTTTAGGATTTATCTAGAAATGCACTCTATACGGTTACAAGTTGCACTCTTGAAGTTGGAGAAAATTATCAGAATGTCATCGCATTTTTTTTCTCAAATTGCATTAGATCCGTTAGATTTTTCTAGATCGGCGACTGAGATTGGTTCTTAGTTTTCTCCTGGGAACATGTTTTCATGTGAGTGTGCCTCTTATATATATAAGGTCCGGCTCCCATTAGAACCATGTCTCATGTGAGAACCTATGGACAAATCCAAAACAATTATCTAGTAGATCTAACGGTTGAAAATAAAGAAAAAAAAAAGGATGGGGTCGTTTTCATAAATATTACAAATTTCAAAAGTTTGTAATATTTATGAAAATGAGCCCGCTCCCTTTACTTAATTTCTTATCCATAAGATCTTGTAGATCGATGGTTTGGATTTGTCCACAGGTTCTCACTTGGGGAGTGGTTCTCATATGACGCGCGTGTGTGTGTGTGTGTGTGTATTGTTATGACGTTATGAAAATTAGATCGTGGCATGAATATGCATTAACTAGATAAATTTTAGCAAAGTCTGTATGTGTGAATATTATACTTTTTATATTTTGTGTCCAACAATAACCATAACTGAGGCAGTGAGCCAGTGACAGTGTTATCTTTTTTGACTGGGATGCCATACTTGTGCATATGCAACCTAGTCTATCACTTTCAAGATCAAACTCATTAGGAAAATGAAGAAAAGTAACTAGAAGCAAAACCTCCTCAACAAGACGGCGCCGCCTCCCACCAGTACGGTTAATCCTGCTAGAGCTGAACTGTGTACAAGAGATCCCAGAAAAAGAATTTGAAACCAGTTTACAGCAGCACAAGGCAGCATCTTTCCTTGTTCCTCCATCCTCATCTTCCAAATATAACACAACAGATTCCTTTGCAAATTCAAGAAGATCATGACCCTAAAATAAAGGAACTCATTATTAGATAAAAAATTTTAAAAATAAAAATAAAAATCATACACAGACCCAAGTGGACAAACCTTGAAATTGAACCTAGCAAGAGTTTGCAAAGCAAGTTGAACAAGAGCTGAACCACTAAGCTCTGGCACTTGTTGAGTGGCATTTGCAATATGCCCCCTACTTGAGGTGACAGAAGATCGTGACTGATGGGATCTTGAAAGGATTGTTGAAATGCATTCCAGCAACCGATCTTGAATTGTAGGCAACAAAGTTGGGATGCTGAGAAAGATAATGCATAATACAAACCTCTTGAGCGAGAGTACAAAAGAATGAGAAGTTTGTAAATGCATTGATTTGCAAAAATACCTTATACTTATTTGATCCAGGGCTTCCACCAATGTAAGCGAAAGACCAGAAGAGAACATAGCATCCAAGAGACTACGGACATGAGGCTCCATTGCAGGCCCCATTGCTTTTGCAATATTTCCAACACAAGCTAGTGCTTCAACTGAGGGTCTACCTCTACGAGGTGCAATCTAAAGATAATAAAGATCCATTAAAAAAGAAGTAACTTCATGCCACATCACACAAGTGAGAAGGAAAGAAAATGAAAAAAAAAAAAAAAGTAGAGAGAGATAACCAATCAAGGGATAAGAAAATAACACACTTGTGTGCATTACATACCGCATCGCGTAGGTGTGATGTTATTGTCGGCAAATAATTAATGAGTTCTCCATCTAGAGCACCAGCCATCTCTCCAAGAGCTATGAATCCACTGGCCCGTTCTGCAGGTATTTTGAGGACATGAAGTATGTGATTCATGCATATCTGCACAACCAAAATTAAAAAGAATTTCAGTTATTGTTGGAGATGAAAAATCTTCCTCATCAATACTCTTCTAGAGAATCAGAAACAGAAATCATTAGACGAAAGCGAATGGAAAGGTGCAAACTGTTAGATAATTTGTCACAAAACGATCTCGTAGGAAATGGGCAATTCGAGGCAGCAGAGAAGTAATGCTGAGTCGAACAAGGCGATCTCGGTGCTCCAGGTATCTAAGGACTATTTCGGCAACTTCTCTGTATCTTGACATCATGAATTCTCCGGTGTTCCTGCAATTTGATGTAAAGTTACATTGCCATAGAACAACCATGACCAGACCTCAATGTAGTAGGAAATTCCTAACACTGAACTAAACTCAAATTATGAAATATCCTAACCTCAACAGCTCTCCAACTGCCAGCAGAGAGCCATGAATACTATGAATGGGAGCATTTCTCCCCAATCCATCTTGGGTGGCCTCAAACATACGGTAGTACCTTTAGAGAGCATGAATAAGAAGGCAAATACTTAGCATGTTAATATCTTATTATGTAACACACGCACACACAAAATCACTACTAACCATTGGACACGCCAGCGAGTCTCGCGCTTTTCAATAACACGTAGGCAAGCACGCAATGCTTCAACAGCTCGCTCTCGAACAGCAAGCGTTGGATCTCTCAGTGCAACCCAAATAGCATCCACAAACTCAGGTACATGAACATTAAATACAGTTGAAGCATTTTCAGCCATTTCCTACAGTAAAGATGAATACTTTTTCAGGGAAATCCTGTGCAAGAACAACTACTCATATATGTGTGTCTGTGTGAAATACTCCAAAGAGCTACTTGACTGCCAAATTAAGTGCAGCAAAATGCCTCAGAGGTTTGAAATAAGATGCAAGCAGACTGAAGTAGTCACCAAAACAGACATGATACACCCAGTACAGATAAGTGCCATATCATCAGAGAGAGTAAACTGCATTCTGGACATGAATTCTAACAAACCTTTTCATATCAAGCACCAGCACTAGAGAAATGATTTAGAAGCTAGTAGAACAGAAAACCAAGCTTCAGCGGAATATGTACATATTAAATGTTAAAATAAATTATTCTTACTTTTAATATTAAAACAGCAGCAAATCGCCGATACTCGACCCTGTCACCACTAAGCCACTGAAGTGCGTTCTTTACCTGAAATGCCAAAAGAATGAGATCTTAAAATCCCAAATAATAACAATAAGAAAATAACTGAACACACCTGGCATTCCACTTCATCTGCTGTCATTGCCCCACCAGCTCTAGCTAGGTGACCCAAAACTTGACTAGCAAGGACCAGGATTTCAGGATCACGCTTCACTTCAAATACAGTTCGCATATAATTAGAAAATTTTGCTACTTTTGATGCATTTTCACCAATAGTGACATCTATTAATTCATCAATAGCCCTTAATGCTCCCAAATTTTCAGCAACTTCATTACTCTCAAGAAGATTAGTAATTCGCTCATAGAGATGGTCCATAAAGCGTGAAAAAGCCTCTCCAGCAAGATCACGAGATTCTTCCTCCACAAGCCGCCTCAAAGCGAGTGCAGCGCCATCCTGTGTATAAAATATATCAGATACATTGCCAGGCTAATTTAGCAGTACAATAGCACTCACAATTTAACAGAACTTAAAAAATAAAAAATTAGTCAAATGGTTAATTTTGAAAAATTATGTGAAAAAAGAAGAAGAAGAAGAAGAATTGCATAATGACCAAGTCCATTTTAAACTACAAAACCAGCATAAGATCTTTCAGGCATGCAGAACAGTAAAAGCTAAATGTATCTTTTTATAGCTAAAAATAATAATTACACAGGGAAAACGGATAAGAATAGCCCCTCAAAACTCCAAATTAATTCTGCTTCCAGAGAGGGGAAAGTAATTAGTAATCACATGTGGGAAGAGACTGTGTCTACCCATAAAACTTTCCACATTTAGAAGTAACATACAGAAAACACAACTACAACAAATTCATTTATCTCCTTTGGTGACCTTTTCCTTCAAATATAGCAGGCTTCATTTGCTACAAAAATAATAATAATATAATAATAATAAAGCAAATGTATATAAATATTTTGTAATAGAAGCAAGCGCAAATTTACCTTGGGGTTGCCTCTGGTGCAGAGGTCGGAGAGTACTTTGTAGAGAGCATCGAGACTGCCGGCGCCAGTGGCGGCAACCGGATGACGGATCGACTGTGCGGCGGCCGCCATACTCATACTGTCACACTATTCTACATCTCCTTTACACACACACCGAACTACAAAAATCCATAACCCGCCAGGCTAGTCTTGAATCGAAGAATTATTTGTTTTCCGCTGTATGAGAAATCGAGACTCTAGACCTAGTCTTCAACAAACGAAATTTTAAAGAAAAAAATAAATTAAAAATTACACAAAAAGCTCATAGCAGTCTCACTCTGCATACAGCCATTGGAAATTAGGAATGCGGTGGTGTACCTTGTTAGTCTTGCCAGCTGTTCGAGATAGGATTCCCAGTTGGTATGTTCCAACTTCCAATTGTTAGCCCTTCTGGGATACGGATTGAGTTTGAAAGGAAAGAATTAGGGCAACTGGATTAGCAACGATTAAACGAAGAAGAAGAAGAGAAAGCTGTGTCCGGAGATACTGAGAAAGAGGGAGAGAGAGAGATGAGGGGAAGTGACTGCGGACTCAGTGCGGTACCGAATGCCTTGTTTCATTTGCTGAGAATTTGTATTAGTATATAAATATTTTTGGGGCTTTTTTGTGTATTTTTAGGAATTAGTTACAACTTTATGGATTTTTGGACAAAATATTCACGTCATGTGTTGTCCTCCGTTTAATTCATAAATAAAAATATGTCATATCTATATTTGGTCAAATTTCTTTACAAATTTTAATCTATCAAACATTATTCTTACTCGACTATGTCAAGTAAATATCTATATTTGGTGAAACTTTTCATAAAAATTTTAATTTAAAAATCTTTTTTTTTAATTGTCCAAAGGTATCCTCCCCGCCTATTGCCAGAAGACTAATCTAATTTATCAAACATTATTCTTATTTTACTATGTGAGTATTATGGCACTTTTATATGTGGTCCTTAAGTGTGAAAATGATCATATAAAAATCTCTTAATAGCAATATTTAATTGGCCTTCTATTACTATTAGAGCGTCAGCTTTATCACGAAAATGGCATTAAAACATCATCTTAATATCAATGTTTATCCTTGTTTAGTCCTCTATCAAGAATGTCAACTTTCTCGTGAAAGTGGCATTAAAATAAATAAATAAATAAAAGACCTTCTTAATAACATTATTTAACATAGTTTAGTTCTGTGTCAAAGTGTCAAATTTTTCATGAAAGTAGCATAAAAGGCACCCCCTTAATAACAATGTTTAAACTTGTTTCGTCCTATATCATAGTGTCAGCTTTCTCGTGAAAGTGACATTAAAAAAATTTATTTTAATAGCAATGATTAACATTGTTTGGTCCCTTGTCAAAGTGTAACTTTCTCGTGAAAGTGGCATCGCAAGCATCCCTTTAATAACAACGTTTTACATTGTTTGGTTCTTTATCATAGTGTCAATTTTCTCGTGAAAGTAGCATTAAAAGCGTCCTCGTAATAACAATGTTTAACTTTGTTTGGTCCTTTATAAGAGTGTCAGCTTTCTCGTGAAAAGCAGCATTAAAAACATCTTCTTGATTCACAGTAACGGTTAACCTTGTTTTGTCCTCTGTCATAGTATCAACTTTTTCGTGAAAGTGGCATTAAAAGCATCTCCTTAATAACAACTAGTGTTTTACCCGTGACATGCACGGAAGAAATTACATTATTATAAATTTAAATAAAAATTTAGAAAATATTAAAAGATGTTAAAATATATAATATAATACTATAGTTGGATATATTTGGTCAAATATCTATTTTCATAACATACAAAATTAAAATAAATTATGTATTGTTAATATAGTCCCTAATCATATACATATTTAAATAAATTTATAGAGGGAATTTACATAATCAAATTGATTTATTATTAATTATATTTCATATATATTATAATTCCAACAATATGAATAATAACTAAGATAATCATGTTAACTATTGTGTAGTGTGATTGCACCTCTATTACCATTCCAAATGGTGGTAGGGGCAAATACTATCTTATAAAGAATTATAAATATTTAAAACAAAAACTAAAAAACTCATATTTAGAAAAAAAATTTATAAATTATGAGTAAATTTAAACTCCAATATGATGTATTTCCCTATATTATTGTAATATGCATATACTCCGAAATATTTATTAATATGTATTTAAGCTAATTCTATACTATAATTTTCCTAATTATAATTCATATTGCTAAATTTATAATTAAGATAATTAAATTTATAAATTAACCAAATTAATATTTTAATTTTGTATGATTAATATAATACATAAGTATATAAATGTATTTAAGTCAGTGTTGCAAAAATCGTGCATAGGCGCCGATTAATCGGTACCTAGGCGCTAGGCTGCGCCCGACGGCCGAGAAACGCCGAAATCGGCCTCCTCCGCAGCAGACTACCTAGGCAGTCTAGGTGGTTGAACCCCAGGTTTTCAAAAATAAATAAATAAATAAAAATTAGGCGCCTAGCGTCTTTTTCAACACTTATTTAAGCAAATTTCTAAATATTTATGAATACACATTTAGTTAATTTTATAATTTTATTTCGACCGCGTATTTTTCTAATTTTATGAATACACATTAAGCAAATTTCTAAAAATTCGACCGCGTGCGATGCATGGAATAGATTTGTTGTAATATATTAAGAATATTTGGATCGATATATAATTAGTTAAATTAGAATATTAAATATTATATAGTGCAATTGAAGATGTGGTTTGGATCATTTATGTGTTTTGATGTTATCATTGCTTGAAAATTAATAGTTAATGTGTAGATGTACGCATGCAGTGCTGTAACTTTGGAGATTTTATATATCATTATTTAGTATTTTTTTTATATAAATTAGGTAAATGTGCTCGTTATCTAGCAACTCAATTATAAGAATGAATTACTATTTTAGTTCATTTATTTGTATGGAAGATATATTTTGTTTTCTAGATATATAGCAATTTTGTCATTTAAAAAAAAAAACATAATATCAATGATTGTATTTACGCATTATTGAAACTTCTTTGTAGACGACATTGTAGTAGCAACACAGTCTTGTCCATCATCGTCTAGAGCTAACACCTTCAGTCCACCAGGATGGGTGACTCAGGTGGAAATATATAATTGTAGAATATTAGTCAATTAGCGATCCTTTTATATTTTAAGTCAATTATTAATATTAGATTCATTTTCAATCAATTATTCTTTTTTTTTTAGTCAATTAGAATATCATATGAAGTGATTTTTTACCTAATTTTCGTTCTATTTTTACCTAATGGTTCGAACCTCGGCGGCGGCAATGTGGGAATTATGTCCAAAGTGGACAGATTCCTTGTGAGCACTGGCATGTGGCCTTGTCTGCTGAACCATTGAGTCACCATGATTTACATCATCCCAAATACTCTGTCGGGCCGGGGTGGGCCTTGGGGTTGAGGATTCAACCTTTTGGGATAAGAATATCAGACGCAGTGATATTTTTACCCAATTTTTATTCCATTTTTAATTAATGATGTAGAATATTATTATTGAAATATTTCCGTTTCATTTTAAATTTTCGTTGCATTTCTAATTTACCGTTACTATTGTTTAAAATATGCATTTACTATTGATGATGTAAAATATTATGATTGAAATATTTCCTTTTCATTTTTAATTTATCTTTACTTGAAGATGTAGAATATTACGGAGTATTATTGAAATATTTCCTTTCCTTTGTTTAAATTGTGAAAGATTTATGACATAATTATGATTTGATGTATTATACTGTGTAATATTATTGTGAAAAATTTAAATACAATGATCTGACCATTTTCTTTTTCATTTTAATCAATTATGGATCATTTGTATTTTCAGCCAATTATTAATATTCAATGTATTGTACAATCATATACATATTAATATATTGTATGAAAACATCATATTAATAGAGATATATGCAATTTGTATTGAACGACTCGTTTTTGCAAGTCTTATTACTTTAAGTGTGTGAGTCTATCTTCGCAGATCTGGAAAGTTTCATACCCCATGTGTGTTTTTCCTTGTGTAAGTCGAGTTCATGTTGGATATTGGGGTATAGCAACAATGGTAACAGTATAAATCCTTTTGTTTCCTGTATAAACTGCATAAACTTCTTGTTTTATATTAGGCAATTTATTACATTAAGGTGATATCAATATTCATATCTAATTTTTTGGCTTATGTTAGTGTAAAATGTGTGATAAAAGAAGTGTTTTTTTAATTTAATCTCTAGTCTGGACTTAACTGGTACTTGAGCATCGTATTATTCGTTGTATCTTAATTAAGCATGAAGAAAATAGAGATAAAAAGTATTTAAAAAAAAAAAGAAGAAGAAGAAGATACATTGTGATGTTACCTTTGTTCTCCAATCGGTGAACTATTTATTTACTGCTTAATCTGCTGGGATCTTAGAGCATCCATAATAGTTAGATTTTTTTTTTTTTTTGTGACTTTTGAGAAATTTTTGTAGGTGTCATTAATCAAAGATTTGACCCATTAATTAAAGATCCGACTCGTCTCATATCTTGATACTCGTGAGACAATCTCACACAAGTGTTACCCTTATTATTATTATTATTATTATTATTATTATTATTATTATTATTGTTATTGTTATTGTTATTGTTATTGTTATTGTTATTGTTATTGTTATTGTTATTGTTATTGTTATTATTATTATTATTATTATTATTATTATTATTATTATTATTATTATTATTATACATTCTATCATATATGCTAATATTAACTATGCTTTAACTAATACATGTAACGACTTGGTACGCTGATATCATAATTATGTTTGACAGTTAAAGAACTTCATTTGGTGTTGGACATGGAGGCTAGCAATTTGGGCTCAAAGGAGTGTATAAAATTCCAGGTATGTATACTACTAGCAATGTACAATATATCTATGGGGCGGCGGGATCATAGTTGGACTCACATATTTACATAACCAAGTGAAAAAAAAAACACTACACATATAAGAGAACAATACGGAATTGAATATACCTACATAAGACATTGATTACATTATAATACTAAGAAACTTACTAATGAATTTATTAAATGTGTTCGCAAAAGACAAACTTGATATTGTATTTACACTCCGTATAGGGGTTTGTTCACCATAAAGGCTAAAATTAGTATATATAGATCTATCTCTTCATAACCTGCCAGTTTAACTATCTCCTCGTAAGAAATAATAGAACTACAGATTTCTACACCTGCAATTGGAAAAAGATAATGAAAGATAACAATAACTAACATCATATTAAAATATAGACTTTTTACCTGCAAGATTAAAAACAATTCAACAAATATGATAAAAAAGTTAAAAGAAATTGATAAAAAAAAATGCCACCAGGCATAATTGTCCACAATAAAAAAATCTACTACATCACATCAGTAGATTGTCACCACACAACCCACTCGGAACCCAAAAAAGAAAAATAAAATTAAAACTTGTAACCAGGCATAATTGTTTTTGTAACACCACAAAAATGTCCTGTATAAACCAACAATTCATTTTAAAACAAATATAAATTTTACCTCCGCACACTTGGCCTTCCAATCTTTGGCAGTCATTCCCAACCGTTCATCAGTTCATTGCATTCCCTGTCCCATACCAAAATAATTTCATGTGTATATAAATAAGATAAGATGCATTTTACTAAAAAAAAAAAAAAGAAATCGGATGAAAAGAATAAGATGCAAAAAAAATAAAAATTCCACTTAATCATTAAAGGCCATTTTCTTTAGACTTGATTACATTGCTGCTTTTTCTTTCAGGAACGTTGTACTCACGAACCACTCAAACCTTCATTGCATTCCTAATGTTGCAAGGAGAAATCTCATGACCAAGAATGCTGAGATTGAATGCGAATAAACTGCAATATGGTGAGTATCTCCCTTTTTAGGGTTTTCTCTCTATCTCTTCCTTCCTAGGGTTTTCGACGTAACTTGTGTCCTCTCTTGCTTCGGATCGCTCGTGCATGGAGTTCGAAGGTGTCGTGCCTCCGTTGGAACAACAGTAGGACGAGGGTGTGGCGAAGCTATCCGACCGATGGGCTAAAATGGTCTTAGAGGACGAAGAGGAGGGGGTCGAAGCGGATGTGCCGAACCAAAAGGTACCGGAGGGCAAGCCCGAGACTTGGATAACAGTTGGCCGGTTTCTGACTGCTAAGTTGATCAAGGTTAGTATATGTGCCAGGTTTTAGCCTCGGTTTGGCAGCCCGTGAAGGGAGTTCAAGTAACGGAGTTGCAGACCAATCTCTTTCTCTTCGGTTTTTACCACAAGACGAATATGGTGCGTGTCCTAGAGGAGGGGCCTTGGTCCTTCGAGAACCATATGCTAGTTTGTCACCAGGTTCGTGATGAGATACTCCCAGGGGAAGTTAAGCTGGATACCGTGGACATGTGGATTCAGGTGTATGACTTGCCTATGGGTTATACATCTGACGTGGTTCAACAACAAGTGGGGAACTTTGTGGGAACGTTCATCCGCTGTGATGACCGACAAGTGGGGGGGGGGGGAGGCAATCAAAACGTCCTACCGCGTTCGTGTTGCTGTGCCGGTTGACAGACCTCTCAAGCAGCGTATGAAGTTGATTAAGCGGGATAAGTCATGGTGCTGGGTGAACTTGAAGTATGAAAGGCTCCATAATTTTTGCTTTTTCTGTGGGATGATGGGTCACCTTGACAAGTTCTGCCTCAAAGCTCGCAATTCGGAACTCTCACCGGAGCTCTTCCCGTTCGGTACTTGGTTGAGAGTGGGGCAGTCCAGAGGCCCTCGGCCGGTGGGGGCTTCGTGGTTAATACCGTCGTCGGGACCTGTGCAGCAAGATCCCGTGCAGCAGCCTTGCATGGATGAGTCGGAGTCTACAGATGATAGCCAGGGGGATGTCCGCATGCTTTCGTCGCGGTGTGACTCTGAGGACGGTGTTGTGGCGTCATCTAAATGGCGTAGAGGCTTCACGAGTGGTGGCAGTAGAGCTGCATCACCAGCGGTGGTTGGGTCAGTGGTTAATGGTGGTTCAAAAAACTTGCATGTGGCGGGTTCTAGTTCCCAGACCCGCCCGACCCAATGATTTTTCTAAGTTGGAACTGTCGTGGCTTGGGCAATCCACGAACAGTTCGGGAAATGGTGGACATGGTGTCCTGTAAGAAGCCCGACTTTGTGTTCTTAATGGAGACCAAGGTGCAACGCGATCATGCTGAACGATTGCGTATCAAGCTTGGCTTCGAAGGTTTGTTCTACGTTGATTGTGTGGGTTTGACTGGAGGCCTGGCGCTGTTGTAGAGAAGGAATAATACGGCACGGTTGATCAGCTATTCTAGAAATAATGTCGATGTTGAGGTAACTATTGATGATTTGGTCCCATGGAGAATGACATGTTACAATGGTTTTCCTGAGAGGAGTCGGAGGCGTGAGGCATGGGATCTTTTGAGACAGTTAGCTGGCTGGTCTGAGCTTCCGTGGGTGGTTGTCGGTGATTTTAATGATCTTTTGTTTCAATCAGAAAAGCGGGGCTGAGTTCCTCATCCAAAGAGCTTGCTTCGTGGTTTTGGCGAGACTTTAGATGACTGTGGTTTGTTGCAGTTGCCCACGGAAGGCTATCTGTTTACCTGGGAACGGAGTGGTGGGACGGAGGATTGGGTGGAGGAGAGACTGGACAGAGTGGTGGTATGTAGTGGCTGGCATGAGTTGTTGGAGGATGCCAAGGTGGTAAATATTCTTACTCGTACATCCGACTATTCGGCTCTGTACCTTGGCCTCACGGGTTCAGGGTGTAGTGGTGGTGGCGGGGGTAGGGGTTTTCGCTTCGAGATGGCATGGTTGTTGGATGGTGGTTGTCGTGGTGTGGTGGAACAGGCGTGGAGTGAGGGGGCGGGAGGTGATCTCATGGGGAATTTGAGGAGTTTTTGCTTCGAGATGGCATGGTTGTTGGATGGTGGCTGTCGTGGTGTGGTGGAACAGGCCTGGAGTGAGGGGGCGGGAGGTGATCTCATGGGGAATTTGAGGAGTTGTGGAGCGCGGTTACAAGAGTGGGGGGGGGGGGGGTGACCGCTTTCATATGTTTGGCAAATAGATAAAATTGTTGCGTGCAAAACTCTTGGCCCTGCGTGGGCGTAATGATCCGGTCTCTTTAGCTGATTACTGCGCGGTGGAGGCTCAGCTGAGTCATCTTGAGGCACAGGAGGATATCTTTTGGAGGCAAAGGGCGAAGCAGTACTGGCTTCGGGGTGCTGATGCCAACACGAAGTTTTATCATAGGTATGCATCTTCTCGTAAGCGTAAAAATTCTTTGCCTAGGATAAAAGACTCAAATGGTGTGTGGGTAAAACATAATGCTATGAATGCTGTGATTCTGGATTATTTCTTGCATATATTTGAGACTAGTGGTGTGATGATTGATGATGATCCATTTTTTAATACTGTAATCCCCTTAATCTCCCAGTCCCAGAATGAGACTCTGCTCCGGCCTTTTGAGGCGGAGGAGGTTAAAGCGACCCTTTTCTCTATGTTCCCAGATAAATCCCCTGGCCATGATGGGATGAATCTGGGTTTTTATCAGCATTTCTGAGATGTTGTGGGGGGGGGGGGGGGGGGGGGTGGGGGGGGGGGGGGGAGATGTGGTGTCTTTGTTCTAAATTGCCTGCATACTGGTTCCCTCCCCGATGGCCTGAATGATACTAATGTGGTCTTGATCCCTAAGAAGAAAACACCGGAGTATGTGACTGATTTGAGACATATTGCCCTCTGTAATGTGATTTATAAGATAATGGCTAAGATGTTGGCTAATAGAATGAAGCCTTTGCTTGATGGTGTCATCTATGAGTCTCATAGTGCCTTTATTCCTGGTAGGTTGTTAACTGACAATATCTTGATTGCTGCTGAGGTGGGGCACTATCTGAATAGGAAACAATGTGGTAGAATTGATTAGGGAGCTTTAAAGCTTGACATGGCGAAAGCTTATGATAAAATGGAATAGGTGTTTCTGCGACGTATGCTGGTGGCTTTGGGGTTTGCTGATAGGTGGGTGGAGTTAATCATGTTGTGTGTTACCACTGTCTCGTATAATTTCTTAGTCAATGGAGCTGTTGGAGGACAGGTGGTGCCTACCCGTGGACTGAGACAGGGGATCCTTTATCCCCGTATCATTTTATTATTTGTGCTGTGGGGCTTTCGCTTCTTCTGTGAGTGCACAGGCTCGGGGTTCTATTCATGGCTGTTGTGTTGCTAGGGGGGCTCCAGCTATTTCCCATCTATTTTTTTTGCTGATGATAGCCTTTTGTTTTTTAAGGCCAACTTATAGGAAGCGTATGATGTTAGGCAATGTTTACTGGACTATGAACGTTTGTCAGGTCAGACTGTGAATTTTCATAAGTCTAGTATCTATTTTAGCATAAATACAGGGGACAACGAGAGAGAGGAGGTGGAGGATCTGTTTGGGGTCTCGAGGCGGTAGATTTTAGGAAGTATTTAGGCCTGCCTTCCTTTGTTGGAAGAAATAAGAAGTTGGTTTTTTCATATATTGAGGAAAAGATTCAGCAGAGAGTTGGGTCATGGAATAAGAAATTATTGTCTCAAACGGGCAAGGAGATTCTGTTAAAAAGTGTGGCACAGGCCATGCCTACTTTTACGATGGGCGTTTTTCTGTTAACAGATTCTCTGTGTTTGGCTATTGAAAGATGTATGAACAGGTTCTGGTGGGGCAAAAGTGGCGTAGGAGGAATGGGCATTCACTGGTTGGCTTGGGACCGGATGAGTAAGCAAAAGCTGTGGGGGGGCCTGGGTTTCAAGGACCTGCGGGCTTTCAATCTGGCTATGTTGGGCAAGCAAGTGTGGCGTTTTCTTATAAACCCGGATTCTTTGGCTGCCCGAGTATATAAGGCACGTTACTTCCCCATGTCCTCTTTTTATGGTGCTACTTTGGGCAATAATCCAAGTTACTGTTAGAGGAGTATTATGGCTACTCATGATCGTTTCTGCCCCGGAATGAGGAGGAGGATTGGGAATGATGAGTCTACTTCAATTTGGGAACATCCCTGGCTTCTGGACCCCGACCCTATGATCCATACTACGGTACCACATCAGCTTGTTGGCTCAAAGGTGTCAGGTTTGGTTGACCAGGATACTCAAACTTGGGACTTGACCAGGATACTCAAACTTGGGACTTGACCATCCTCGATGATATTTTTTAGCCAAGTGATATGAGTAAAATTATGAGAGTGCCCGTTTGCCCAGCTTATGAGGATTCCTGGTACTGGCACAGGGATTTAACTGGTTTATATTCTGTGAAAAGTGGATACAGGTTTTTGATGGGCGAATTTACTACCGACCCAACCACCTTTGATAAATGGACCGCTATGTGGAACCTAAAAATCCCCCCCAAATGGAAAACATTTCTTTGGAGAGCTTTAAGGGGTATCTTACCTACTACTTCAAACCTCCTTTTAAAGAGGGTGGAAGTGCCACCTTCATGCCCAATGTGTGTTGTTTCTCATGAAGATATTATGCACTCTCTTGTTGATTGTCATTATGCTAGGCTTGTTTGGGATGTTTCCCACCTTCCGATCTCGTGTGTGGTTGGAGGCTGTTTTACAGAATGGTTTCGGAATGCTATGTGTGTATTAACGCCGGATATTCTTGTTAAAGTGGTTGCAGTGCTCTATCATCTTTGGATCGCCAGGAATGTCGCGGTCTGGGACGTATGCATGAAGCCACCGCGTTGTGTTGCGGGGCAAGCTGTGGTAGCCCTTGCTGTTTGGGAGGCGTCCGACTTGCCGCAACCTGCCAAGCCATTGCAGCAGTTGGCCGTAATGTGACACCCCGAAATCCAAATTCGGTTAAGGGATTAATTAAGTAATTAATCCTATTCCAATTTGTAATTTAATTCCTTAATTCCTGAAATTTAATAGTCGGGGACTAGTAATTGACCAGTCAACCCCATAGTCAAAGTTGTACCTTGAGCTTTGTAAGGAGTTCCCTTGTTCCTTACACCTTTCCATGTTAGTAAGGGTATTCTTGACCTTTCACCTTGTGTTAGTATTGTAACCTAACCTAGTAAGAACACCTCATTTCTATCCTTACACTTTCCAAAATCCTAGCTCCATCTTCTCTCTAAAAAGGTGGATAGCTTTTTTTCCAAGCCAAGTTGAAGCTTTGTCAAGACTTCAAGAGTTGTCTACAAGATTCTACCTTTCATACATTTGGGCATCTAGGAGGGTAAGCTCCATATTCATCTTGTGCTTTTAGTGTTCTCTTAGGTGTCTTTTCTTAAAGATAGGATCTTTATGATCTTTTTGATGTGTTCTTGAAGTGGGTTTGGAAGGTGAGCTTTGATAGGAGCTTGGTGTGGTGTTAAGTGAAGGTTTTGGTCTACAAGAGGTAACCCATGCTCTACAAAATCTATTTTGCTTACCTATGTGAATATTTCTTGGATTCTATAAATGTTTTGCTATGAAATGTGAGTGTTTATGCATTGTCTTGTGAAAATGCATATCGAGAGCTTGTGTTTAGGGTTCTTGTATGTCATTGCTTGGCTATTCCTTTGATTCAAGTCACTTTGTTGCATTTGGTGAGTTTTGGCATGTTTTGGACTTGAATTTGAGTTTGGAGATGAAAATCCGCGAAGGGATTTATTGTGGTACAGGAGTGTACCCGCGGGCGGAACGGCGGGTAGGGGTCCAACCCGCCGCCCACCCGCGGGGTACATGATGTTGGAGGGCCTGTACCCGCGGGCAGGACCACGGGTAGGGGCCTACACGTGGGCCCACCCGCGGGGAACGCTGTATGGATGTTGGGGGATTTGTTCCTCGTGATTCTTTTGACTCGGTATTTGGTCTTTTGACTTCCCGTTGTTCTTTTGTGGAACTATTTGGGTGTCTTCTTGATGTTTCGTATGTCTAGAACTATATGGTAGGAATCCATGTAGGTTTTGGTGTCGTGAATCGTGCTAAGTGTTCAACATTGTGTTTCGTTGAACCGTGATGAGTCTTGTGTGTTCTTCGAAACTACTTTCGGTTTACCCGTTTGATGAGCATGCTAGTTCGGTGTTTAAATGCTAGCGTGTGTGTTGTTTGTACCTTCCTATTATTGATGATAACTTGTGTTATTCATCGTTATTGTTGTTGGGCTGTGACCCATTCCTTGATTGAGTATGGTTTCATATCTTCGTTGTGATCCGTTGATTGATTCCTGTTGAGATGTGATGTGTGTGTGGCTTTACCTGGATTGCACGATTAGTGGTATGGGACACTTGTCACCAAGGTATTGCAGTGGTCCTCGTGGTGGCCATGACGTGATTATGGAGCTGTGGCCTTTGTGTAAGGTTCACGTGTTTATATCTGGGATAACATGTGTTATCTAGGGCATGTGTTGCATGTGTGATCGGTACCCTCGTGTACTATGAAATCGGTGGTTTTTGTTGGAGGACTGTTGGAGGGGGAACGACGGTTCCCGGGGGAATAAGGTTGGACTTGGTGTACAGGGGTCCTGGAGGTAAATGTTGGAACTAGACATAAGGTTGGGGGTAGCCATAAGGTTGGAACCGGGCATAAGGAAGGCATATCAACTCGTGATGGGTGATGTCACGAGGGCTTGTGTAGCCGTTGTTGTGAGTTCTCTTCTTGTGACGTGTGTAGTCACAAAGGCATGTGTTGCCTTGGCATGTGTTGTCGTGTGTTGTGTCTTTATTCCTTTGAGTTATGCATGTCGGGTATTAATCTATTGTGTGATGATAGATTATACCTTGAGCCTTCTTGTGTGTCGTTGTTGTTCTTTGTAGTCTTGGGATGTGTTCCCGTATTCTTGTTGAGAGTGTTGAGTCTTGTGTTGGCTATTACTCTTGGTTTTTGGACTTATATATATTCCGTTTCGAAAATGGTTTTACAACTTATATCTTACCTATGTATGATATTTCACATGTATTGGTGGGTTACCAGCATTATTCGCTGATCGGGCGTCGTCCCATGTTTTATATGCTTCTTTCAGGTGATGCTTAGACGAGTGCGCGGTCTAGTGCCAGCTAGCATAGTTTACCCTTTGTGTTTTGTGGCCTGTGAGCCAATATAGACGTAGTACTCTGTTGGATGGTTGTAGATTTTAAACAATGCAGATTTAGCCTGTGCTTTCACCCCTGGGTGAGCGTGGCATAGCACCCCGTTTCCTCGTTTTATATATATCTTATCTTTCAGTCTTCCGCTGTGTTTGGTGTTTTGGTTTTAGTTATCTGCATGTTTTAAGGCTTTAAATAGCTTGGTTTTAGGGGGTGTTACACGTGCCACATCTCCCAGCAGGAGCTCGTCGCTGCTACTTCGACGCTGCATTTTCACCGCAATCCGGAGTGGCAGCCTACGCCATCCTACTCCTCTTGGACGTTTTGTATCGGTCTCCAATGACCTCTTGCCCCCGTGTTCTGATGCCTTCACAGCTGAAGCCCTGGCATGTAAGGAAGCGTTATCTTGGTTAAGGCTCCTATTTATACATGAGGTCGCTGTCTTCACTGATTGCCTGGTCCTTAAGCGCTACTTATCGAGTTCGTCCGCCGCTCCGAGGTCCTATGTAGGGGTGGTTGTGGATGAATGCAAAGCCATGCTATCTTACTTCGCATCTTTTTCATTATTTGCTATTCCTAGACATTTAAATACAGTTGCTCATGTTTTAGCATCTAAAGCCTCTGCTCAGGCTAGCTCTATGTACTGGGATTCTGATCCCTCGAACTTTGTGGTTTCTCTTTTGCAGTAATAATACGCATCCTTTTGCTTTCAAAAAAAAAGGACTGCGATATGGTGGTGATTGAGTTTGAAACCAATATATGTATTTATATTACAACAAACATCTTTCTCTCAAACCATAATAATAATATAACCATAATTAAGTATTCTTCTATATTATACTACATTAAAAACGGAATGTATTATAATTAAATAATTTGACCACAATTAAATATTCTTCTATATTCTATTACCATCATTAATTATTACATAGTCTACCATAATTAAATAATTTGACCAATACAATTAATTTGGGCTGGAAAATAGTAGAAGTAAGATTTTACTTTTAATTATATATATATATATATATATATATATATATATATAGATTATGGATTATGGAAGTCGCGTTTACATTTAAAAGAATTTAATTTTAAAATTTGCATGGATTAATATAGCTCCTCATATTAGGTATTTAGACAAACTTAAAATTTAAATATTTATGACTTTTTTAAATTAGGAGTATGAGTTTAGACAAATTTATAAAGGGAAAATATCAATTTTGATCCTACAAATATTAGCGAAATGACGGTTTTGGTTCACATGTTTAATTGCTACCAATTTTCATTCACAACTATTGTTTTAGTACCAATTTTCATCCACGACTATTATTTTAGTACCAAAATTCATCATGTCGGTCACCCCTCTCTTTAAGACATGCCGAAATCTATAAATTTTAAGGGCATTTTCATCCTTTTCAACTTAAAATTCCAAGTTGAGCATGAATAAAGGGATTTACACACTAAAATCAATCTCAATTCGCAGTTCTCGGGGGCGGGAGATGCATTCCTTGTCCTTGACGGGGATGAGAAAATTCTTCCCATTCTTGCTCTCGTTTCTCAAAAAATTCCCCGAACCCGTCTCCACCGAAGCTGGGATCGATTTTTTCTCCGTCGAAGTCAGGTTGAATTGCCATCTCTATAGATAATGCCTCTCAGGATCACCTAGCAACGCAAGGGAAAATAGGCGACGGATTTAGAACTCCTCGAGTCTACAACGAAAGACTGAAAGACCAAATGGGTTAGGGTTAGAGTTAGATTAGATTTCGTTAAACTTTCCATTTTACATAATCGTCATTGTCGAAATTGGACTCTCAACTCGATTTAAATTTGACAACAAGTTACCATTTCATTCTCTGAATATTATATATATATATATATATATATATATATATATATATATATATATATATATATATATATATATATATATACACATAGACGGAGGCAGTATGGGGGCAGTGGGGGCAGCTGCCCCCACTCCCCCACCTCACCCCTTTATATATATATGTATGTATATATCGACATATATAGCATTAAATGTTATATAAAATTTATATTTGTTTGATTTATTAATAGTTAGAGTAGCTTAGTTGTTTGAGCTTTAAATTTAATTTTTAAAAAAGTGTATGGTTATAGGTTCGAATCTCATTAAAAACACTTTTCGATCTTCACTTATTTATTTTATATCTTTCATTCCTTCTCAAGATAAATATTTTTTAGCCTACTTTTATGAATCATTTAATTAACAAATTAAATGCTCTTTTAGTCTACTTTTTATGAATCATTTAATTAATGTAGTATACAAGTTTATATTATGCTTCATTTTATTCAAATTATTTTACATTTTTACCTCACTCAAGTATACTTTTTTGCTCTGATTCTAACTATCGTTTAATCTATCAAAAAATTTCTATTGTAATTTATAATATATTTTGTATTTTAACCTTATTATGATTGTTTGATATTTCGTAATTGATATTGCTAACTGTCATTTAAACTTCGCCCCCGCTCAAGTATTTTTCTGGCTCCGTCCCTGTATATATATATATATATATATATATATATATATATATATATATATATATATATATATATATATACACACTAGTAATTGTCCCGTGCGATGCACGAACTATTATTAATTTAACAAATTTACCAATTAAATTTTTGACATCATATTTTTAAAAGTTTAATTATGCTATTATTAAGTTGATTTTAAAGTTTATTGTTACTTGTATTATTATTTGAATTTGATTTTTTCTTTGAAAGGAAGTTGAATTTGAAATAACTACTTTAATTATATAACTAACGTATTTAAATAAAACATGTAAATAAAATAACAGACGATATTTGTCGAAAATCTCTACCAAAAACTTATTCATTTGAAAAAGATTATTTATGTAAGAACTATATTTATTTTATATCTAATTTCTCCTCTTTATATATGTGGAGTCAAATTAATTATAATTGAGGTTTAAATGAATATATACACAAATTATATTAAATATAAAACTTTACCAATAAATTTGAACACAATAAACTTTTTTTCCATTCTTCATTATGCTTTAATATATATATATATATATATATATATATATATATATATAGAGCTATAATAATAAAATATAATTTATAAAATATAAATACGCATAATAACTTCAAAAAAATATGTAAAAATACATCTACCCACACAATTAATTGCATTCATACTTACTAATCTTGTTTCTATCAAAATGCATTCACACTTTGGAGGGAAAATTTTGTGGCTAGATTCTGCTTTATTATATATAAAGATATAAAGAAGATATAAAGAACCAGGACTATGTGGTCTAATGGTATCCGGGTTGGACTTCCATTTGGAAGATTATGAGTTTGAGCCTCAGTGGAGGCGTTATTGGTTCTTTGTGTTTCAGTAGGTTGAGAAAGTATATGAACAGATATTACAATGTAATAGAGCCAGTAGCATTCAAAAAAAGAAGATATATATATATATAATTTCAGCAATGATCCTCCGACTATAGTGATTTCCCAAAATTAGTCCTCGACTTCTTTTAATTTGGACACTTTAGGTCCCTTGACTTTTAATTTCTTTCCAATTGAGGTCCTTTCGTTAGAATACGGTTCATTAGACTTTAAATGAAGGGGTAAACTCGCTCTTTCACCTGCCTATGTATTATTCTTCGTATTTCTCCCTTCGTATTTCGCTGTTATACCTTGTAAACATCTCAATAATAGAGGAACGCACACACGAGTAGTCAGCAAATGGGGAACAACGAGGAACATTTTAGGGTTTCGACTAAGATTATCTTCATATATATCGCGTATACAATGAAAAAATACTAAGAATAATACATAAGCAGGTGAAATGATGAGTTTACCCCTTCATTTAAAATTCAATTAACCGTATTCTGACGAAAGGACCTCAATTGGAAAGAAATTGAAAGTCAAGGGACATAAAGTGTCCAAATTAAAAGTCAAGGACTAATTTTGGAAAATCAATATAGTCGGAGGACCATTGTTGGAATTAACTCTCTCTCTCTCTCTCTCTCTCTCTATATATATATATATATATATATATATATATATATATATATATATATATATACTAGTAATTGTCCCGTGCGATGCACGAACTATTATTAATTTAACAAATTTACCAATTAAATTTTTGACATCATATTTTTAAAAGTTTAATTATGTTATTATTAAGTTGATTTTAAAGTTTATTGTTACTTGTATTATTATTTGAATTTGATTTTTTCTTTGAAAGGAAGTTGAATTTGAAATAACTACTTTAATTATATAACTAACGTATTTAAATAAAACATGTAAATAAAATAACAGACGATATTTGTCGAAAATCTCTACCAAAAACTTATTCATTTGAAAAAGATTATTTATGTAAGAACTATATTTATTTTATATCTAATTTCTCCTCTTTATATATGTGGAGTCAAATTAATTATAATTGAGGTTTAAATGAATATATACACAAATTATATTAAATATAAAACTTTACCAATAAATTTGAACACAATAAACTTTTTTTTCCATTCTTCATTATGATTTAATATATATATATATATATATATATATATATATATATAGCTATAATAATAAAATATAATTTATAAAATATAAATACGCATAATAACTTCAAAAAAATATGTAAAAATACATCTACCCACACAATTAATGCATTCATACTTACTAATCTTGTTTCTATCAAAATGCATTCACACTTTGGAGGGAAAATTTTGTGGCTAGATTCTGCTTTATTATATATAAAGATAAAGAAGATATAAAGAAGATAAAGATAAAGATAAAGAAGATATATATATATATATATATATATATATATATATATATATATATATATATATATATATATATATATGGGCTGGTTCTGGTGAGAATGATCTCTAAGGTGAAAGATAGGGTTAGATCTGAGCCGTTGATCAAATCTAGATCAACGGCTTAAATCAATGAAAATTTTAAAAAATAAAAAGTGTTGTTTCTTCTTGTGACACCCCAAAAATTCAAATTCAATTCATGGATTAATTGAGTAATTAATCCTATTTCAATTGAGGAATTAATTTCTAAAATCCTGAAATTTAATAGTTGGGGACTAGTATTTGACTAGTCAACTCCAAAGTCAAGTTGTACCTTGAGCTTTGAAGGGAGTTCCCTTGTTCCTTACACTTTCTAAAGTTAGTAAGGGTATTCTTGACCTTTCACCAAGTGTTAGTATTGTAACCTAACCTAGAAGACATCTTCATTTCACCCCATTACACTTTCTAAAACATTAGCTCTACCTTCTCTCTAGAAAGGTGAGTAGCTTTTCCTTCAAGTTAAGTTGAAACCTTGTCAAGACTTCAAGATTTGCTTCCAAGATTCAACCTTTCACCTATTTGGGCATCTAGGAGGGTAAGATCTAAGTCCATCTTGTGTTTTTGGTTCCATCTTAGATGTCTTTTTCTTAAAAGTAAGATCTTTATGATCTCTTGGTTTGTTCTTGAAGTGGGTTTGGAAAGTGAGCCTTGTGGAGAGCTTGTTGAGGTGTAAAGTGAAGTCTTTTAGTCTACAAGAGGTAACCCATGCTCTACAAAATCTATTTTGCTTTCCTATATGTGATTTCTTGGATTCTACTTGTGTTTTGCTATGAAATGTGAGTGTTTATGCATTTCTCTTGTGAAAATGCATATCTAGAGCTTGTGTTTAGGGTTCTTGTGTGCCATTGCTTGGCATTTCCTATGATTCAAGTCATTTTGTTGTATTGGGTGAGATTTGGCATGTTTTGGACTTGAATTTGAGCTTGGAGTTGAAAATCCCCGAAGGGATTATTTTTGGACACAGGGATGTACCCGCGGGCGGAACGACGGGCAGAGCCCTACCCGCCGCCCACCCGCAGGTACATTGGCCTCTTGGGTGTGTACCCGCGGGCAGAACCACGGGTAGGGGCCTACCCGTGGGTCTACCCGCGGGGAACACAGTGGTGTTGTGATGGGATTTGTTCCCCGTGATTCTTTTGACTCGGTATTTGGTCTTTTGACTTCCCGATGTTCTTTTGTGGAACTATTTGAGTGTCTTCTTGATGTTTCGTATGTCTAGAACTATGTGGTAGGTATCCATGTAGGTCTTTGGTGTCTTGAATCGTGCTAAGTGTTCAACATTGTGATTCGTTGAACCGTGATGTGTCTTGTGTGTTCTTCGGAACTACGTTTGGTTTATCCGTTTGATAAGCATGCTAGTTTGGTGTCTAAATGCTAGCATGTGTGTTGTTTGTACCTTCCGATTGGTTGATGATAACTTGTGTTATTCATCGTTGTTGTTGTTGGGTTGTGACCCGTTCCTTGATTGAGTGTGTTTCATACCTTCGTTGTGATCCGTTGATTGATTCCTGTTGAGGTGTGGTGTGTGTGGCTTTACCTGGATTGCACGATTAGTGGTATGGGACACTAGTCACCAAGGTATTGCAGCGGTCCTCGTGGTGGCCGTAACGTGATTATGGAGTTGTGACCTGTGTGTCAGGTTCACGTATTTCTTGGGAAGGCGTGTGTCGCCGTGTGTGTGTACGGTACCTTGTGTACTATGAAATTGGTGGTCTTGTTGGTGGTTTGTCGGTGGGGGACGACGGTCCCAGGAGGGAAAAGGTTGGACTAAGAAGTACAGGGGTCCTGGAGGTAATGGTTGGAAAGAAAAAACAAGGTTGGAGGTAGCCATAAGGTTGGAACAGGGCATAAGGCAGGCATACCAACTCGTGATGGGTGATGTCGCGAGGGCTATTGTAGCCGGTGTTGTGTGTTTTTCTCTTGTGACGTGTGTAGTCACGGAGGCATGTATTGCCTTGGCATGTGTTGCCGGGTGTGTAAGTCTTATTTATTTTCCGTTGTACTTGTCGGGTTTTGATCTATTGAGTCATGATAGATCATGCCTTGACTCTTTTGTGAGTCGTGTTGTTCTTGTGGTCTTGGGATGTGTTCCCGTGTTGTTTGTTGAGAGTGTTGAGTCTTATGTTGGCTATTGATCTTGGTTTTTGACTTATATATATGTATTCCGTTTTGAAAATGGCTTTACAACTTATATCTTACCTATTTATGTTATTTCACATGTATTGGTGGGTTACCAGCATTATTCGTTGACCGGGCGTCGTCCCATGTTTATCTTTATGATCTTTCAGGTGATGTCTAGACGAGCACGATGTCTAGTGCCCGATAGTGTAGCTCCTTTCGTTTGTCTTACGGCCTGTGAGCCGGTTTAGCTTTAGACTATGAGTTTTTGGATAGTTGTATACCATGTAGATTTGGCCGTAGCGTTTATCGTGTTGATAAGCGTGGCATAACACCCCAGTTTTTGGATTTTATGTTATCCAGTTACCCTTTTATCTTCCGCTGTGCTAGTGTTTTGTTATGGTATCTGCATGCGTTAAGGCTTTTATTATAGCTTGTTTTGTGGGGGTGTTACACTTCTAGTTATAGGGTCTTCGCTTCTCTTTTGTGTTACTTTGTCAATGTCCATTAACTAATTGCTGAAACATGATTGGAAAAGGATAGTGGTTGTATAATGTGTTCTCAATTTTTTTTTTTTTTTGAGAAAAACCATAAACTTTATAGATCATTGATTAAAAGTGTTACACAGGGATCCACTCAGAAAGCGTGGAATACAATCAAACATCACTACTCTATCCTCCCCTATGCAACTTAGAGCTTTCTTGGCCAGTAAATGCGCCATCCCATTGTCCCTACGCTGAACATACCGGAAAGTAACCAAAGGCAAAGCTTTGAGCAGCCCACGAATTTCTTGAACAATAAAACCAAAAGGTGATATATTTTCGCCCGATGTCACTGCTCTTGTCACCACTTGTGCGTCCGTCTCCAAAACCACTCTCCCCCATCCCATTGTCTTTATCCAACTTAGCGCCTCCTTTGCCCCCACCGCTTCCGCCTCCCGAACCATGTACAAACCTCCCTTAGCAAACATCACCACCCCCATCACCCTCTCCTCCCAGTCAAACATGCACCACCCAAAACCCATGCGGTTATGCTCACAATCCATTGCTACATCAATTCTAATTTTAACATCACCAGGATACATACACTCATCTTGGACAGTGGAATGATCCACCACCGAAGTTGCCGATCCATCCAAGTAAATACCATTATTTTGCTGCCAACAAACCGCATACATAATCGCATGGTGCACCACGCTTGTGGGTTCCGAAGTCACACCCTTCCATAGCAGCTTATTTCGTGCCTCCCATATCGCCCATGTTACCATCACAATTCGTTCCAGCATCTCCCTTGAGTGGAAGCTCCACATCTCCTCTAACCATTCATCAATAGACTCCACATGTCCGAGCCTCCACTGATCATTCAACACCATCCAACAATTATGGGCAAAAGCACAATTAGCAAACACATGAAGAATACTCTCATAAGCTCTACCACATAGACCACACACAGGATCACACTGAACACGTTTTACCATTAAAGCATCGGTAGTAGGCAAACGTAAAGTACACAAATTCCAGAAAAAGCATTTAACTTTTGGTGGGATTTGTAATTTCCATAGTCCCCTCCATACCACCTCAACACCCCCCATCTCGCCAGTAGCAATCCTATACCCACTTCTAACCGAATAGCTTCCATTCATCTCCTTATACCAATACATAGAGTCCCGAACCCCCGCGGATGGAATAGGCACACTCATAATCTTTTCCACATCCGGGTCACAAAAAATATCCCTCACGACTCCCATATCCCATTGGCTATCGTTGACACACATAAGGGATTTGACCTTAGGATTCTCTAAATAGTGTACTATTGGAGTTTCAATACACGGGTTCAAGTCATCCGGAAGCCACGGATCCCCCCACACTCTAATTGATTCTCCGTTTCCTACTCTCCACCTCACCCCCTTTCCCACCATCGTTTGTGATTCCCAATATAATGTGTTCTCAATTAAAGAAGCAAGTTGTAAAAAAATGGCGCACCTTAAGAAAGAAAACACCTTAAGAAGGAAAACAACGTACCTTTAGAAGGAAAATCACGCACCTTAAGTTTCAATAATTGATGCACCTTAAGCACAAAAATCACGCACCTATAACTTTAGATCGACGCACCTTAAGTTTCAACAACTGACACACCTTAAGTACACAACACAGAACTCACGCACCTTAAGCACTGAAACCACGCACCTTAAGAAAGAAACACATGCACCTTAATTAAAAAGTAAAACCACGCACCTTAAGTTTGATCTAAATGCAAAAAGACCAATTTCCATAGCCTTTTTTTTAATCCATGTTAATCCTGGACGTTGATCTTGACAAGATCAATGGCTCTCATCTCACTCCACAATCACACCTGAGCACATCATTCGCATATGATCCGTATATTTTATATATAACTATATATATATATATATATATATATATATATATATATATAGTTATATACTTTCTCAAATACTTTTAGCCTAAACAATCTAAGGGGGTGTATTCAATCATGAATTTTGTAGACTTTTAAAGACTTTCAAAATGATAAATTTTAGTAAACTTTTATTGACTTTCATAGAGTCGTTAAAAACTTTTAAAACTTCGTAAGACTCTATAAAAGTCTATATAAAAAACATTTATAAGTTTTTATCAACTTTTTTATTTTTAAAAGCCTACAAAAGCCATTGGGATTCTAAATTGAATACATCTTTACAAACATTCAATGATTTTGATTCTTATGGTTGGTCCCAAAAGAGGTAAGGTGAAAGGTCTAGAGGGGGGGGGGTTGAATATACTTTCAAACTTTTTCCATAGATGCTTGATCTCCAAGTCAAATTCATGCATTATTCCAATCTTAAGGGGGTGTATTCAATCATGACTTTCATAGAGTTTTAAAGACTTTTATGAACTTTAAAAGTTTGGAGGTATTCAATTCAAACTTTTAGAGAGTCTTTAAAAGTCAGGCGGTATTCAATCAAGATTTTTAAAGAGTCTTTAAAAGTCGTATGATATTCGATTAAGACTTTTAAAGAGTCTTTAAAAGTCATGTGGTATTCAAAAAGTTATGAACTTTTGTAGACTTTTTAATTTTAAGACTTTTGTAGACTTTTGTAGACTTTTCCTTCTCAAATATAAATAGTTGAAATCCGACCATCAACCCCAAGATTTCAAATTTTCTTTCTAACAACTTTGAATGTTTTCTCTCTCTATTTAACTCTATTTTTTCTCCATATTTAAACTCTATAAACCTATCTAAATTCAATAAAATTATTTTTTTCTTTCACTATCCTATATTTTTCTCATACCTAAACTATACCAATTTTTTCTCTCTCTCATAAACTTTAGAATCTTCATCTAAAAATTCGAAATAATATTATTTTTACTTCATTATTGCTTGTCTATATTGGTTTTTATTTTTTTCTATGAATTTTTTATCACTAACTTTCTCTAATTCTATTGCAAATAATAGTTCTTTGCATGATGCCTAGCAATATATCAAGGATAATTTTCTATATATTATTAATATTAGATTTTTATTTTTTTATTTTATGTAACTTGTAATTATATTTTTAAATATTTTATTTGATCAAGTCTTTTATATAAATTTTATTATTCAATATTGTTATGAATTTCTAATGAAATAGTTTTTTTTTGTTGATGTTTATTAATAATATATATAAGCTAAGTAATTAGCATATAAGTCTCAGCGTACTATGGATAAAAATAATAATGTTGAAAATGTTGATGTGGGTGAAGAACTATATAATACGAAGAATTTTATGATATATTATAAATGTTTTGTAAGAAAATTGTAAATGATAAGAATCAAAATCATTGAAAGTTTGTAATGATGGATTCAATTTAGAATTTCAATGATTTTTGTATACTTTTTAAAATAAAAAGTTGATAAAAGTCTATGAATGTTTTTTATATAGACTTTTATAGAGTCTTATAAAGTTTTAAAAAGTTTTGAACGACTCTACGAAAGTCAATCAAAGTTTATTAAAATCTATCATTTTAAAAGTCTTTAAAACTCCACAAAAGTCATGATTGAATACACCCCCCTTAATTTTCTTCAACGAAAAATTCTTCTGGGATTTTTTTTTGAGTAGTAGCGACGTGAACTTCATATCATTCATCTTCTTCTTTAATTTGTCATTTTCTCTAGACAAATTCTTGATTTTAGGCTTTATATCTTGTTCTTCTATTTTCATGCATCTTCCTCTGTTTTTCTCTTTTGCAACTTAAATAATTTCCCGATCATGGTCTAAGACTCTACTAGACCTATAAAATAAAATGGGCGTTCTACAAATACATATTTGTCATATCAAAACCATTACACTTTATTCCTAACACTTATCATTTAAAATTTCTTACAAAACATGTTATAATATCTACTATCTACTATACTAATAATAGCCCAAAAGAGTTAGGCCTATAATGGGTAGAAAAAATGACAGTCAAATTTTTTAATCGAATGAATGGCTCAGATTGATCAGATTTTAATTTTTTCCTAAAGATTTCCGAATTTATCCTTAATGAATATGATTATCCGTTAATTTTTTTTGTTAAATATTATCTTTACCGTTAATTTCTGTTAGTTCACTGTTAACTTACTCATTGATTTCAATAAGAAAGATCTTAGTTTCGAACCCCATCCCAATCAAATTTGGCATAATTAGTACTCTATTTTACTCTTATCCATACTATATATAAAAACAAAATCTTGAAATCATAAAAATCTCGCTTCTAATAAAATAATTTGTTTTCTGCTTTCCTATTCGTACTATAATTCTAGGTTAAAATTTCTATTCTAATATTATAAAATAATGTAATAGTGTAAGACAATTTCTAATAAAATATGTTGTTTCCTACTTTCCTATTCATACTAAAATTCTACATTAAAATTTCTATTCGTAATACAATAGGGAAATCAATATATATATATATATATATATATATATATATATATATATATATATATATATATATATATATATATATAGGGAAGGGATCAGGTGCGGGAGAGGCTTCATGTACAGTTGTGTGGTTGGACGCACATTAAGAATTAACTGACGCACTTTAAGTACACAACACACGCACATTAAGCACACAAACAAAACACCTTCAGAACACAAACTCACGCACGTTAAGCACAAAACTCACGCATGTTAATGACAAGCCCCACACATGTTAAGCACAAGCCTCACGCACCTTAAGTATATAACTCAGACACCTTTACTACTAAAATTAAGCACAAATCCACGCACGTTAAGCACAAAACTCATGCATGTTAAGTACAAAACTGACGCACTTAAGCACAAAACTCACTCACTTAAGTTTCAACAACAACTCACATTAAGCACAAACCCACACACATTAAGCACAAACCTCACGCACATTAAGCACAAGACTCACGCACTTGAAGTACTAAACTGACGCACGTTAAAACCGCACAACCGCACGGGAAACACTTAAAATAATTAAAAGTAAAATCCTCCTAGCATTTTCTCCCCCAAACTCATTGTATTAGTCAAATCTATACTATATATAAAAATAAAATTCTCCATTTTAACTTCCCGCCCAAAAGACTCCTATACTATTAAGGTTTGCGTAATATTGTAAAATATGGTAATACAAAACATATTCGTACTACAATATTATATTAAAATATATGGTAATACAATTCCTATTCGTACTACAATTGTATATTAAAATATGGTAATCTATTCGTAATACAATATATTCTTTTTTTTTTTTACTTCCCCATTCCTAATACAATTCTAGATTATTTACACCAATAGTATACTAATATAACAATGTTAAAATTAAGGAATTAATAACATGTTTGGTTCGCGGAATACGCATGGAATGATATAGCATTCCCAGTAATAGGCCTATTCTTTTGTTTGGTAAAAATTTTTATTCCCAGGAACAATGTTCCTGGGAATGACCTATTCCAGGGGAATAGCTATTACTAGGGGACCTCATGGTATTAACCTATTCATGAGTTCTCAGGAATAGATTTCATATTTTATTGCCTATTTTACTCTTTCTCACTTCCTTTGTCTTTGCATCTCTTTCGACGCTGTCGGAATGCCGATCATCTGCCGCAACCACACCGAGGCCCACACCACCCTCACGGGTTTTTCTTCGTATACTAGTGACTCGTCGAGGTCCACGACCTCGGGTTGAAGCACGTGGCTTGAGTCGTGCACGTATTTCTTTAGCTGGGATATGTGGAATACGTTGTGTACTCGTTCTAGTTCAACGGGTAGAGCGAGGCGATAGGCTAGGTTCCCAACTCTTTCTATGATTTCATAGGGGCCGATAAATCGTGGGCTGAGTTTCCCTTTTCTTCCAAATCTCATCACCCCCCGTGTGGGCGAGATTCTCAACCAGACCTTGTCCCTGGTGTTGAATTCGGCTTGTTTCCTCCTTAGGTCGGCGTATGACTTCTGGCGGTCCTGGGCAGCCTTCATCCTTCCCTGGATGTGTTTGACCTTGGTTATGGTATCTTGTAGGTATTGGGGCCCTAGTGGTACTGGGTCGACCATGTCTTCCCAACATAAGGGGGTTCTGCACTTTTGTCCGTATAAAGCTTCGTAGGGCGCCATACGAATGCTTGCGTGGTAGCTGTTGTTGTATGAGAATTCAATAAGGTCTAGGTGTTCCTCCCATGTCCCTTGAAAGTCTAACACACAGGCTCTTAACATGTCTTCGAGAGTCTGAATGGTTCTCTCGGTTTGGTTGTCAGTGGTGGGGTGGAAGGCGGTGCTCAGTTTTAGTTGTGCCCCCAAGGCTAATTGCAGCGATTTCCAAAATTGTGAGAGAAACCGGGAGTCTCTATCGGACACGATGTTCCGGGGGACTCCGTGGTGCTTCACTACTCGGCTCAAGTAGGCTTGGGCCAGTTGTGTCATTGTCCATGTTTCCTTCATGGCAATGAATCGCGCCGTTTTGGTTAGTCGGTCCACTATGACCCAAATTTTATCCTTGTCGGTTTTTGTTGGGGGTAACCCTCCGACGAAGTCCATGGATATGGAATCCCACTTTCCTTGTGGTATCTCAAGGGGTTGTACAAGTCCCTTGGGTTTGCATCATTCGGCCTTCACCCTTTGGCAATTCAGGCATTTGGCCACGAAATCTGCGATTTTCTTTTTCATGTTGGGCCACCAAAACGACCTTTTCACATCTTGGTATAGTTTGTCACCCCTGGGTGAACTGAGTATGGGGAGTTGTGCCCTTCCTCCAAGATCAGTTGTTTCAGGTGGGGGTGCGTTGAGGGCACGCACCACCTACCTTGGTAACGGAGACCGCCGTCTTCGTGTATTTCGAAGGGTCCTTCCTTCCCCTGGGTTAGGTAGAGACAGATTTTATCTAGTTCCGGATCCTGCTGTTGTCCTATTTTGATTTCCTCGAAGAGTGTAGGTATGATTTGCGTGTTGAATAAGTGGACGTCGGGGTGGATTTGATCTTGCTCTATTATTTCCAAATTCAGTCTTTGGAAGTCCTTGTACAGCTGGTCCGGTAGGATCCAGGTGGTGTTGAGGGAGTGGTTAGTCTTTCTGCTTAGGGCGTCTGCCACAATGTTAGCTTTTCCCTCGTGGTATTGGATGTCTAGATCGTAGTCCTTTATGAGTTCTAGCCACCTTCGTTGTCTCATGTTTAGGTCTTTCTGGGTGAAGATGTACTTTAGGCTCTTATGGTCCGTGTAAATCTTGCATTGCACCCCATATAAGTAATGCCTCCAAATTTTTAGTGCGAACACGATAGCGGCTAGTTCGAGGTCGTGGGTGGGGTAATTCTCTTCATGGGTTTTGAGTTTCCTGGATGCGTATGCTATTACCCTGCCTTTTTGCATTAGCACGCACCCCAATCCCTTTTTGGACGCGTCACTGAAGACCTCGAACCCTTCCTCCCCGGAGGGGATGGCGAGCACGGGTGCCATGGTTAGCTTATCCTTCAATTCTTGAAAGGCCGAGATGCAGTCGTTGTCCCATCGGAAGGGGGTTTCCTTTTTCATGAGTTTGTTGAGGGGTTGGGCTATCCTGGTGAAGTCGGGTACAAACCTCCTGTAGTAGCCAGCCAAGCCTAGGAAGCTTCGGACTTCTGAGAGTGAGCTCGGTGTGGTCTATTCCTTAACGGCACGGATTTTTGGCGGGGTCCACCTTAATTCCTTCCTTGGCTATCACGTGGCCCAGGAAGGCCACACTGTCTTTCCAGAATTCGCATTTAGAGAACTTGGCGTATAGTTGGTGCTCTCTTAGAGTTTGCAGGGTTATGCGGAGGTGTCTTTCATGTTCTTCCTTGTTTCGGGAGTAGACTAGGATGTCGTCAATGAATACAATGACGAAGTCATCCAAGTGGGGTCGGAATACTCGGTTCATGAGGTCCATGAATATGGCGGGTGCGTTGGTGAGTCCGAAGGGCATTACTGTGAATTCATAGTGGCCGTAACGTGTCCGGAAGGCCGTTTTCTGATTGTCCGGTTTGGCCACTTGTATTTGGTGATATCTGGACCTTAGGTCAATTTTTGAGAACACCCCTGCCCCTTTTAGTTGGTCGAACAAGTCATCGATCCGGGGAAGGGGGTACCTATTCTTTATTGTGACTTGGTTAAGTTCCCGGTAGTCGATGCACAGGCGCATGCTTCCATCCTTCTTTTTAACAAATAGTACTGGTGCCCCCCATGGGGAGGTGCTGAGGCGGATGTACCCTTTATCTAGCAATTCCTGTAGTTGCGTTTTCAGTTCCTTCATTTCTTTTGGTGCCAACCTGTAGGGTGGTTTAGAGATCGGGGCAGCGCCAGGTATGAGGTCTATGGTGAACTCGACTTCTCTGGCTGGGGGTGCCCCGGGGATTTCGTCCGGAAAGACGTCGGTGAATTCGTTTACCACTGGAATGGTTTGTGGTTCGGGGGTTTTGGTGTTGAGGTCCTCGACCGAGCATAGGAAGGCCTCGCTTCCCTTGTTTAGGTATTTCTTCATTTTCATCATGTTCACCAATTTGATCCCTGATTCCTGGTGGGTCCCGCGGTGTGATACCCTTTTACCGTTTGGTCCCCGTAGGACCACTTTTTGTTCTCCGCATTGGATTTGTGCTTGGAACTTCCCTAGCCAGTCCATGCCCAAGATCACTTGTACCCCATCTAGTTTGAATCGTATTAAGTTGCTGGGAAATTCCGCCCCTTGGATGGTAATCATTACGTTCTCGTACATGCGGTCGCATTTTATGATTTCGCTGGAGGCCACCTTGACCTGAAGTCGGACCTTGGTGCTGGTGTTGAGGCCGAGCTGAGTGGCAAACTCGGTTGCTATAAACGAGTTGGTAGCCCCCGAGTCAAATAATATAGTGGCGGGGGTGGCGTGTACCAGGAAGGTTCCGGAGACTATGTTGCTGTCTCCGATCCTGGCTTTGCTTAGAGTAAGGATCCTTCCCTGAATGGTTGGCGTTGTGACCTTGTGAGATGAGACGGCCCTGGGGTTCTTAGGCCCTCGGGTGGGGTTTGTGTGATCCCCTTCAGGTTTCTTTTTGTACCCCAGGCGTGTCTCCCGGGGTTGGTTTGATACTTGTTGTAGTTGGGATGCCTTGGCATAGGCTTCCCCAAGGGTTCCTGGCTCTTGTGTGGCCAGGGATTTTTGGTTTTCGGGATCAAGGCCTGTTATAAAGTTCTTGATCTTGATCCTCTCGGTGGGTACTAGCTCGGGGATGAGGCGAGCCAGCCAGTGGAATTGTTGGTAGTATTCCGTGATTGGGGCTGCACCTTGTTTTAGGTGGAGGAACTCTTCATATATGGTGGCTCTTAGATGATTGGGGTAGAATTGTTCTCGTAGTCGTGTTTTTAGGGTTTCCCAGTTAAATTCGTGGTTTTGTTCACATGCGGGACCCTCGTGGGCCCACCAGGCATCGGCCTCGTGCCTGAAGTAGAAGGTGGCTATTCCTACTTGGTGGTTTTCTGGACATTTGGTTGCCCTGAATATCTTGTCGAAAGTCCCTATCCATTCCTCGAGGGTCGTGGGGTCTTCATTCCCCGAGAAGGTGGGTGGTTGGTGCGCCGAGACCTGGTGGTGAATTTCCAAGTTCTCGTTTGTTGATAAAGGTTGGGGAACGTAGTACTCAGTGCCTGGGCAATTTGGGCCAGGCGTTGCAGATTCTGAGTCAAGAATTCCTGCGTGGGGAGTTCCGGTGTTCCTACCTGTCTTCTTTTCGGTGCCATCCTGGTGTTCATAGGTCGATGTTATTTTGCATTCTTACCTTGATGCAATAAGCAGAGGGGGAGTTTCTTTAAGTTAGAGAGGAATAAAGTGAGGGGGTTATGTGTAGGTTTCACAATCTCACCACGCGTCCTAAGATTCCTGGGTCCTATGTTCCTAAATACCTAGAGTTCAAGCCTAGTGTCCCAAAGTCCGGTCTTAAGAGTCTTATCCTAGGGTCAAACTTAGACTCTGATACCAACTGTAACACCCCGGGATTTTTAAAACTTTTAAAGACAATATAATAAAGGTAAATGATTATAAATCCCAAAATACGTTTATAAGGACACGGGGTGTTATGCCACACCTGAGCTAGAGAACTCAGGTGCACAGGCTAAGTTCTAACAATCTCAATCAGTATCAATACAAATCATGGCACGCAGGCCGAAAGGGAAGAACTATCTAATCTACGCCCCAACCTCTAGCGCGCTCCAGTGATCTACTCGTCCGTGCCTGAAAGCCAAATATATCTGTTCAGCGAGAGATGCTGGTAACCCACTCCAACGCGTTGAAATATAATACATATAGAGATATATATAGATATACAAAAACCATTTTGAACATGAAGATATATCCTACGAACTCTAGCTTTTATAATAGGGATAGACTTGACACATAGAGCTAAGCACAAACGGCAGTTATAGCAAGCATATATAGTTCGCAACAGGCAAGGTAGATAAGGCTGAGCATAATCAATAATCATAACCCAACATAAACAATCCCCAACGTAAATCCCGTAGTCACATCCCCAGGATACTCATTATTACAACTCATCCATATCTCATCACATAAGCACACTTTGTTGGCGCCACAGGACCAATCGCATGCCCATACATGAGGGTCAGCGCATGTAGCTCTGACACGGCCCCGCAGCACCCTGCCCCGTCTCACAATACGGAGGGGTCGATCTGTAACACCCCAGATTTTCAAGACATTTAAAACTTATAAAATAAAGGTGAAGTCTCATTAATTCTCAAGAACGAAGCATAAAGAGTACGGGGTGCTATGCCACACCTGAGCTGGAGAACTCAAGTGCACAGGCCAACTAACTAATATCCTCAATAAAGTAAATGCATAACGTGGCACGCAGGCCGAAAAGGGAAACTATCTACTTCTACGCTCCAAGATCTAGCGCGCTCCAGTGACTTATTCTTCTGTGCCTGAAAGCCAAATATATCTGTTCAGCGAGAGATGCTGGTAACCCACTCCAACGTGTTGAAATACAATACATATATATATATATATATATATATATATATATATATATATATATATACATACGAAAAGTCATTTTGAAGCATGAAGATATATCCTAAGAGACTCTAGCTTTCAAATCAGGGAACCGACTCGACAAATAGGGTACACACAGTCTACAGTCATAACCAAGCATATACACTTCTCACATAGGAAACAGTCATAGATAAGCACAACCAATAATCACAATTAAGCATTACTAGCAAGAGCCCTATGGTCACGTTTCCATAACAATCATATCATCAATCCCTCGCATCTCATCATATAGCACACTTTGTTGGCGCCACAGGACCAATCGCATGCCCATACATGAGGGTCAGTGCATATAGCTCTGACACGGCCCCGCAGCACCCTGCCCCGTCTCACACTACGGAGGGGTCGATCGCAACCGACGGATGAGCCGCAGCTCTATATAATATATATATACCTGACCGGTCTTTACCAGCCTGGTTAACAGTTGGGATGGTTCTCAACCCATTCAACTGCCCGTATAGTGGACCTTTGTCCTATATAATATTTATATACCTGACCGGTCTCTACCAGCCTGGTTAACAGTTGGGATGGTTCTCAACCCATTCAACTGCCCGTATAGTGGACCTTTGTCCTATATAATATTTATATACCTGACCGGTCTCTACCAGCCTGGTTAACAGTTGGGATGGTTCTCAACCCATTCAACTGCCCGTATAGTGGACCTTTGTCTTATATAGTATTTATATACATGACCGGTCTCTACCAGCCTGGTTAACAGCCGGTATGGTTCTCAGCCCACCCGACTGCCCGTATAGCCCGATTAATCTCAACCAAATCGGGGTAACATGCACACCTAACACATAGCAAGCACATGCAACCCACATTAACACATTGGGAAGGGGGAGAAAACGTATAACAAAACCTATGCGTGATCATTCACATACTAAGAATATTCCTAAGGGGTTCATACTTCTTTCACCTAGGTCAACGGGATACCAATTCAACTAGCATGCAATATATAAGACTCATACGACCTACGAACGGTACCCGAAAATCAAACTAGACATAGGCACGATAGACGGAGTCCGTTGGGACACCACGGGGGTCGGGGGAACATCAAACGGGGAAGCCGGGATCCCGAAGTGTGGGAATTTCCAGCGGGTAGCCGGTGGGTGGGGGTTCACCCGCCGGCCGCCCACCGGTATTACTGTTCCGGGCTGCGGGTGCCCGGCGGGCAGCTGCCCGCCCGCCGGCTGCCCGCTGCCGGAGCTGCCCTCCTTGGCCGCGGGTAGGTGGCGGGTCCCCTACCCCCACCTACCCCCCACTGACTCTTTTTCACTAAAAACGCCCCGGGAACCTTTGTGGAACCCGAAACCATGCTTAGACACTTTCAAACGCAACCGACAACAACACGTAGATAATTAACGGATCGAAATCAAGAAACATACGGCACATAACCTATCATGCTTTCCTAACATAATCAATCCCCAAAACATGCGAATTCCCACCCAACATATCAAGAACAATACCATACGAATTCCACAATACAACCTAGGGTTCTAATCACTTTTAAATCAACAAGAACGCGATTCATCTTTTAATATCGAGATTCGGTAGGAAAGGCACATAAGCATCAAGAACATCATATAATCATCAAGAACATCACATAATCATCAAGAACATCAAGAACACCATTTAATCATCAAGAACCTATCAAGATCACCCATGGAATTATAACACCAATTATAAGGATCATTATAACGAATCATCAACACACAAGAATATGGGGGAAATCCTAAGAGGGGAATCATAGCTATGAAAATAGGTTTTGTTGAGACATGGGTTACCTCTTAGCCTTAATTAATTCCTTGGCTATGAAGGGTCTTTCTTTAAGCTTTCTTGATTTCTTCTAAGGGAATTCTTGGAACTCTTTGTGTGGTGAGCGATTATTGTGGTGGGGGTTCTAGGTGTCTCCTTATTTTCCCTATATATATATATCTAAGAGTCTTACTTAGGGCCTAATTACTATAGGTTTGCTAACTCTATTCCTTTTAGGACTAAGGATTGGGTTTAGGGATAGGGGCCCATGGACTATGGTGGGCCTTTCCTAATTAATTATTGTGATTTAATTCTTTCTTTTGGGTAATTGGTTAAGTGATTAATTGGTTTTAGGGATCGTAACACGGGGTGTTACACTCTCCCCCCCTTACAAGGGGCTTCGTCCCCGAAGCCCGGTGTGTTAACCCATCCTTTCACCCCTAGGCATCCCGCATCTTGGCCTCTCGGTTAGGATCGTGGCCCCACGTTTTGCCTTAGCTGGGGTAGGCTGGGCTTCTGGTGGTGTCGTGATAGGAAAGTTTTGGTTCTACCTTGGTCTCCTGCTCCTGAGCTGGACGCCCCGCGAGTGCCCAAGGTGGCCTCGATTGCTGCCACCCTCTGATCTAGAGTGCGCATCGTACGGATCAAGGACGAGAACCCTTCCTCCATGATTTGGTTTTGTCGGTTAAGCTGCGCGAGTATGCGCTCATTGATCGAGCCCTCGTTTTGCTCCCTTGGGTTCCCTCTTGATCGTGGGTGCAACGATGGGTCAGGCTCGTCATCCTCCTCCTCGTCCTCATTTCCCTCCAGGATTCCGCAATCTTGCATTGCCCGTTTGAGCTTCTTGTTGGAGATGTCTAATTGGTCGACCAATTCTCTTCGTTCCTCCTTGAGTTTTTGGCAAATTTCTTCGAGGGTGAGGTAATGTCCTCCCTCGGTGTAGTAGATATCATTGCGGCGTAGGTTCTGGGCATTAAAGACCATGCCATTTGCGGTCTTGACCTCGGTGTGGCTTAGGTCCACCCCCTTTTTCTCCATGATCCAACTTAGGATCATCCCGTAGGGTAGGTTAAGTCGGTTGCTTGATTTGCAAAACTCCATGTGTTTTAGCATGAGGGCCGGCAGGTTGAACTTGATTTTGTGTTTCAAGAAGTAGGCAAAGGTGCACTCTAAACTCCCCACGTCCTTGCTTTTATTGTTCGTGGGCAAGAGGCTATCGGTTACAATCATAACCAATATCTTTTGTTCCGCCGATAGCCACTTTCTATTCGGTCGTGTGGCCGAGGTGAATCCTTCCTCTTTCCCGACGAGGTACCCGAGGTAGTCTTTGTACCCCGTGTTTTGGGTATCAATCCATCCCTTTCGGTCAAAGCTTGACACACCCGTGGTGGTCAATTTCAAAAGCTTGGCCAAACGGCCTTCGGAGAGTATGATTTCCTTGCCGCGGACCTTGGTGGTGATTTCTAGCTTATCGCCCCGTTTGGTGGCTACAAGATGTTGATAGAATTCTTTCACCAATTCGGGGTACGTATCCCCCTTGATGGTGAGATATGTATCTAAAAGCCCTTGGTGTCTAAGCATATCAACCAATTCCGGAGAAAATTGGTCGGGTTCAAGGGCTTTACCTCCGATCACGGTGTAATCGGCGTTGCTCTACTCCGGGGGCGGGTTCCGAGGGGCTTTTTCGGCATTGTGGAGCTTCTCTTGGTGGAAAATTATCCGGCGAACTTTCCGATGGTTTTCCGGTGAGTCGGCGGCGAAGTCCCGGTACGTTTTCCGGCGAGGTTCCCGGTGGCGCGGTGTTTGCGAGGGAGACGGCGGCTAGGCGGGTTCCGGCGTAGGTGCGACGAGGGAGCGATGGCGGGGTGGCGGCGTTGGGCAGCGGCAGCGGGTTGCAGCTGGGCGGTGTTCGGGCGAGCGGCGGGTGGCGGGTTGCTGCCGGGTTGTCGACGGCGGTGTACGGTGAGCGGCGGCGAGGTGGCTGGTGGTGGTCCGGCTTAGTGGCGGAGGCTCGTCGGTTTGCTGGGTGGTGTCCTTTGGGGGGGGGGGGCGGCGAGATGAGATGGAGAGGAGGAGTGAGGGTGAGGGGGTGTGGAAGAAGGGGAAGAAGAATAAGGGTTTTTGATTTGGGGATTTTGTGGGTTTTTAGGGATTTGTAGGGGCTTTAACAAGGGAGTGTTCCCTTGAGGTTTTAAGAAACACTTACGGGCTAGTGGTTAGAGTCTTGGTTACTTAAATGGGAGGTCAAGAGTTCAATTCTCATTGGTAACACTATGTTCTTTGATGATGGGGCCTTTGTCTTTTTCCTTCTTTTGTCTTCTAGTGGTGAGGCTTGGCTAGTTTGTATAGTTCTAGTTCTACCCCCGTAAATAGGACCGAATTTCGAACCGATCTTTTATTTATAATATCTCCGAAGTAGTCAAGCTAAATAAGTAGTTCTACTACGAAGGTGGTTACAAGAAATTGCTAACCTAGCCTAGACAGAATTCGTCATCTTGGTTTTCTCCCACGGGGTTTGCGTGGTCCTCGTCTTCTGGGGTTAGGTTTCCTTCCTCGAGACTGCTCTCGTTCCCGAGGTCGGCTTGAGTGCGGCTCATGACGAATATTTTTCCGGGGGCGCTGTAGTTTCCTCGATGAGCGGCGTCCCCATGTTGTCCCATGACGGTAGTGCGTGGTCTTTGGAGTTGGGTGTAAAGGAAGGCCTTGTGTCCTTCCTCTCCGCAGTTGAAGCATCGCAAGGGATTGCCCATGCAATCCTTGCCTCTATGGTTCTTGTTGCATCTCGGGCAAGGAAAGCTTCTGGTGCTAGCGTCGCTGTTCCCCAGAGGTGGCCTTTGGTTGGTCAGGTTACTTGGTCTTGTGTTGGTGTCGTTTCTTGCTCTCTTTATCGGTGGTGCCCCTCCTCCGGGGTTCCTCTTTCGTATTTGTTCTTGAACCCCGCGTTGGAGTAGTTGGATTCGGTAGAGATTAGCGGCACTGGAGTAAGCCTCGTTGAGAGTCCGAGGTCTGCTTACCACTAGTGCTTTTCGTGCTTCAAAGTTGAGGCCCGATACAAATCTCTCTATTTTGGTTACCTCGGTGGGGACTAGTTCTGGTACGAAGCTTGCTAGTTCAAGGAATCGTTTGTGGTATTCCATGATGGTAGATGTCCCTTGTTTCAAATGGAGAAACTCTTCGTAAATGGATGCTCTTACGTGTGTTGGATAGAATCGCTCTCGTAGTCGCCTTTTGAGGCGTTCCCAGTTTAACCCCGGTTCTTGTTGGTAAGTGGGACCTTCGTGGATCCACAAAAGATCGGCCTCGTGTCCGAAGTAGAACGAGGCTATCTCCACGCGGCGTTCTTCTGGGCACTCTACTAACCCGAGAATTTTGTCGAGGGTTCGGATCCATTCCTCCAGGATTGTGGGATCCTCTTCTCCCGAGAACGTGGGTGGTCGATGGTTAGAGAATTGTCGGGCGAAGTCTGCGTTTGCGTTCGATGGAGGTGGTGGGGGCCTATTGTTGCGAAGAGTCACGTCGCTTAGTGCTTGGGCGACTTGTGTTAGTTGTTGCAGTGTTTGGGTTAGGGGGTCGTGTGCGGCGGGTTCTGGAGTCCTTGATTGTCTTCTGTTGGGCGCCATGCTGTCGTCTTCCTGGGTCAATGTTTATAAGAATGTTAAATTGGGGCTTGGTGTCCTTCTTGACAGGCGGGGGAAAGTTTGCGCCAGGAAAGGAAGGAGTAAAGGGAGGGGAGGTTATGTGTAGGTTTCACAATCTCACGGCGCGTCCTAAGATTCTTGAATCTTATGTTCCTAAATACCTAGAGTTCAAGCCTAATGTCTTAAAGTCCGGTCTTAAGAGTCTTATCCTAGGGTCAAACTTAGGCTCTGATACCAACTGTAACACCCCAGATTTTCAAGACATTTAAAACTTATAAAATAAAGGTGAAGTCTCATTAATTCTCAAGAACGAAGCATAAAGAGTACGGGGTGCTATGCCACACCTGAGCTGGAGAACTCAAGTGCACAGGCCAACTAACTAATATCCTCAATAAAGTAAATGCATAACGTGGCACACAGGCCGAAAAGGGAAACTATCTACTTCTACGCTCCAAGATCTAGCGCGCTCCAGTGACTTATTCTTCTGTGCCTGAAAGCCAAATATATCTGTTCAGCGAGAGATATATATATAAAATCTGTGACCGCCATTTTTTCTACCCATTATAGGCCTAACTCTCTTGGGCTCTTATTAGTATAGTAGATATACCTGACCAGTCTCTACCAGCTTGGTTAACAGCCGATATGGTTTTCAGCCCACCCGACTGCCCGTATAGCCCGATTGATCTCAACCAAATCGGGGTAACATGCACACCTAACACATAGCAAGCACATGCAACCCACATTAACACATTGGGAAGGGGGAGAAAACGTATAACAAAACCTATGCGTGATCATTCACATACTAAGAATATTCCTAAGGGGTTCATACTTCTTTCACCTAGGTCAACGGGATACCAATTCAACTAGCATGCAATATATAAGACTCATACGACCTACGAACGGTACCCGAAAATCAAACTAGACATAGGCACGATAGACGGAGTCCGTTGGGACACCACGGGGGTCGGGGGAACATCAAAAGGGGAAACCGGGATCCCGAAGTGTGGGAATTTCCAGCGGGTAGCCGGTGGGTGGGGGTTCACCCGCCGGCCGCCCGCCGGTATTACTGTTCCGGGCAGCGGGTGCCCAGCGGGCAGCCGCCCGCCCGCCGGCTGCCCGCTGCCGGAGCTGACCTCCTTGGCCGCGGGTAGGTGGCGGGTCCCCTACTCCCACCTACCCCCCATTGACTCTTTTTCACTAAAAATGCCCCGGGAACCTTTGTGGAACCCGAAACCATGCTTAGACACTTTCAAACGCAACCGACAACAACACGTAGACAATTAACGGATCGAAATCAAGAAACATACGGCACATAACCTATCATGATTTCCTAACATAATCCCCAAAACATGCGAATTCCCACCCAACATATCAAGAACAATACCATACGAATTCCACAATACAACCTAGGGTTCTAATCACTTTTAAATCAACAAGAACGCGATTCATCTTTTAATATCGAGATTCGGTGGGAAAGGCACATATGCATCAAGAACATCATATAATCATCAAGAACATCACATAATCATCAAGAACATCAAGAACACCATTTAATCATCAAGAACCTATCAAGATCACCCATGGAATTATAACACCAATTATCAGGATCATTATAACGAATCATCAACACACAAGAACATGGGGGAAATCCTAAGAGGGGAATCATAGCTATGAAAATAGGTTTTGTTGAGACATGGGTTACCTCTTAGCCTTAATTAATTCCTTGGCTATGAAGGGTCTTTCTTTAAGCATTCTTGATTTCTTGATTTCTTCTAAGGGAATTCTTGGAACTCTTTGGGTGGTGAGAGATTATTGTGGTGGGGGTTCTAGGTGTCTCCTTATTTTCCCTATATATATATATCTAAGAGTCTTACTTAGGGCCTAATTACTATAGGTTTGCTAACTCTATTCCTTTTAGGACTAAGGATTGAGTTTAGGGATAGGGGCCCATGGACTATGGTGGGCCTTTCCTAATTAATTATTGTGATTTAATTCTTTCTTTTGGGTAATTGGTTAAGTGATTAATTGGTTTTAGGGATCATAACACTGGGTGTTACAGTGTGTGGCAGGTTCTGGAGTCCTTGATTGTCTTCTGTTTGGTGCCATAATGCTGATCTATAGAGCCAACGTTTACAGTAAATGTCGAGTTAGAGTGTTGTTCCCTTACCTTGTTCTGATAAGCGAAGGGGAGTTCTTTAAATTATGTGTGGATTAGTTTAGAGGTCTCACAATCTCACCGTGCGTCCTATGATCCCTGATCCTATCTTACTGAACTCCTAGAGTTTTAAGCCTAATGTCCTAAAAGCTGATCTTAAGAGTCTTATTCCTAGGGTCAAACTTAGGCTCTGATACCAACTGTAACACCCCGAAATTTTGAAGCTTCTAAAACTTATATAATAGAGGTGAATTCTCATTAAATCCCAAAATTAACATAAAAGTGCGGGGTGCTACGCCACATCTGAGCTGGAAAACTCAGATGCACAGGCTAAACTTAACTAAACAACCTCAAAACAATGTCAATACATAATCATGGCACGCAGGCTGAAAGCCAAATATATCTGTTCAGCGAATGGTGCTGGTAACCCACTCCAACGCGTTGAAATACAATATAAGTAGATACATATATATAGATATACAAAAACCATTTTGAAGCAGGAAGAGATATACTTAGGGGACTCTAGCTTTAGAATCAGGGATAGACTCAGCAAGTAGGGGTAAACACTTTCAATCATGATAAACAGTTATATAGAGACAACATCATAATGAACATATATTTAAGGTCACAGTTTACTTTCAAATCATCCACATCATTATTCAATCGTCATTCATTAGTCATTCAAGTCATCATTCAAATCATCATCATTCCAATCATCATTTAAATCACATAAGCACACTTTGGTGGCGCCACGGGACCAATCACATGCCCCGAACATGCGGGTTAGTGCGTATAGCACTAACATGGCCCCGCAGCACCCTACCTCATACCGCAGCATGAGGGGGTTGATCGCAACCAACCGTATAGACCGGCGAAAACTCGACGGCGGATCGCAGCCCTACACACCGCTGACGCGCTCAGTCGGTGGACTGCGATCCTCTTATGGGGACTACGACCCTACACACCGTTGATGAGCACAGTCGGTGGATCGTAGTGAATCAAGCCCTACACACCGCTGAGGGATTCAGTCGATGGGCGAAGATCCTCGGAGACTACGACCCTACACACCGCTGGCCCTTCACTCGGTGGATCGTAGCCAACCATAGCCCTACACACCGCCTGATCACTCATTCGGTGAGCTATGGTCTTCCTCAGGCTGGTGGCCCTACACATCGCTGGCGCATCCAGTCGGTGGACCATCCGCACACGAGGCCCGTGGGCTGTAGCCCAAGAAGTGAATCACTGACCGCAGCCAGGAAAATGAACCGCAGCTCATGTGTAACCAAATAGTGAGCCGCAGCCCTATATAATATTTATATACCTGACTGATCGCAACCGGCCTGGTTAACAGTTGGTATGGTTTTCAACCCATCCAACTGCCCGTATAGCCAATTTGATCGCAACCAAATTGGGGAATCATGCATCACATAACACATTGTAGCACATAATAGCATATTCGGAAGGGGGAGACATATAAATAAGCTTACGTGTGATCATTCACATACTAAGAATAGTCTTAAGGGGTTCATACAACTTTTACCTAGGTCGATGGGTTACCCATTCAACTAGCATGCAGTTCCTAAGACTCTTCTATCCTACGAATGGCACCCGAAATATCAAACTAGACTCAAGCACGACAAACGGGGTCCGTTGGGACACCACGGGGAATGGGGAACATCAAACGGGAAGCCGAGGACCCGGGGTGGGTAATGGACCAGTGGGTAGCCGGTGGGTGGGGGTCACCCGCCGACTGCCCGCCGGTGATGAACTTCCGGGCAGCTGCCCGCTGTTTGGCGGTAAATCTCGGGCAGCGGGTAGGTGGCGGGTACCCCAACCCCCACCTACCCCACACTGACTCTTTAACTCAATAACCGTCCCGGGATCCTTTGTGGAACCCGAAACCATGCTTAGACACTTTTAAACGCAATTAACGACACCACATAGGCAATTAATGGATCGAAAGCAAGAATTATATTGAACATATCCTAACATGATTTCTAGACACGAACAACACCCGAGCATGCCAATTCCCACCCAAATACAAATCAAGAACATCACAATACAATTTCCCAAACCAACCTAGGGCTCTAATTCCATCCAATTCATAAAAATCATATTTTATCTCTAACATAAAGATTTATCAAGAATCATTGCATAAACATCAAGAACCTCTTTTTAACATCAAGATCATCAAGATCACACATAATATCATCACATCAATCAACAAGATCATATCGCGAATATCATAAAGAAATTCACCAAGACACAAGTATATATAGGAAGCCAAGGAAGGAGAATATATCATGGAAAATAGGTTTTGTTGAGACATGGGTTACCTCTTAGGTTTAATTAACTTTCCTTGGCTATGAAGGGTCTTTCTTTAAGATTTCTTCTTTCTTGATTTCTCCTATGGGAATTCTTGTGTGGTGAGAGTTTATTGTGGTGTGAGTTCTAGGTGCCTCCTATGTCCCTATTTATATATCTAAGAGTCCTAATTAGGATCTAAATGGCATGGGTTTGCTAATTCTATTTCCTATAGGACTAAGGGTTTTGTTCTAGGGATAAGGGCCCATGGACTATGGTGGACCCCATTTTTGTTAATTAATGGATTTTAATCCCCCTTTTAGGGTGAGTAATTAATTAATTAATTTGGATTTGGGGGTCGTAACACTGGGTGTTACACACGCCGTCCGCTTCGACTGGCGGGAGCCACCACCTGCCTCAGTCCGTTTTGGCCTTCCACGACGACCAACGCCGACCATTACGGTGCCAATCGACAGCAACGAGAGGAGGACACCGTCCAGCAAATCGACAACACCTGGGGACCACTCAATTTGAAGAGAGAGACAATAACGGTAGAACACCCCCTCCGTCCGGAAAAAAGAGATAATAATAATAAAAAAAACCAATTACTAGTCCTCATTTGAATACATACCCCTGTTTAATCTCAAAACTCCCCCTAAATCTACACCACCGATTAATACAATCTAATGCACCCAATTCGTCCTCACAGTCCTTTATAATATCCTAGTCCTCATTTGAATACATACCTCTCTCTCTCTCTCTCTCTCTCTCTATATATATATATATATATATATATATATATATTATTTATCGACTTATTCACTTCCTACATTTTATGCCAATTTTAAAAAATCTAATTATTTTGTGATAAATCAATCAATTTGTGTGTAATTAATGAATATATAAATTCCTTTTTTCAAGTCATATGGAATATATTAATGTTGGTAAAATGCAAGCCATTGGATTATTTATGTGGTTCTCATTATTTTGGTGATTTAGTCTTAACCACAAGTTGGTATAAGTGACCAAGAATTGTTAGGTGGTATGTGGTCATAATCATTTGACGTATACTATTTAAATGAGATTTTCTAAGAGTTTAGACAGACAGACAAAACATTGTCTGATGTCTCTTTTGTCTTCTTTCCTACTTTGAGAAGTTGTGTAAGTTCCAATCCCTGCTTCTGCTGCACCGAGACACTGTTGTTGTGAGCCTGCACCGGTAGCGGAGAATTCGCTTCTCTGGCAGTGGTTATACCACGCCACAACAGTTCTTTATTTTCACTTTATCAGCCAATATTTCCAACAAATAGAAGCGGATTTCGTGATGATAAGAGTGAAAAGCTATATCGTCATGATAAGAAGATAGGGCATGCACTCGCATTCTAAGAACGTGCATTTGCGCTCCAATACCTATTGTTGTCAGCGTCGGATCGTCAAGGCAGTTAGTTTCCACCACCCCAAACAATTATGTGAGCTGGATCATACAATCTAGATCTAAGTATTATAAATTAATGCTTTAATGTGCATGTGTGTGATTATTCATTTTTTATTGGTTGCGCATTGGTTATGCAAAAAAAAATGTAACACCCCAGATTTTCAAGACATTTAAAACATATAAAATAAAGGTATTATCTCATTAAATCCCAAAACGTAATACAAGTGTACGGGGTGCTATGCCACACCTGAGCTAGAGAACCCAGGTGCACAGGCTATTAACTAATATCCTCAATAATGTAAATGCATAATATGGCACGCAGGCCGAAAAAGGGAACTATCTACTTCTACGTTCCGAGTTCTAGCGCGCTCTAGTGACTTATTCTTCTGTGCCTGAAAGCCAAATATATCTGTTCAGCGAGAGATGCTGGTAACCCACTCCAACGCGTTGAAATACAATACATATAGCAATATATATATATATAGGTATACGAAAACCATTTTGAGCATGAAGATATATCCTACGAACTCTAGCTTTTAAAACCGGGAATGACTCGACAGATAAGGTCAGACACAAGCAATAGTTATAACGAGCATATGCAGTTCACAACAGATAAGGCAGATAAGGTAAAGCATAAACAATAATCACAACCCAACATGAACGATCCCCAATATAAATCCCATAGTCACATCCCCCAAGACGCTCGTAATCACAGCTCGTTCATATCACCACACATAACGCACATTGTTGGCGCCACAGGACCGATCGCATGCCCATACATGAGGGTCAGCGCATATAGCTCTGACACAGCCCCGCAGCACCATGCCCCGTATCGCAACACGGGGAGGTCAATCGCAACCGACCGATGAACCGCAGCTCATCATAATGTTTGATCGCAACCAAACAGTGGACCGCAGCCCAAGAGAGTGTCATCTGACCACAGCCAGGATAAAGGACGAACCGCAGCTCGTATAGAAACGTTTGATCGCAACCAAACGGTGGACCGCAGCCCAAGAGAATGTCATCTGACCGCAGCCAGGAATACCAATCTGACCACAGCCAGCTTCTGAACCGCAGCTCAGGATAACCAATCCGATCGCAACCGAATTGGGGTAGCACACACACATAACACATAGCAAGCACATGCAGCCCACGTTACACATTGGGAAGGGGAATAAAGCGTATAACAAACCTATGCGTGGTCCATCACATACTAAGAATAGTCCTAAGGGGTTCATACTTCCTTCACCTAGGTCAATGGGATACCAATTCTTCTAGCATGCGATATAACAGACTCATAAACCTACGAACGGTACCCGAAACATCAAACTAGACATAGGCACGACAAACGGGGTCCGTTGGGACACCACGGGGATTGGGGAAACATCAAACGGGGAAGCCAGGGTCCCGAGGTGGGAGAAATTCCAGCAGGTAGCCGGTGGGTGGGGGTCCACCCGCCGACTGACACTGTTCCGGGCAGCGGGTGCTCGTCGGGCAGCTGCCCGCCCGCCGGCTGCCCGCTGTCGGAGCTGCCCGAATTGCCGCGGGTAGGTGGTGGGTCCCCTACCCCCCACTGACTCTTTTCATCACTTTTCGCCCCGGGAACCGTTGTGGAACCCGAAACCATGCTTAGACACTTTTCAACGTAATTAACGACAACACATAGACAATTAACGGATCAAATACGATAGACGAACGACACATAACCTAACATGCTTTTCTAATCATAATCAACACCCAAACATGCGATTTCCCACCCGATAATCCAAGAATAAGATCATACGATACAACCTAGGGTTCTAATCACTTTTATATCAACAAGAATACGGTTCGTCTTCTAATTGCAAGATTCGGTAGGAACAACACATAATCATCAAGGATACCGATTAATCATCAAGAACATCATAATCATCAAGAACAACACATAATCATCAAAATCCCGATTAATCATCAAGAACATCATAATTATCAAGAAACTCCCAATATCAAGATTATCAAGATTCCCCATGGAATCATTAAATCAACATCAATAATAATCATAGTAATTCGCCATTTACAATCATATGGGGGAAACCCTAAGGGGAAATCATAGCTATGAAAATAGGTTTTGTTGAGACATGGGTTACCTCTTAGCCTTAATTAGTTCCTTGGCTATGAAGGGTCTCTCTTTAAACTTTCTTGCTTTCTTCTAAAGGAATTCTTAGAGCTCTCTTGGGGAGGTGGGGCGTTTAGGCGTGTGGGAGGTTCTAGGTGCCTCTTAAGTCCCCTATTTATATATTTAGGAGTCCTGGTTAGGAACTAATATTATAGGCTTGCTAATTCTATTCCTTTTGGAACTAAGGATTGGGTTTAGGGATAAGGGTCCATGGTCCATAGTGGACCATATTAATTAATTAAAGGGAATCCTAATCGTAGTCTGAATAGTAAAAGGCCTACTTCCTTTATTCCTAATAGATAACTAGGTCTAGGATTCCTAATTAGAATCTGAATAGTAAGGGGTTTACTTTCTTTATTCCTAATAGGCTTAGGACTCTAATTTAGGCAAGGGTCCACGGTTCATGGTGGACCTTTATTAATTAATTAAAGGAAACCTAACCGAATTAAATCATATTTAATTATTATTAACGGGATTAATTTAATAATTAATCCGAGATTGAAGGCCGTAACACGGGGTGTTACAAAAAACCTTTCCTATAAATTTGCAAAATGGGATATGATTAATCTTGACTATAAACATATCATGTTATTGTGTTTACTGGTACGCATGCATTTAATAGCTTGTTTAAGAAAAATAAAATAAATAAGGTGGCTTTCTTCGCAATTTGAGGATAAAATTTGTTTATATATGTGATTAGCCTTTTAAGAGGTGCAAGATAGAATATACCTGCATAAACGTGAACTATTTAAAATTACTTGATCACCACGAGAATTGTGGGGGGGCATGTGGCTAGTGTTGGTAATCAATAAGCTCTTGAGACATAATTGTCAATTTATTGTGAAAGTCAGTTATGATGTGTTTATTAAATCATACATTAAATTTATTTATGATTGGTAGTCAATAAAAGTGAATGAGCAAAATATGTCATAATCTTTAATTTCTTTCAAAATATCAATGTGTAATTTATTTGAAGATATTGTATATATTGCAGGCAAGAATTAAAATCACATTGATTGAAATGAATTGGGCATAGATATTGCTAAAGTTCTTGTAACACCCCGCAAAACATGCTATATAAAAAGTCTTAACGCATGTAGATATCACAACAAAGCACTAGCACAGCGGAAGATAAAAGGTAACTGGATAAAAATAAATCCAAAACAGGGGTGTTATGCCACGTTTACCAACAATGATAAACGCTACGGCCAAATCTGCATGGTATACAACTATCCCAAACTCATAAGTCTATCACTACATCGGCTCACAGGCCGTAAGACAAACGAAAGGAGCTACACTATCGGGCACTAGACATCGTGCTCGTCTAGACATCACCTGAAAGATCACAAAGATAAACATGGGACGACTCCCGGTCAACGAATAATGCTGGTAACCCACCAATACATGTGAAATAACATAAATAGGTAAGATATAAGTTGTAAAGCCATTTTCAAAACGGAATACATATATATAAGTCAAAAACCAAGATCAATAGCCAACATAAGACTCAACACTCTCAACAAACAACACGGAGGTATGAAACACACTCAATCAAGGAACGGGTCACAACCCAACAACAACAACGATGAATAACACAAGTTATCATCAACCAATCGGAAGGTACAAACAACACACATGCTAGCATTTAGACACCAAACTAGCATGCTTATCAAACGGATAAACCAAACGTAGTTCCGAAGAACACACAAGACACATCACGGTTCAACGAATCACAATGTTGAACACTTAGCACGATTCAAGACACCAAAGACCTACATGGATACCTACCACATAGTTCTAGACATACGAAACATCAAGAAGACACTCAAATAGTTCCACAAAAGAACATCGGGAAGTCAAAAGACCAAATACCGAGTCAAAAGAATCACGGGGAACAAATCCCATCACAACACCGAAGGTACATTGGCCTCGTGGGTAGTGTACCCGCGGGTGGACCCACGGGTAGGCCCCTACCCGTGGTTCCGCCCGCGGGTACACTACCCACGAGGCCAATGTACCTGCTAGTGGGCGGCGGGTAGGGCTCTACCCGTCGTTCCGCCCGCGGGTACATCCCTGTGTCCAAAAATAATCCCTTCGGGGATTTTCAACTCCAAGCTCAAATTCAAGTCCAAAACATGCCAAATCTCACCCAATACAATCAAATGACTTGAATAAAAGGAAATGCCAAGCAATGGCACAAAAGAACCCTAAACACAAGCTCTAGATATGCATTTTCACAAGACAAATACATAACCACTCACATTTCATAGCAAAACACATGTAGAATCCAAGAAATCACATATAGGTAAGCAAAATAGGTTTTGTAGAGCATGGGTTACCTCTTGTAAATTAAAAGACTTCACTTCACACCTCAACAAGCTCCTTACAAGGCTCACTTTCCAAACCCACTTCAAGAACAAACCAAAAGATCATAAAGATCCTACCTTTAAGAAAAGACACCTAAGATGGAACCAAAAACACAGGATAGGCTTGGATCTTACCCTCCTAGATGCCCAAATAGGTGAAAGGTTGAATCTTGGAAGCAAGTCTTGAAGTCTTGGCAAGGTCTCAACTTAGCTTGGAGGAAAAGCTACTCACCTTTCTAGAGAGAAGGTAGTGCTAAATTTTAGAAAGTGTAAGGGGTAGAATGAAGATGTCTACTAGGTTAGGTTACAATACTAACACTAGGTGAAAGGTCAAGAATGCCCTTACTAACATTGTGTAAGGAACAAGGGAACTCTCCTCAAAGATCAAGGTACAACTTGACTTTGGAGTTGACTAGTCAAATACTAGTCCCCAACTATTAAATTTCAGGATTTTAAAAATTAATTCCTCAATTGAAATAGGATTAATTACTCAATTAATCCATGAATTGAATTTGGATTTTTGGGGCGTCACAGTTTTGTATTGAAATTATTTGGTATAAAGATAATAAGCATATATCAAAGCCTTTGAATGCAATTTGTTGGTAACATGGTCACATGATAATTAGGCAAGGTACTGGGTCCGGCTCAGTACACTTGGTCTAACCTATCAACGCATTAATGACAGTCAAACATTAACGGTCAAGAGCAGAGAACATGTGAAATGTTACAATAGACCACCCATTAAGAGCGCCGCCTCATCAAAGAGAGGAGTTATGAACGGCCAGAGCACTTATAATGGAGAGCGCCGCAATTTTCTAAGGGCTAAGCCGTTGCACTTAGTATGAGGTCGTTGTGCAATTATTGTAACGATTACAAGTTAGATTATAAAAGCTGAGCCCATGTAACATGTAGGGGAGGCTCAATATTCTGATTCTTGTACTAAAACACTTAGGCAATACTCTTACAATACTTATATTACCATTATATTCTCCGATAACATATTTACCGCCATTGGTGCTTTCATTGAGAGAAGAGATCAAATCTTAAGCAAATACGCCTTTGGAAAAGATGGCTCGTTTAGGATCCAGCAGCTCCCATGGTTCTTGCAACTTGAACCGCAATGGCAATACCTCACGTGATCTTCGAGACCAACTCAATAATAACCGTGGAGGAGACCTCTGAGAACAGCTCAACAATGGAGGAGCCGGGGGATCCGTCCAAATTATGGACCCCTAGGAGATCGCCCAGGCTATCCAGTAAGCATCTAGGTAGTGGAAGGGTTGCAATGCTAAGTGCTCCCGCTGCGGCCCCAGGAAGTAGAAGTGGAGTCCCCACAGAGAGAGAAAACCCAGCAGCGGGATACAACCCGTGTAACCAGGGACCGAAGACATCACACCAGGACAAAGGGTCCAGAGGAGGGCGCTCAAGGAAGTGGATCGGTTAGACAACCAACCGCTTCTAAGTCTGTCTTGGAACGGTTGGGAGAGAGGGCGTCCGTGTGGTAAAGGGTGGGGTCGTGGGCCGAGGGGTCCTCCATCAGAGGCCCTCGCCGATACGGGAGTAGAGCGGATGAGAGATCATGAACAGAGAAGATGGGCGAATCTAATGAGCCTGTAACACCCCGTGTTACGACCTTTAATCTCGGATTAATTATTTAATTGATTCCGTTAATAATAATTAGAAAGGATTTAATTTGATTAGGATTCCCCTTAATTAATTGATGTGGCCCACTGTGGATCATGGACCCTATCCTTAAACCAAATCCTTAATCCTATAAGAAATAGGATAAGTGGACCCTTACTATTCAGACCCTAGATGGGACTCCGAAATCTATATATAGGGACTTAGGAAGCATTTAGAAACCCTATCGCAGTTAATTCTACCACACAAGATATTCCTAGAGAGAAACCTATAGAGGAATCCCCATGCCATCAAACGTAGGAGAATCCACGGAAAGAAGATCTTAGAGAAAGAACCTTAGTAGCCAAGGATATTGATTAAGGCTAAGAGGTAACCCATGTCTCGACAAAACCTATTTTCCTTGCTATATCTTATTCATTGGCTCCTTTGATATATGATTTTGTGCTTGAGTCTTGATAGTGCTTTGCCTAGGGTTTTTATTGTGTTTATGTGATAATTTTGGTGTTTATGTGATAATCTTGATGTTCTTGATACTGTGATTAATTATATGAACGATCTTTTATTTTGATTATGTCTAGAGCCCTAGGGTTATAACGTGGATTTCGTATTATGATGTTCTTGGTACATTTGGGTGGGATTTTGCATGATCGGGTGTTGAGTCTAGCCTAGGACTGGTGTTTAAGAGTTTGCATAGAGATTTCTTGATGTTCTTATGATTCTAGATGTCCTGGATCAATATGTAATTTATGTTGAGTCTTGGCATGTTTAGGAATCGTGTTAGGGTGTATTTGGTGTGATTCTTGGTTTGATTCCGTTACTTGAATACGTGGTGTTGTCGTTATGTGTTTGAATGTGTTTGAATATGTTTGGACATGGTTTCAGGTTCCACGAGAGATCTTGGAACTAAAAGTTGCCTGTGTATAAGTGGGGGTTAGGTGGGGGGACTGACCACCTGCCACCTACCCGCTACCCGCATTCACTGTTCCAGCGGGCAGCCGGCGGGCGGTGGTCTGCCCGCCAGCCACCCGCTGGAATAGTGCCCGGCCGCCTGCGGGTGGTTGGCGGGTGGTCCTCCACCCGCCACCTACCCGCTGGAAACCCGGCGTGGTTCGTGGTGTTTCTCCCCGTTTGATGTTTTCCCATGTCCCGTTGTACCCCGTTTGTTGTGTATGAGTCTCGTTTGGTGTTTTAGGCATCGTTCTAGGATTTTATGTGTGATACGTGTCATTGTTGTTGTGTCTTGCTTGTTATGTGATTGTGTGTTGATTGATTGATGATGATGAGTATCGTAGTCATTGCGCAATGGCCAGTGTGACGGATGATGATAATGATGATGATGAGATTGTGATTGGTGGAAAATAAGCTGTTGGCGGTTGGCACCACTTGTGCCCGGTCATTGTACTAAAGGTACATGCCATAGCGGTGGCTATGCTAAAGGCGCACACCCACCTTAGACTTGCTTGCCGTTGAGCATGGGTCAGGTTATAAGTGCTGCGGTGTCATGTTAGAGCCATATGCGCTAACCCCTTGATATTGGCACTAGAGGTGCGGATCATTGAATGGCACTGCGGCACCATCTTGATATGTTGGTGGTTGAAAGGTGGTTTGTCGGTGGGGGCATGTAGTTGCCCGGAGGCATAAGGGGTAGGGATATAAGGGTGGCCTGGAGGTATAGGTTGGAACTGATATAAGGACGGAGGGGAGCTACAAGGTTGGAACTTGGTATAAGGTTGGAGGATGAATTGTGTGTTTTGTTGACTACTTGCTAATTGATTGTATTGAAATCCTTAGTTGCCTCTACTTGTTATTTGCATGATTATCTGCCTGTTATGTCTTGCATTTCATGTTTAGGACGCATATTAGTTCTTATGATTATTCTATGATATTGAGTCTGTTAATATGCCCTGAGTCTTGATCTTGGATTTAAACTAGAGTCTCGTAAGTATATATGTATTCCAGTTTCAAAATGAGTTTCTTATATCTACCTATATTGTACTTAACGCGTTGGAGTGGGTTACCAGCATTATTCGCTGACGGTTGTTATACCGAATGTTTTTCAGGTGATGAGTTTTAGCTTCGGAGCGCGCTAGTCAGAGCCTTAGACTTAGCTTAGTTAGTCTTAGCTCAGTAGCTGGCGTGCGTGCCTTGGGATTGTATTGAACATCGATTTGAGGATTTCTTATTCTTGGTTAGTTTAGCCTGTGCACCTAGGTTCTCAAACCTAGGTGTGGCATAGCACCCCGACTCTTATGAATAGTTTCATGCTCTATTTGGGATTCAATCAATGGATTCACCTTTATTTTACAAGTTTTAAATATCTCAAATTTAGGGGTGTTATAGAGTCGGTCCCGCGTTGGCCTGCTACGAAGAGGACCCCTGAGGATTGGGTGGTTGAAAAATTGCAAATGAAGATTGAAGAGCTAGAGAAGAAAATGGAGGCGAGGGAGCAATCGCTTGAACCCGAGGTAAGGATGGCCACACCATTTACCTCGAGGATAATGGACGCGCCCCTTCCGAAGGATTTTAGGCATCCGGCTATCAAATCTTATGCCGGGATCTCGGACCCACGTGCACACATGACAAGGTACAAGGCGGCTATGGTGATGATTGGGGCAAATGGCGCCGTCATGTGCAGGGCATTCTTGTCTACCTTGGATGGGAAGACCCAGCATTGGTTCGATACGATCCCAGATGGTTTGATCCAAAATTTTGCAGGACTATCAAAGAGTTTCCTAACCTACTTCTCCTAAAACATACAACGCAAGAAGACATTCACTCACCTTTGCATAATAAAGTAAGACAGATGGGAAAACCTTAGAGATTTCCTGAATAAGTGGAAGGAGGTTAACAACGTTTACGATTTTGACTCCAAGGCGGCAATTCCGATATTTATCTGAGCATTAAGATCGGAATATTTTCATAGGCAGTTGAACACCCATTAGCCTCGCTCTTACGAAGATATGATGCGGATGGCCAATCGTTACGTAGACGCAGAGGAAGTCGATAAGAAGAAAAGAGAAGAGGAGGAAGACAAGACAAGAGGAAAGTCCGAGAAAATGAGTCCAGCCAACCAGGTGTCAGGCCCAGCTCTATCGAAGAAGGGAAGTAGAGACCAATCAGGAGGACCCTGTTTGATCCCCTTGCGTCATTTGACCCCACTGACCCATCCGGTCAGCGTAATCCTAGACCAAGCCGAGGAGATGGGGATGGTGCAGTTCCCAAAGGAGTGCATGAATGTTTTCCCTAAGGTAGACTAGACCAAATATTGCTGGTTCCACCCGCAAGTTGGTCACGACACTAATGAGTGTCACGTTCTGAAGAGACAAATAGAGGAGCTCATTCAGAGGGGATACTTCACTTAATTTGTGAAGCATCCAAGGCAATAAAAACAACATCAGCAGCAAGGCCAACCCAAAAATTTATGGCGAAAGGAAGAGGGCCCCGAGCCATCCTCATCATACACAAAAAAGAGGGGGTACGATCAGATCATGGAAGAAGGAGATAAGGAGCAAGAGGAAGAACCCATGCAGCGCAAAAAATCATGTTATTCGCTAAAACACCCAAGATCAACAATATGATTATTAATGTAACTATTGTTCATGGTCCGCCCTGATCACTTTTGTAGATTAAAAAAAATTTACACTTTTCCAAGGAGCCTTTTGTGTTAGCAAAGTAGAAGGCCTGTCCTCATCCACCATGCCCGTGGCCGGAAACAAAGAAGAGAGGCTGAGGCCATGTCCTCGTACTCATTTGAATGAGGTCTTCCTTCATTCCAGAAAAAATTAAAAAAAAAATAAATAATAAATAAAACTCGTACATTATATTTCCTATGGGCCGGCATGGGATCCGATCCTATTAGCTACCCCATGGAAGGACATTTTTCTTGAATACAAAAACGCGGTACAAGGTTTTGCCTCGCTCACTATCATACAGAAGAGCAGACCTTTGACCGAGCCCATGGCAGGCCAAAGTAAGCTATTAACACCAAAAAAAAAAAATTAATAAAAAAAATAAAAACAAAAAAAAAAGAGTAAAAAATGGCCGATGCAGTCATCGGCCTCTGCTATGGCCGAGGTTGTCCTCAGCCATGGTGTCCAAGGCTATCCTCGGCTACCCGCCGAGGTCGCGCCTTGGCCATGGCAGCCGAGGCATCGCCTCGGCCTTTGCCATGGTGACCAAGGCCTTCTCGGCCACCAGCCGAGGCGAGACTCGGCTCTCCCATGGCCGAGGCAGTCGTCGGCCATGGTAGCCGAGGCGACTTCCCATTTCCAAAAAATAAAATAAAATTAAAATAGGTAAATAAATATATAAAAATATTTTTTATATTTTTTTATTTCTACACTATTATTACTCTCTAACTAACCCCGCTACGCTCTCAGCTCGGGAGTAGGGGGGCTGGTGATAGGATAACTAGGCAAGGTACTGGGTCCGACTCGGTACGCTTGGTCTAACCTATCAACGCATTAATGACATTCAAACATTAACGATCAAGAGTAGAGAACATGTGAAGAGTTACAATAGACCACCCATTAAGAGCGCCGCCTCATCAAAGAGAGGAGTTATGAACGACCAGAGCACTTATAGAGGAGAGCGCCTCAGTTTACTAAGGGGTTAGCCGTTGCACTTAGTAGGAGGTCGTTGTGCAATTATTGTACCGATTACAAGTTAGATTATAAAAGTTGAACCCATGTAACAAGTAGGGGAGCTCAATATTCTGATTCTTGTACTAAAACACTTAGACAATACTCTTACAATACTTATGATTATATTCTCTGGTAACATATTTACTGTCACATGGAAGAGTCGTCATTCTTGAATACTCTGGCTAGGAAGATGGTTTTTAAGTAAACCTCTATTTCACCATTCAACATGGGAGTTTTTTAAGAAGTAGGGTGTTGATCATGCAGGCAAGTTAAAGCGCTGCTTGATATTTACCTGAAATGAGTTTGACATTCACATGATGTTAAAAATCTAAGCCTTGCAAATAGATATTGCTTAAGTGGTGTAATAATAACGTTGATTTAAATTACCATGTTATAAATAACTGTGGGCTATTTGTTCTTTTGAGAATAAATATGTAATTTGTATTGATTTTCATTATACTAATGCTATATATGAGTTATGAATTTCCTCATGTGAAGGAAAAATGGTGAAGTTGAAATAACTTTGAATATGAAAGTTATACATGTTGAGTTCACCTTGTTGAAATTTATGTAGATAAACTGACATCATCCCGCTCTTAGGTTGTTGTTCTTGAAAGCGTGGTAAAAAAGATTGAAGTTGTGTGTGATTGGGATTGTTATAGATAGATGGTAAAACGGGTAGTTAGAACCACCCCAAGTGTCGCTCCCTCGATGAATGACAACTTGGAAGTTGGGCTTGAGAAAAGGTAAGGTAGACTAGACACTTGAAGGCTCAATTCGGGAAAGTGAATTGACGTTGTTGGTCTGAAAGGAAATTGGAAACGCTCTTGAATTTAAGAATGGTAGATCGGGGAATAAGATTTTACTCTGAGAGAGAAAGGCGTGTAGGATTGGGTTTCGGTTGTATTGTGTGATTGGTCAATCCCGCAAGGGGAGTCTTGCGGTGATTTGATTGTGCGCAGAAATGGATGGCAAGTGCGACAGCCGATTCGGTCTAACGCCGCCCCGTAGGAACTCTTGCTCTCTACGGGGCATTTAAACAAACACTTTGCCCTCACTTCTTTCTGGGTCTTGCCCTCTCGGATCGATGACGGGGAAATGAAGAGGATCAAGGCTACACGGATCTAGCAATCTCTTGCCTAGATCTAGGTTTCCAACACCATCCAAGGAGTTGGGCCCCACTCCAAGAATGTCACAAAGATTATCCTCAACAACAAGACATCCACATAGTCAACAATCAATCAAACACCACAAGATAAGCAAATCAAAGCATCATCACAACACAATCTACACCTCAACCCTAACCACTAAATTTAGCCAAGCATGGTCAAGATATTAACAATCAAAAGGCAAAAAGAGATATAACAATAAAGCACAAAGTAGATTTTACCCTAATCGTTTAGATCCACCGAATACGAATCGTTAATGAAGATCTACTAGCCAAATGCTTTCAATATTCAAGCTTCTTTGCAAAATCTAGCAATACAAGGTGATTGCTATTGTAGATCTAAATCTCTCTCTATAAACCAATTCTAACCCTACAAACCTCTCTCTAAAATCTGATTCTAACTAGTGAAATTCTGTCTACACAAAGTTGGCTCTCCCACAAAAAATGAGATTTTGAGCTTAAATATGCTAGTATCATTTGGCCTCCCATTCACGCACGGCGTCACGCCGTGACGCCGTGCGTGAATGGGGAATTAACTCCCTCCGTGCGTAGCTCCATCTGGCCTCCTTATGCTCCATTTGCGCAGCCCTCACGGCGTGAGGAGGGGCATGAATGGGAAATAATTCCCATTCCGTCCCTCTTCTCGTGAGTAGCCTTGGCGTATTCAGTCCTCGTTCGTGCGTAGCCTTGGCTTAGATTTTTCCGGCCTTTCTACCACGTTTAATGTCCTAAAATGTCCAAAAACACATAAAATATTATTAGGAAGGTCTTTCCTTATACTTTCATGCTTTTAAGATAATTTGCTCTATAAATAAGACTTTTCGGCTAAAATACACATGCAAAACCTTAGAAAAGCTCATAGAAACTTAACATGTTTTGAGGCTTATCACAAGTTTCCATACTTTAGTTTGCTTGTCCCTAAGCAATTTTCACAATTAAGATCTGATAAGCTCAAAAGATTCCTTTAAACAAAACTTTTGATATGCCAAGTACTTCTTTGAAAAAGAGCAAGCGCTAGACCAGCATAGAATGGAGTTCCTTGAATTGTTTTGAAAATGTGTAAATCATGCACCAGTCAACAACTCGTGGAATAATTAAGAAAACCGTCCCCTTAAGAAGGAAAAACGTTTAAGCAAAACGGGGCGACTTTACTCTAAACACCACTTTTCATTCATGCAATCCAAAATTGGGAATTCACCTTCTATTTTACTAAGGCCTATAGCTGAGCCACACTAGTGGGAACAATGTTCACGACCCAACCGACATCCAACCTTATAACGCCAAGGCCCTCTACAAGAAGTAAGTGAAAAGGTTTGGTATTGACCGCTCACCAGCCTTAAGCCAAAGTCCAGTCCCCTCCCGCACAGAGCTCTGAGTTTTAACCCGGGGAGACTTTTAATGGTCCCGACTTAAGCATTGGTTCTCACCTTCCTCCACCCTTATGCCAAAGATCGATTCCCTCTGCATAGATCTATGTTTTAGCCCGGAGGAATCTTTTGTGATTCCGACATAAGCAATGACTCCCTCATTCGCTCAGAAACTTTTTTCATTGGGCAGCCATTTTCGGTCTTTGCCTTTTTCTTTTGTAATCCCCTTCTTTCGCTCATACTTTTTCATTTGAGAATTTTTTCTTTTTATCCACAAGGCTCACCTTTTGTTTCATACCTAACCAAAAGAATTATTCATTTCCGACCTTGCTTTGTTTTATCTTTCCAAGGTTGGAAAGTGCACACTCCCACTTCGAGAGATTGTTTACTAAGGTCTAGGCAAAATAAGAGGTGAATTATCATACAAACATGAAATAAAAATAACCCTAGTTGGGCCCTATACAATCCTAAGGGTGTAAAAGAAAAATTTTCAAAGTCATTCCAAAAATTTAGCTAACTAAGCACCATAAAACACATTTTCAAAACAATGCAACCAATTCCACTCCTTTCCTTAGTCACATACGCTGTCTAATGATTACACATAGGCATGCCAAAAATTTTCTTTTTGAAAAACTAAAGCACACGGTGTGCGCCCCTTTCCACACTTTAGAACAACATCATCCCGATGTTCATTATTGTGGACGCACGGGTGGGAACAATAGTAGGAGTGCAGTGTGGGATGCCCCTTATTGTTCAAACACACCCAGAAATTTAATCTAAGGGAGTTGTCCCTTTCCACACTTTAGGAATAGGCAATGGGACTTAAGGGACAACAACGCATGCAAAGAATAAAGTCTAGCTATAAGCACAGGAAAGTACATTTCCACACTTTAAAAGCAGAAACTGGGGAAAGGTAAAAGTTTAGAGAGAAGAAAAAAAAAACCTTCATTGTAGGAGAATTTCCTCAATCTTTGATGAAGAATTTATTCCCCCAGTATATGGACAACATAAATGTGCAATTAAGCGTGTAACACCCCGAAATTTTTTTTTAAACTTTTGAAGCTTACATAATAAAGGTGAAATCTCATTGATTCCCAAAACATAATACAAAGAGTACGGGGTGCTATGCCACACCTGGGCTAGAGAACTTAGGTGCACAGGCTATCTAACTATTATCCTCAATAATGTAAATACATAATCATGGCACGCAGGCCGAAAGGGAAATTAACTACTTCTACGCTTCAAGATTCTAGCGCGCTCCAGTGTCTACTCTTCTGTGCCTGAAAGCCAAATATATCTGTTCAGCGAGAGATGCTGGTAACCCACTCCAACGCGTTGAAATACAATACATATAGATATATACATAGATATACGAAAAACCATTTCGAAGCATGAAGATATATCCTAAGAGACTTTAGCTTTCAAAACAGGGAATAGACTCGACAGGTAGGGATAAGCACAACCAACGGTCATAATCAAGCATGCACAATTCACAGGCAGATAGGGATAAGTACAGCCAATAGTCATAAACAAGCATATACAGTTACTAGCATGTATCCTAGGGTCACGCTTCCATAACAACCCAATAATCCATATCTCATCACATAGCACACTTTGTTGGCGCCACAGGACCAATAGCATGCCCATACATGAGGGTCAGCGCATATAGCTCTGACACGGCCCCGCAGCACCCTGCCCCGTATCGCAACACGGAGGGGTCGATCGCAACCGACCGATGAACCGCAACTCATCATAGTGTTTGATCGCAACCAAACAGTGGACCGCAGCCCAAGAGTATGCCATCTGACCGCAGCCAGGAAATATGAACCGCAGCTCATGTAGAAACGTTTGATCGCAACCAAACGGTGGACCACAGCCCAAGAGTGTAAATCTGACCGCAGCCAGCTTCTGAACCGCAGCTCAGGAATAACCGATCCGATCGCAACCGGATTGGGGTATCATGCACACATAACACATAGCAAGCACATGCAACCCACATTAACACATTGGGAAGGGGGAGAAAACGTATAACAAAACCTATGCGTGATCCTTAACATACTAGGAATAATCCTAAGGGGTACATACTTCTTTTACCTAGGTCAACGGGATACCAATTCAACTAGCATGCAATATATAAGACTCATACAACCTACGAACGGTACCCGAAATATCAAACTAGACATAGGCACGATAGACGGAGTCCGTTGGGACACCACGGGGGTCGGGGGAACATCAAACGGGGAAGCCGGAATCTCGATGTGGGGTATTTTCCAGCGGGTAGCCGGTGGGTGAGGGGTCACCCGCCGGCTGCCCGCTGGTGGCGTGATTCCGGGTAGCGGGTGCCCGGCGGGCAGCTGCCCGCTCGCCGACTGCCCACTACCGGCGTTACCATCATAGGCCGCGGGTAGGTGGCGGGTCCCCTACCCCCACCTACCCCCCACTGACTCTTTTATCACAGAAAAACGCCCCGGGAACCATTGTGGAACCCTAGACCATGCTTAGACACTTTCAAACGCAATTAACAACAACACGTAGACAGTTAACGGATTCAAAAGCAAGAATATACGGCACATAACCTATCATGCTTTTCTAAACATAATCAACACCCAAACATGCGAATTCCAACCCAATATACCAAGCATAATACCATACGAGTTCCACGATACAACCTAGGGTTCTAATTACTTTTAAATCAAAAAGAACACAATTCATCTTCCAATATCAAGATTCGGTAGGAATATCACATAAACACCAAGAACATCATATAATTATCAAGAACACCAAGAACACCACATAATTATCAAGAACCTCTTATCATCAAGATCACCCATGGAATCATACACCAATTATCAAGATCAATATAACGAATCATCAACACACAAGAATATGGGGGAAATCCTAAGAGGGAATCATAGCTATGAAAATAGGTTTTGTTGAGACATGGGTTACCTCTTAGCCTTAATTAATTCCTTGGCTATGAAGGGTCTTTCTTTAAGCTTTCTTCTTTCTTGATTTCTCCTAGGGGAATTCTTGGAATTCTTGGTGTGGTGAGAGATTATTGTGGTGGGGGTTCTAGGTGCCTCCTATGTTCCTATTTATATATCTAAGAGTCTTACTTAGGGTCCAATTACTATAGGCTTGCTAACTCTATTCCTTTTAGGACTAGGGGTTGGGTTTAGAGATGAGGGCCCACAGACTATGGTGGGCCTTTTCCTAATTAATTATTGTAATTTAATTCTTTCTTTTGGGCAATTGGTTCAATGATTAATTGGTTTTAGGGGTCGTACACAGGGTGTTACAAAGCGTTAGTGGCAAAGGCTCAATATTGCTAATAAAAATGTGTAAGGATGGCACAACATCCTTACTGTTCCTGTTTAAACATAGAGTTAAGCAAGCAAATAGATGGGTTTCAAAAGATAAGAGAGTTCACAAGCTTTATTCATGAAATACTAAAAGAGAGGTAAAAACTTGCATGAAAAAGAAATTTAGAACAAGTAAAGTAAAGCAGTTGCGAAAATAAAGCATTTCAAGAAAGTAAAGGCGGCACCCCACGCATAGGGTACCTAGAGTATGTCAACGAGAACCAAGTAACAAACAGAGTCACAAATTCAATAAAGTGTCGAAGAATGCGCAGTAGTCAAGCTCCCCCCCCCCCCTCTAAAAGGGATTAGTTCGAATAACTCGAACTATCAATATCTCTGTCGCGTCCAGGCGAAACATGTAACACCCCAGATTTTCAGGATATTTAAAACTTATAATAAAGGTAGAATCTTATTAAATCCCAAGATATAATACAAGCGTTCGGGGTGCTATGCCACACCTAAGCTAGAGAACTCAGGTGCACAGGCTAACTGACTAATATCCTCAAATAGCATCAGTACTAAATCATGGCACGCAGGCCGAAAGGGAAAAACTATTTAAACTACGTCCAAGCTTCTAGCGCGCTCCAGTGAACTACTCGTCTGTGCCTGAAAGCCAAATATATCTGTTCAGCGAGAGATGCTGGTAACCCACTCCAACGCGTTGAAAAACAATACATATAGAGATATATATAGATATACGAAAACCATTTTGAGCATGAAGATATATCCTACGAACTCTAGCTTTTAAAACCAGGAATGACTCGACAGATAAGGCTAGACACAAGCAACAGTTATAACAAGCGTATACAATCCACAACAGGCAAGACAGATAAAGCTGAGCACAATTAATAATCATAACCCAACATAAACAATCCCCAGTATAAATCCCATAGTCACATCCCCCAAGAAACTTGTAGTCACAACTCATCCATATCTCAACACATAGCACACTTTGTTGGCGCCACAGGACCAATCGCATGCCCATACATGAGGGTCAGCGCATATAGCTCTGACACGGCCCCGCAGCACCCTGCCCCATATCGCAATACGGAGGGGTCGATCGCAACCGACCGATGAACCGCAGCTCATCATAGTGTTTGATCGCAACCAAACAGTGGACCGCAGCCTAAGAGAATGTCATCTGACCGCAGCCAGGAAAAAGGATGAACCGCAGCTCATATAGAAACGTTTGATCGCAACCAAACGGTGGACCGCAGCCCAAGAGTATCAATCTGACCGCAGCCAGCTTCTGAACCGCAGCTCAGGATAACCAATCCGATCACAACCGAATTGGGGTAACACACACACATAACACATAGCAAGCACATGCAACCCACATTACACATTGGGAAGGGGGAGAAAACGTATAATAAAACCTATGCGTGACCCATCACATACTAAGAATAGTCCTAAGGGGTTCATACTCCTTCCACCTAGGTTAACGGGATACCAATTCAACTAGCATGCAATATAATAGACTCGTAAACCTACGAACGGTACCCGAAATATCAAACTAGACATAGGCACGATAAACGGAGTCCGTTGGGACACCACGGGGAACAGGGGAACATCAAACGGGGAAGCCGGGAACCCAAGGTTGGGGAATTTCCAGCGGGTAGCCGGTGGGTGGGGGGCCACCTGCTGGCTGCCCGCCGGAAAGTACTGTTCCGGGCAGCGGGTCGCCGGCGGGCAGCTGCCCGCCCGCCGGCTACCCGCTGCCGGGCGGTGTTTCACGGTCGTGGGTAGGTGGCGGGTCCCCTACCCCCCCACCTACCCCCCACTGACTCTTTTCATCACTTTTGCGCCCCGGGAACCATTGTGGAACCCGAAACCATGCTTAGACACCTTACAACGCAATTAACGACAACACATAGACAATTAACGGATCAAATACGAGAAACGAACAACACATAACCTATCATGCTTTTCTAGACATAATCAACACCCAAACATGCGATTTCCCCACCCCACAATCCAAGAATCATAACATACGATACAACCTAGGGTTCTAATCACTTTTATGTCAACAAGAATACGATTCGCCTTCTAATTGCAAGATTCGGTAAGGATAACACATAAGCATCAAGAACATCACACAATTATCAAGAACAACACATAATCATCAAGAATTCCATATAATCACCAAGAACACCATAATTATCAAGAATCTCCCAATATCAAGATTATCAAGATCCCTCATGGGATCATCACGTCAAGCATCAATAATAATCAACAGATCTCGCCATTCACAATAATATGGGGGAAACCCTAAGGGGGAATCATAACTATGAAAATAGGTTTTGTTGAGACATGGGTTACCTCTTAGCCTTAATTAATTCCTTGGCTATGAAGGATCTTTCTTTAAGCTTTCTTGATTTCTTGATTTCTCCTAGGGGAATTCTTGGGGCTCTTTGGGTGGTGAGAGATTATTGTGGTGGAGATTCTAGGTGCCTCCTAAGTTCCATATTTATATATTTAAGACTCCTAGTTAGGGCCTGAATGGTATGCGTTTACTAATTCTATTCCTTATAGGGCTAGGGTTTGTTTTAGGGATAATGGTCCACGGTCCATAGTGGACCATATTAATTAAAGAGGATCCTAATCATAATCTGAATAGTAAAAGGCCTACTTCCATTATTCCTAACAGGCTTAAGACTCTTATTCGGGCAAGGGTCCACGGTTCATGGTTGACCTTACTAATTAATTAAAGGTGAACCTAACATAATTAAATCATATTTAATTATTAATAACGGGATTAATTAAATAATTAATCCGGGATTGAAGGCCGTAACACGGGGTGTTACACTCTCCCCCCTTACGAGAAGCTTCGTCCCCGAAGCTTGGAAATCATTACATGGTTAACGAGTCAAGAGTAGAACCGTGGTCCTATAGAGAAGGTATTCCACGGGGAAATTGTATACTTGTACGCCTATGCGTGTTGGTTTTTGGGGACGATTAGGTTTACAGGGCCAAGAGAGTGGGTTTCAAACTTGAGGGCACGGTGAATTCAGGAATTAGGATCAAGTTTTCAAGGTTGCAACTTAGGTTGTGAGGTTGTCACTTGTATGGAATTGTTAAAACATGGGATTAAGAATGGGGTCTGAAGGGTAGAAAGGGTTTTGAAATAAGGAGGGGGCCGATTTTCCGAGGGAGGGAAAGGAATTCGGCTAGGATGGGTTAAGGTTTCTCGATCCCAAGTGAATAATCTGGTTAGATGCTTTGATCACGATGCGTCGACGAGCTGATGATCCTCTTTCCTTGGTGTTGGTACTCGCTTGACTTTAAGATCCTTGTTAAACCTTGGTTCCCAGGCTAAGGTTTCATCCTTCTCTTCTTTCTTGAGGGAATTTCCCGTGGTGATTCAACACTTACTTCTTTAATGCGCCCAAGGTCTTGACCAAGTTGAGTCAACCAAGCCAATCTCTTAGGGCGCACTTCCCAAATTCTTCCCAAAGTCTCTTGGGAGTCGATGGACTTTGGGCTGAATTTCTTTTCTTATTGAATTTCATCTTCTCTTTAGTGGATGAAATTCTTAGTAAGACTTCATGTCTTACCCGAGGTTCGACATTGTTGTGCCCTTTTTGTGTTATTTTTAATGCTGAAGGTGTCCTTGCGTGCTCTTTTTCTTTTTAAAGCGCAGTCGGTTACCAAATCTCGTTGTGGGATGACTCGGCGACTTTACGAGTCGCCTCATTTCCTTGTGGGTCCTTAATGACCCTTGAAGTCTTGGCGCGAATGTGCTCTTCACCCTTTCGCTTAGCACCATGGACTACGTAGTTCTTGATTCCATACAACTTGTAAGGAGTCCTCTGATTTGCTCGAACGATGTTCATGGTTTGGAGGAGTCCCGGTCCACCCTTAGTATTTTGACTTTTAAGGTTTTCGTGGGTTCTTAGCACGAGTTCCCAACTCTCCTCCTTGGTTTGCGCAATCCTTTACGCCAAACATCCCTAGTCGGTTGTGTCGTAGGACCCAACTTCAATTACTCGTGCATTGTAATTGATTGTGATTTCCCGATGGTGTCTCGTGCGTCAAGGTCTTTTACGTAGGACACTATGTTTGGGTGGTCCATGGTTCCTTACCCAAGACTCACATTCATAAATCGAGGCACATAAGTGCGCCACAAATCAATAAAATGAGGGGTTAAGAAATCAGCACATTGTACCAGTGGGCGCGAGGTGGGCGGTCGTCCGCCTGCCAAGCTCCTGCCAAGGACCCGCCAAGGTCCCGTCAAGGACCCGTTGGGGACCCGCGGGAAAGTGACTAGGAAGAGTCAATTCCTTCGGGAAAGACCCCAAAAATGCACAGATTCATGTCCTGACAAGTCCCATGCCCTTGTGCACAATAAAAGGGACTTGGATACATAGGATGACCCATCGTACAATGTTCATTGATTCTTAAGCACGAGTTCTAGAGGTAGATATACATATATATATATCTATGTTTTCTTGGTCTGGGTTAAGGGGTGTAAGAAGTGCAAGGGCTAGGTTTCAAAGTCGAGGGGCGGATAGGGTCGATGTCTCCAAGGTCGTAATACAGGAAGGAAGGTTGCTACCTTGTACGAGTTTGTTTGTAATGAGGGATCAAGAGCGAGGTTTGGAGTGGTAGGACGGATTCTTTAACGAAATGGTACTTGATTGGCAAGGGGATGGAAAGGGGCTAAGGACTCTTGGCTTCGAGTATTATGCCTGTTTGGGGCTTGGTTGTGGCGTACAGTCGAACTGGTGATCCCTTTTCCTTGGCCTCGTTTGATTCTAAGATTTTCGTTTGATCTTCTCTTCCCGTGTCGAAGTCCCCTTCGTCTCTATGGCTTCCAGGGGAATTCTCGTGATGGTTTCCGTGTACGTTCCCCTCGGATGTCCAGAAGTCTGGACCCAGTCGGTTAGTGGGTCAAATCCCTAGGTCTTGACTCCTAATCCTTGCCGAGGGTTCTTAAGGGTCAAGGGGGGTTTCGGGTTAGTCTTTCTCGTTCTATTGGGTTTCATCCCTTCCTTGGTGGATGAAATTCTTAGCAAGGCTTTATGTCCTCCTTGAGGTTCAGCCTGTTGCACCTATTTGACGATGTTTTCTGTAGCGAGGGCCCCTGACACATTGAACGTATTTGTTTGCCCGCTCTTGTCAACGCATGGCGTTCTTCGGTGGCGTATGTACCGGCTATGGTTTCTCGTAAAGCCTTCACGGTTTTCGTGCAAGGGTGGGATGATACGTATTTGTAACTTCCACCTACTTCGCCGATTCCTATCTAACAACTTATTTTAATATTGAATCGATGAATGTTGGTTCTTCACGCCCCTGGGCAGGGTAAGGGCTTTATGCTGCTCTACGGTTTTTAACAGGGTTTCTAAACGGAGTGGGGATATGAACTTAGAGTAAGGGCGATGATTCCAATGCTCATAACAATTTAGGGTTTCCGAGGGTTTGGGTTAGGCGCAACAAAGGGAGAGCAAGGTCATGACGGTTGTGAATTTGCTCTTAAGGTAATTAAGGATTCGGGGTGGGAGTTTTCAACAAATAGGGGTATCAAGATGCTGGGGTTTCAGGGCGGATGATATTTTAAACTGGGGTGGTGGGGTCGCAAGGTGTCGCGATATACTTACCTTGCGCCCAAGGATTCGACTAATGGTGTCGTTCATTCGCTACTTTAATCGGTGTCCTAGTTCTCCTTCCTGTTTGTTGTAGCCGCAACCCGGGTTTGCCGAGATAAAAGCAACTTGTCGGAAGGTGCATGCCATTTGTCTGAATCGGGGGTTATCGTGGTTAACCCTGGGTTGGTGAGTATTGCAGTCCGTTCCTTTTAGTAGTCCTGACGTCTTGATGCAACGTCTTTTCACCGCCTCTTCCAAATCTTCCTTTTCTTTGGTCATGGTCCTTGTGAAGTCTTTTGACGGGAGTTAGGATGAGGCGATTTATCGGGTAAGTGTATGTTACCCAGTTGTGGAAGTAAACTTATCTATTCGCACCCTTACCTGGTGTGGTAAGCGAAGGGGGAGGTTCCTTTAAGTTAGAGAGGGATGAAGTGAGGGGAGGTTATGTGTAGGTTTCACAATCTCACTGCGCGTCCTAAGATTCCTGAATCCTATGTTCCTAAGTACCTAGAGTTCAAGCCTAGTGTCCTAAAGTCCGGTCTTAAGAGTCTTATCCTAGGGTCAAACTTAGGCTCTGATACCAATCGTAACACCCCAGATTTTCAGGATATTGAAAACTTATAATAAAGGTAGAATCTTATTAAATCCCAAGATATAATACAAGCGTTCGGGGTGCTATGCCAAACCTAAGCTAGAGAACTCAGGTGCACAGGATAACTGACTAATATCCTCAAATAGCATCAGTACTAAATCATGGCACGCAGGCCGAAAGGGAAAAACTATCTAAACTACGTCCAAGCTTCTAGCGCGCTCCAGTGAACTACTCGTCTGTGCCTGAAAGCCAAATATATCTGTTCAGCGAGAGATGCTGGTAACCCACTCCAACGCGTTGAAATACAATACATATAGAGATATATATAGATATACGAAAACCATTTTGAGCATGAAGATATATCCTACGAACTCTAGCTTTTAAAACCGGGAATGACTCGACAGATAAGGCTAGACACAAGCAACAGTTATAACAAGCGTATACAATCCACAACAGGCAAGACAGATAAAGCTGAGCACAATTAATAATCATAACCCAACATAAACAATCCCCAGCATAAATCCCATAGTCACATCCCCCAAGATACTTGTAGTCACAACTCATCCATATCTCAACACATAGCACACTTTGTTGGCGCCACAGGACCAATCGCATGCCCATACATGAGGGTCAGCGCATATAGCTCTAACACGGCCCCGCAGCACCCTGCCCCGTATCGCAATACGGAGGGGTCGATCGCAACCGACCGATGAACCGCAGCTCATCATAGTGTTTGATCGCAACCAAACAGTGGACCGCAGCCCAAGAGAATGTCATCTGACCGCAGCCAGGAAAAAGGATGAACCGCAGCTCATATAGAAACGTTTGATCGCAACCAAACGGTGGACCGCAGCCCAAGAGTATCAATCTGACCGCAGCCAGCTTCTGAACCGCAGCTCAGGATAACCAATCCGATCGCAACCGAATTGGGGTAACACACACACATAACACATAGCAAGCACATGCAACCCACATTACACATTGGGAAGGGGGAGAAAACGTATAACAAAACCTATGCGTGACGCATCACATACTAAGAATAGTCCTAAGGGGTTCATACTCCTTCCACCTAGGTTAACAGGATACCAATTCAACTAGCATGCAATATAATAGACTCGTAAACCTACGAATGGTACCCGAAATATCAAACTAGACATAGGCACGATAAACGGAGTCCGTTGGGACACCACGGGGAACAGGGGAACATCAAACGGGGAAGCCGGGAACCCAAGGTGGGGGAATTTCCAGCGGGTAGCCGGTGGGTGGGGGGCCACCCGCCGGCTGCCCGTCGAAAAGTACTGTTCCGGGCAGCTGCCCACCCCCCGGCTACCCGCTGCCGGGCGGTGTTTCACGGCGGGTAGGTGGCGGGTCCCCTACCCCCCCACCTACCCCCCACTGACTCTTTTCATCACTTTTGCGCCCCGGGAACCATTGTGGAACCCGAAACCATGCTTAGACACCTTACAATGCAATTAACGACAACACGTAGACAATTAACGGATCAAATACGAGAAACGAACAACACATAACCTATCATGCTTTTCTAGACATAATCAACACCCAAACATGCGATTTCCCCACCCCACAATCCAAGAATCATAACATACGATACAACCTAGGGTTCTAATCACTTTTATGTCAACATGAATACGATTCGCCTTCTAATTGCAAGATTCGGTAAGGATAACACATAAGCATCAAGAACATCACACAATTATCAAGAACAACACATAATCATCAAGAATTCCATATAATCATCAAGAACACCATAATTATCAAGAATCTCCCAATATCAAGATTATCAAGATCCCTCATGGGATCATCACGTCAAGCGTCAATAATAATCAACAGATCTCGCCATTCACAATAATATGGGGGAAACCCTAAGGGGGAATCATAACTATGAAAATAGGTTTTGTTGAGACATGGGTTACCTCTTAGCCTTAATTAATTCCTTGGCTATGAAGGATCTTTCTTTAAGCTTTCTTGATTTCTTGATTTCTCCTAGGGGAATTCTTGGGTCTCTTTGGGTGGTGAGAGATTATTGTGGTGGGGATTCTAGGTGCCTCCTAAGTTCCCTATTTATATATTTAAGACTCCTAGTTAGGGCCTGAATGGTATGCGTTTACTAATTCTATTCCTTATAGGGCTAGGGTTTGTTTTAGGGATAATGGTCCACGGTCCATAGTGGACCATATTAATTAAAGAGGATCCTAATCATAATCTGAATAGTAAAAGGCCTACTTCCATTATTCCTAACAGGCTTAAGACTCTTATTCGGGCAAGGGTCCACGGTTCATGGTGGACCTTACTAATTAATTAAAGGTGAACCTAACATAATTAAATCATATTTAATTATTAATAACGGGATTAATTAAATAATTAGTCCGGGATTGAAGGCCGTAACACGGGGTGTTACAAAACGTCATCCGGGTCCTGTCGACCCCGGATGGCTTCTAGTACTGCGCTCACTGTCTCTTTGTGCATGTGGTAGATGAAGGAGCTTAGAGACTCCCAATCTGTTACCTGAGGCAAATGGTCTGGGACATCCAGAAGGTTTGGGTTACTTTCTGATGCTGCCTGCGCGCTACTATGGAGGTCAATGGGGGTAGGTCTATGTGGCATGGGCCTAGCATCTAGCCTAATCCTAGGTGTCGACCTAATGCTCATGGCCTCGATCTCAGACTTTGGGAACAAGCTGACTCTGGCCAGATATCATCTTCCAAGTATGTCTTCTCTAACTTCAGACCCTAGCACAATCTAGCTAACAGTGGTCCTATGAAAACTATTTCTTCTTGGTGTTTTTGTTGTTCCTGTAACCACTTCTTGCACACTTTTCCCATGTTTATCTTTACACTTGTTTCCATGCTCCATAGATAGAACAGGTCCTCCTTTGTCACTGTATCCCTTTCAGCCTCCGGTTTACCCAAATTATGGCTTAACAGCCTTCTTATGATCCTAAAGTCATCTCTTGCCAAATGATGACAAAAGACATTCCTCAGTCTTTGAAATCCTTGCGACCTATTGTGCGAATTCAAAAAGCATAGTTCCTCTAACTCCGACGGGAACTCATCCAGTAACCCCTCCGGGCTTGATAATCCTAGACATCTAGCTAGTTGGTTGGTTGAAAAGTGATAGGTCTGTCCGAACGGAGAGAAGCTAATGGATATCCTATTGTCATTTTCTACCCTATCGATGAACTCGAGGGAAGAAATGAACTCCTACACAACTGGCGACCCTGTCACCCCCCTCCAGCTGAACACTTCAGCCCACTGTGGGTGACTCATCAACCTCTCGACGGATCTCTCACAACCAAAACGCTGGACTATGTCTAGATATAAGCTATATCCACCAAAGATGAACTCTTCTCTTGTATCCTCCGAGGTATCACTTTCTGAATCTGATGCATTTGGTGTAGGCTATCTTTTTAATGTTACCTCGACTTCCTCTCCTTCATTGTTTGGTAGAACCATCTTGTTGCTTCCTATAGAATCAATCGCAGTTTAGTTCACAAGTTAACAAGATGTTTTCATCAATAGTCAAAGATATTTTTCATTTTAAATAATTGTTCCACATGTGCACAGTTTATTGTCCCTATTTAGCTCAAGTTTGTCAAATGATAAATCAACATTTACTAGCATAACTTTCATGCAAACTCTTCAAGTCTCGAGCAAATACATTTCAAACTACTCATTCTCGTTTTTCTCAACACATTAAAATCATTTAACATATGCATTCAAAACGTCCTCTTTGTTAAGCAAGTTCTAGCAAATAAGCATTTTTCATATTTTAGTCTTCCACACTTTATAAATCTACCACACATTGTTTGACAACCACATATGACAAAGCTTTTAATAATCATGGGTCTAATACAAGAATCATAGGCAAATTATTACCAAATAAATGGTCAATAAGACATATCCTACATTCATGCATACTTGAATTTAGAATTACGCAAAACGGATGTTCAAAAATCAAATGAAAATCATATAAGCATCAATTTATCATCCAATTGCATATTTCAATAAACAATTTTAACATTCAATACAAATTCAAGCAAACCCAGATTGCATAGCATACATGCTAGCGTAGAAAAGCTTTTAATGAAGGTTTCCACAATGCAAAGTGGCAAAGATAGAACACTTATCAACAAAGTGTTCATCAAATAGCTATGAGGGTGTTCTAGCATTTGTATATGCAAACATATCTAAAGATACAATATTTTCATACCATATTTGAAATAAGGAAAACTAAAAATTGAAATATTAACAAAGAAGGGAAAATAAATGTTACCTTTGGGTGTAGCTAGAGTATCTTTGAAGTAGTGCTCACAAAGTTGAAAAGAGTAGAAGAGTTAAATTTGCATGGAAAAATTCTGATTTGTAAGAGTAGGGACCAAGACATGAGAGACTAGGGTGAAGAAGGCATTGGATGAAAAAGGGAGATCGAAACTTACGTAGGGTTTTACCACTTTCGCACTCCTATTCACGCCGTGATAGTGGGCGTGAATGGGTTTTAATGTTTCACCGCCCTTCCCTATTCACGCCGTGGTCACGACGTGATCAGGCGCGTGAATGGGGTTTTAAATCCCCATTCGCGCCTTTTTTCACGCGTGGCCACGGGTCTTCTTCGGTTCGGCCTTCGTGTCCAATTTTTTTCTTGAATTCTTCTTGGAATAAACTTGCGATCCCTGTATAGTTAGTTCTCAAAAACAAAGAACTTTATTCAAAAATTAAATGCTCGAAAATTAAAACGCAATGTAAATAAAACCTTGGGTTGCCTCCCAAGCAGCGCTTCTTTTAACGTCTCAGCCCGACGTACCCTATTTTTCAACCTGGATTGGTTGCCTGCACACATCTTTCTTTTCTTCTTCAGACTAGTTTTCCTAATTTACCTGCACAACCGATTTTTCCTTTTGATTTCTTCTTAGACTTCGTCATTTTCTTTTGTTTACCTTTTCTGACGTCCTTGCCGAACTTGGTTTCTTCATCATTGAGGCGCAAGGTAAGATTATCGACGCTCACGTCAATAACGGCTTGTTGTGCTGCCAAGAACGGTCTTCCAAATATTAATGGCACATTTTTCAATTCTGGTCCTACATTCAATACGACAAAGTCCACAGGAATAAAAGAGTTTTTAACTTTGACCGGCACATCCTCTGCCCAATGGATAGCGCGTGGTACCATCGGCAAGTTGGATGGTCATACGGGTCGGTGTCAAAGGCACGTTCAACTTTTCGGACACACACGAGGGCATAACATTAACAGAGGCGCCTAGATCGGCTGGTGCATCTCCAATGAATGTGTCATTGATAGCACATGGCACTACAAACACGCCGGGGTCACCATCCTTTTTGTGGCACCCCTTTTCCAGAACATCAGAACACGCCACACTGAGGTGGGCATGAGATTCCTCATGAATCTCTTTCTTTTGTAGAACATGTTCTTTCTTTTTGCAAGTTGATCTAGGTAGGTTTTTCAGTGTGTTTATCAGAGGCATGATAACATACAATTTCCTAAGCAAAGCATTAAATTTACCTTGTTGTTCAAGTTTAGCCATATTTACCATCTGTTTTAAGGCTTGCGGGCGATAACGAGACGTCACCGTCTTTGCAGTGTTTTTTGTATCTGTCTTGACATCTGATCTCATGACTTCTTTTCCTTTGTGTCCTTGCATTGTTCTTTGTGTTTCCATGACAACCATATCGGATTCAGATTCCTGACAAATTGATATATCATTCACTCGCTCCTTTGGGTTATTCTCCGTCGTACTTGGTAACGACCCCGATGGTCTTTTAGTTACCAGTTTAACTAGTTGGGCAATCATATCAGACGCAGTCAGCACGTTCCTCGACCCCTCTTGTGACACCCCAAAAATCCAAATTCAATTCATGGATTAATTGAGTAATTAATCCTATTTCAATTGAGGAATTATTTCCTAAAATCTTGAAATTTAATACTTGAGGACTAGTATTTGACTAGTCAACTCCAAAGTCAAGTTGTACCTTGATCTTTGAAGAGAGTTCCCTTGTTCCTTACACTTTCTAATGTTAGTAAGGGCATTCTTGACCTTTCACCTAGTGTTAGTATTGTAACATAACCAAGTAGACATCTTCATTCTACCCCTTACACTTTCTAAAATTTAGCTCTACCTTCTCTCTAGAAAGGTGAGTAGCTTTTCCTCCAAGCTAAGTTGAGACCTTGCCAAGACTTCAAGAGTTACTTCCAAGATTCAACCTTTCACCTATTTGGGCACCTAGGAGGGTAAGATCTAAGTCTATCTTGTGTTTTTGGTTCCATCTTAGATGTCTTTTCTTAAAGGTAGGATCTTTATGACCTTTTGGTTTGTTCTTGAAGTGGGTTTGGAAAGTGAGCCTTGTGAGGAGCTTGTTGAGGTGTAAAGTGAAGTCTTTTAGTCTACAAGAGGTAACCCATGCTCTACAAAACCTATTTTGCTTGCCTATATGTGATTTCTTGGATTCTACTTGTGTTTTGCTATGAAATGTGAGTGTTGATGCATTTGTCTTGTGAAAATGCATATCTAGAGCTTGTGCTTAGGGTTCTTGTGTGCCATTGCTTGGAATTTCCTATGATTCAAGTCATTTTGTTGTATTGGGTGAGATTTGGCATGTTTTGGACTTGAATTTGAGCTTGGAGTTGAAAATCCCCGAAGGGATTGTTTTGGACACAGGGATGTACCCGCGGGCGGAACGACGGGCAGAGCCCAACCCGCCGCCCACCTGCAGGTACATTGGCCTCGTGGGTAGTGTCCCCGCGGGCGGAACCATAGGTAGGGGCCTACCCGTGGGTCTACCCGCGAGGAACACTTCGGTGTTGTAATGGGATTTGTTCCCCGTGATTCTTTTGACTCGGTATTTGGTCTTTTGACTTCCCGATGTTCTTTTGTGGAACTATTTGAGTGTCTTCTTGATGTTTCGTATGTCTAGAACTATGTGGTAGGTATCCATGTAGGACTTTGGTGTCTTGAATCGTGCTAAGTGTTCAATACTGTGTTTCGTTGAACCGTGATGAGTCTTGTGTGTTCTTCAGAACTACCTTTGGTTTACCCGTTTGATGAGCATGCTAGTTCGGTGTTTAAATGCTAGGATGTGTGTTGTTTGTACCTTCCGATTGGTTGATGATAACTTGCGTTATTCATCGTTGTTGTTGTTGGGTTGTGACCCATTCCTTGATTGAGTACGGTTTCATATCTTCGTTGTGATCCGTTGATTGATTCCTGTTGTGGTGTGATGCGTGTATGGCTTTACCTGGATTGCACGATTAGTGATATGGGACACTAGTCACCAAGGTATTGCAGCGGTCCTCGTGGTGGCCGTGACGTGATTATGGAGTTGTGACCTATGTGTCAGGTTCACGTATTTTCTTGGGAAGGCGTGTGTCGCCGTGTGTGTGTACGGTACCTTGTGTACTATGAAATTGGTGGTCTCGTTGGTGGTCGTTGGTGGGGGACGACGGTCCCGGAGGGAAAAGGTTGGACTAAGAAGTACAGGGGTCCTGGAGGTAATGGTTGGAAAGAAGAAACAAGGTTGGGGGTAGCCATAAGGTTGGAACCGGGCATAAGGCAGACATATCAACTCGTGATGGGTGATGTCACGAGGGCTATTGTAGCCATTGTGGTGAGTTCTTCTCTTGTGACGTGTGTAGTCACAAAGGCATGTGTTGCCTTGGCATGTGTTGCCGGTTGTGTAAGTCTTATTCTTTTGCGTTGTACTTGTCGGGTTTTGATCTATTAAGTGATGATAGATCATGCCTTGAATCTTTTGTGAGTTGTGTTGTTCTTGTGGTCTTGGGATGTGTTCCCGTGTTGTTTGTTGAGAGTGTTGAGTCTTATGTTGGCTTTGACTCTTGGTTTTACACTTATATATATGTACTCCGTTTCGAAAATGGTTTTACAGTTTATACCTTACCTATGTATGTTATTTCACATGTATTGGTGGGTTACCAGCATTATTCGCTGACCGGGCGTCGTCCCATGTTTATTTGTGTTCTTTCAGGTGATGTCTAGACGAGCGCGATGTCTAGTGCCCGATAGTGTAGCTCCTTTCGTTTTTCTTACGGCCTGTGAGCCGGTTTAGTTTTAGACTTGTGAGTTTTGGGATAGTTGTATACCATGCAGATTTGGCCGTAGCATTTATCGTTGTTGGTAAACGTGGCATAACACCCCATGTTTTGGATTTATGTCTAAGCAGTTACGTTTTTATCTTCCGCTGTGCTAGTGTTTGTTGTGATATCTGAATGTGTTCAGGCTTTTTGTATAGCATGTTTTGGGGGGTGTTACAGTTGGTATTAGAGCCTAGGTTTGAACCTAGGAACAGTTAAGTCTAGACTTTCTAAGTGGCTAAGTGTTGTTTGAGACCCTTAAGCGACCTTAACAAGCTAAGTGTTAAGCTTAGGACTCTAGGTTGCGCGGTGAGCTGTGTGTTGCTTTCTGTTCTTTGCTTGTTTGCTATCTTTTGGTAACCTTGTTGTTGTTGTAGAAGTTTCGATGCCTCCTCGTCCCTAAGCACGCACCCCGGAGACCCCGACCAACGAGCAGCTCGCTCAGAACCTTCACCAGCTGACACAGACCATGCAGACGCTCAGTCAAGCTTTGTTGAACAACAATCACGCTGTGCCGCCTCCTCCCCCTGCCGGGCACCGTGATGTAGGCCGTTTAGTGTCGGGACATCGGCCGCCAACCTTCGCCGGCGAGGAAGACCTGGTAGTCTTGGAAGAGTGGCTACGGGTGTTTGACAAGATCTTCACTGTTGTGGGTTGCCCCGAAGAGAGCAGAGTGGAGTTGGCAACGCTTTACTTTTGCCATGAAGCGGATTTGTGGTGGGTTCGTGAAGGTCCGGCTCTTCTTGAAGAACCCGAGTTTGACTGGACCGCGCTCAAGGACAGAATGCGCGAGAGGTTCTACCCAGCACATGTGCGCACCGCCATGTATGAAGAGTTTCTCCACCTGCAGCAAGGATCCATGTCTGTGGTTGAATACCACAAGAGGTTCTTGGAGTTGGCACGTTTTGCGAGGATGCTTGTGCCTACAGAGCTCGCTAAAGTCGAGAAGTTCGTGGCCGGTCTGAACTATGAGGCGTGAAAAGCTTTGACAGTGAGTAGGCCGAGTTCTCTTAAGGACGCTTACGTGTGTGCCACCGATCTGTATCGCGTGCAACAGCTTCAGAGAGGATTGTACGAGCAAGCTAGGAAGAAGTGTAACACCCCGGGATTTTTAAAACTTTTAAAGACAATATAATAAAGGTAAATGATTATAAATCTCAAAATACGTTTATAAGGACACGGGGTGTTATGTCACACCTGAGCTAGAGAACTCAGGTGCACAGGCTAAGTTCTAACAATCTCAATCAGTATCAATACAAATCATGGCACGCAGGCCGAAAGGGAAGAACTATCTAATCTACGCCCCAACCTCTAGCGTGCTCCAGTGATCTACTCGTCCGTGCCTGAAAGCCAAATATATCTGTTCAGCGAGAGATGCTGGTAACCCACTCCAACGCGTTGAAATATAATACATATAGAGATATATATAGATATACGAAAACCATTTTAAACATGAAGATATATCCTACGAACTCTAGCTTTTATAACAGGGATAGACTCGACACATAGAGCTAAGCACAAACGGCAGTTATAGCAAGCATATATAGTTCGCAACAGGCAAGGTAGATAAGGCTGAGCATAATCAATAATCATAACCCAACATAAACAATCCCCAACGTAAATCCCGTAGTCACATCCCCAAGATACTCATAATCACAACTCATCCGTATCTCATCACATAAGCACACTTTGTTGGCGCCACAGGACCAATCGCATGCCCATACATGAGGGTCAGCGCATGTAGCTCTGACACGGCCCCGCAACACCCTGCCCCGTCTCACAATACGGAGGGGTCGATCGCAACCGACCGATGAACCGCAGCTCATCATAGTTTGATCGCAACCAAACAGTGGACCGCAGCCCAAGAGTATGTCATCTGACCGCAGCCAGGAAAATGAACTGCAGCTCATGTAGAACGGTGGACCGCAGCCCTATATAATATTTATATACCTGACTGATCGCAACCGGCCTGGTTAACAGTCAGTATGGTTCTCAACCCATCCAACTGCCCGTATAGACAATTTGATCGCAACCAAATTGGGGTATCATGCACACATAACACATAGCAAGCACATGCAATCCACATTAACACATTTGGAAGGGGGAGAAAACGTATAACAAAACCTATGCGTGATCCTTCACATACTAAGAATAATCCTAAGGGGTTCATACTTCTTTCACCTAGGTCAACGGGATACCAATTCAACTAGCATGCAATATATAGGACTCATACAACCTACGAACGGTACCCGAAATATCAAACTAGACATAGGCACGATAGACGAAGTCCTTTGGGACACCACGGGGGTCGGGGGAACATCAAACGGGGAAGCCAAAATCCCGAATTGGGGTGCAAACCAGCGGGTAGCCGGTGGGTGAGGGTTCACCCGCCGGCGGTAACTATTCTGGGCAGCTGCCCGCTGCCGGCGATGCCACTTTTAGCCTCGGGTAGGTGGCGGGTCCCCTACCCCCACCTACCCCCCACTGATTCTTCTTCACAAATAAACGCACCGGGAACCACCATGGAACCCGGAACCATGCTTAGACACTTTCAAACGCAATCGATAACACACGTAGACAATTAATGGATCAAAATCAAGAAACATACGGCACATAAGCTATCATGCTTTTCTAAACATAATCATCACCCAAGCATACAAATTCCCACCCAATCTACCAAGAATAATACCATACGAATTCCACGATATAACCTAGGGTTCTAATTATTTTTAAATCAACAAGAACACAATTCATCTTCTAATATCAAGATTCGGTAGGAATATCATATAAACATCAAGAACATAATATAATCATCAAGAACACCAAGAACACCATATAATCATGAAGAACCTCTTATCATCACGATTACCCATGGAATCATAACACCAATTATCAAGATCATTATAACGAATCATCAACACACAAGAATATGGGGGAAATCCTAAGAGGGGAATCATAGCTATGAAAATAGGTTTTGTTGAGACATGGGTTACCTCTTAGCCTTAATTAATTCCTTGGCTATGAAGGGTCTTTCTTTAAGCTTTCTTCTTTCTTGATTTCTCCTAGGGGAATTCTTGGAATTCTTGGTGTGGTGAGAGATTATTGTGGTGGGAGTTCTAGGTGCCTCCTTATGTTCCCTATTTTTATATCTAAGAGTCTTACTTAGGGCCTAATTACTATAGGTTTGCTAACTCTATTCCTTTTAGGACTAAGGATTGGGTTTAGGGATAAGGGCCCATGGACTATGGTGGGCCTCTCCTAATTAATTATTGTGATTTAATTCTTTCTTTTGTGTAATTGGTTAAATGATTAATTGGTTTTAGGGATCGTAACACGGGGTGTTACACTCTCCCCCCCTTAACAGGAAGCTTCGTCCCCGAAGCTTGGTCCTTGTCGAGTGACTTCTTCTTAGTTACCTGGTGTGAAAAGTTCGGGGTAGCGTTCCCTCATTATGTCCTTGTGTTCCCATGTCGCTTCCTCGGTCCCATGGTTGGTCTAGAGGACTTTCACCATTTCTATGGCTCGACGTCGATTGGTTCTTGTCTTGGTGTCCAGGATCCTCACGGGTTTTTCTTCGTATACTAGTGACTCGTCGAGGTCCACGACCTCGGGTTGAAGCACGGAGCTTGGGTCGTGCACGTATTTATTTAGCTGGGATATGTGGAATACGTTGTGTACTCGTTCTAGTTCAACGGGTAGAGCGAGGCGATAGGCTAGGTTCCCAACTCTTTTTATGATTTCATAGGGGCCGATAAATCGTGGGCTGCGTTTCCCTTTTCTTCCGAATCTCATCACCCCCCGTGTGGGCGAGATTCTCAACCAGACCTTGTCCCCGGTGTTGAATTCGGCTTGTTTCCTCCTTAGGTCGGCGTAGGACTTCTGGCGGTCCTGGGCAGCCTTCATCCTTCCCTGGATGTGTTTGACCTTGGTTATGGCATCTTGTAGGTATTGGGGCCCTAGTGGTACTGGGTCGACCATGTCTTCCCAACATAAGGGGGTTCTACACTTTTGTCCGTATAAAGCTTCGTAGGGCGCCATACGAATGCTTGCGTGGTAGCTGTTGTTGTATGAGAATTCAATAAGGTCTAGGTGTTCCTCCCATGTCCCTTGAAAGTCTAACACACAGGCTCTTAACATGTCTTCGAGAGTCTAAATGGTTCTCTCGGTTTGGCCATCAGTGGTGGGGTGGAAGGCGTTGCTCAGTTTTAGTTGTGTCCCCAAGGCTAATTGCAGAGATTTCCAGAATTGTGAGAGAAACCGGGAGTCTCTATCGGACACGATGTTCCGGGGGACTCCGTGGTACTTCACTACTCGGCTCAAGTAGGCTTGGGCCAGTTGTGTCATTGTCCATGTTTCCTTCATGGAAATGAATCGCGCCGTTTTGGTTAGTCGGTCCACTATGACCCAAATTTTATCCTTGCCGGTTTTTGTTGGGGGTAACCCTCCGACGAAGTCCATGGATATGGAATCCCACTTTCCTTGTGGTATCTCAAGGGGTTGTACAAGTCCCTTGGGTTTGCATCATTCGGCCTTCACCCTTTGGCAATTCAGGCATTTGGCCACGAAATCTGCAATTTCCTTTTTCATGTTGGGCCACCAAAACGACCTTTTCACATCTTGGTATAGTTTGTCACCCCCTGGGTGAACTGAGTATGGGGAGTTGTGCCCTTCCTCAGAGATCTGTTGTTTCAGGTGGGGGTGCGTTGAGGGCACGCACCACCTACCTTGGTAACGGAGACCGCCGTCTTCGTGTATTTCGAAGGGTCCTTCCTTCCCCTGGGTTAGGTCGAGACGGATTTTATCTAGTTTCGGATCCTGCTGTTGTCCTATTTTGATTTCCTCGAAGAGTATAGGTATGATTTGCGTGTTGAATAAGTGGACGTCGGGGTGGATTTGGTCTTGCTCTATTATTTCCAAATTCAGTCTTTGGAAGTCCTTGTACAGCTGGTCCGGTAGGATCCAGGTGGTGTTGAGGGAGTGGTTAGTCTTTCTGCTTAGGGCGTCTGCCACAATGTTAGCTTTTCCCTCGTGGTATTGGATGTCTAGATCGTAGTCCTTTATGAGTTCTAGCCACCTTCGTTGTCTCATGTTTAGGTCTTTCTGGGTGAAGATGTACTTTAGGCTCTTATGGTCCGTGTAAATCTTGCATTGCACCCCATATAAGTAATGCCTCCAAATTTTTAGTGCGAACACGATAGCGGCTAGTTCGAGGTCGTGGGTGGGGTAATTCTCTTCGTGGGTTTTGAGTTGCCTGGATGCGTATGCTATTACCCTGCCTTTTTTGCATTAGCACGCACCCCAATCCCTTTTTGGACGCGTCACTGAAGACCTTGAACCCTTCCTCCCCGGAAGGGATGGCGAGCACGGGTGCCGTGGTTAGCTTATCCTTCAATTCTTGAAAGGCCGAGATGCAGTCATTGTTCCATCGGAAGGGGGTTTCCTTTTTCATGAGTTTGTTGAGGGGTTGGGCTATCCTGGTGAAGTCGGGTACAAACCTCCTGTAGTAGCCAGCCAAGCCTAGGAAGCTTCGGACTTCTGAGAGTGAGCTCGGTGTGGTTCATTCCTTAACGGCACGGATTTTTGGCGGGGTCCACCTTAATTCCTTCCTTGGCTATCACGTGGCCCAGGAAGGCCACACTGTCTTTCCAAAATTCGCATTTAGAGAACTTGGCGTATAGTTGGTGCTCTCTTAGAGTTTGCAGGGTTATGCGGAGGTGTCTTTCATGTTCTTCCTTGTTTCGGGAGTAGACTAGGATGTCGTCAATGAATACAATGACGAAGTCATCCAAGTGGGGTCGGAATACTCGGTTCATGAGGTCCATGAATATGGCGGGTGCGTTGGTGAGTCCGAAGGGCATTACTGTGAATTCATAGTGGCTGTAACGTGTCCGGAAGGCCGTTTTCTGAATGTCCGGTTTGGCCACTTGTATTTGGTGATATCCGGACCTTAGGTCAATTTTTGAGAACACCCCTGCCCCTTTTAGTTGGTCGAACAAGTCATCGATCCGGGGAAGGGGGTACCTATTCTTTATTGTGACTTGGTTAAGTTCCCGGTAGTCGATGCACAGGCGCATGCTTCCATCCGTCTTTTTAACAAATAGTACTAGTGCCCCCCATGGGGAGGTGCTGGGGCGGATGTACCCTTTATCTAGCAATTCCTATAGTTGTGTTTTCAGTTCCTACATTTCTTTTGGTGCCAACCTGTAGGGTGGTTTAGAGATCGGGGCAGCGCCAGGTATGAGGTCTATGGTGAACTCGACTTCTCTGGCTGGGGGTGCCCCGGGGATTTCGTCCGGAAAGACGTCGGTGAATTCGTTTACCACTGGAATAGTTTGTGGTTCGGGGGTTTTGGTGTTGAGGTCCTCGACCGAGCATAGGAAGGCCTCGCTTCCCTTGTTTAGTTATTTCTTCATTTTCATCATGTTCACCAATTTGATCCCTGATTCCTGGTGGGTCCCGCGGTGTGATACCCTTTTACCGTTTGGTCCCTGTAGGACCACTTTTTGTTCTCCGCATAGGATTTGTGCTTGGAACTTCCCTAGCCAGTCCATGCCCAAGATCACTTGTACCCCATCCAGTTTGAATCGTATTAAGTTGCTGGGAAATTCCGCCCCTTGGATGGTAATCATTACGTTCTCGTACATGTGGTGGCATTTTATGATTTCGCCGAAGACCACCTTGGCCTGAAGTCGGACCTTGGTGCTGGTGTTGAGGCCGAGCTGAGTGGCAAACTCGGTTGCTATAAACGAGTTGGTAGCCCCCGAGTCAAATAATATAGTGGCGGGGGTGGCGTGTACCAAGAAGGTTCCGGAGACTATGTTGCTGTCTCCGATCCTGGCTTTGCTTAGAGTAAGGATCCTTCCCTGAATGGTTGGCGTTGTGACCTTGTGAGGTGAGACGGCCCTGGGGTTCTTAGGCCCTCGGGTGGGGTTTGTGTGATCCCCTTCAGGTTTCCTTTTGTACCCCAGGCGTGTCTCCCGGGGTTGGTTTGATACTTGTTGTAGTTGGGATGCCTTGGCATAGGCTTCCCCGAGGGTTCCTGGCTCTTGTGTGGCCAGGGCTTTTTGGTGTTCGGGATCAAGGCCTGTTATGAACTTCTTGATCTTGATCCTCTTGGGGGGTACTAGCTCGGGGATGAGGCGAGCCAGCCGGTGGAATTGTTGGTAGTATTCCGTGATTGGGTATGGGACACTAGTGGTAGTATTCCGTGTTGGTAGTATTCCGTGGTGTGATGCGTGTGTGGCTTTACCTGGATTGCACGATTAGTGGTATGGGACACTAGTCACCAAGGTATTGCAGCGGTCCTCGTGGTGGCCGTGACGTGATTATGGAGTTGTGACCTGTGTGTCAGGTTCACGTATTTTCTTGGGAAGGCGTGTGTCGCCGTGTGTGTGTACGGTACCTTGTGTACTATGAAATTGGTGGTCTCGTTGGTGGTCGTTGGTGGGGGACGACGGTCCCGGAGGGAAAAGGTTGGACTAAGAAGTACAGGGGTCCTGGAGGTAATGGTTGGAAAGAAGAAACAAGGTTGGGGGTAGCCATAAGGTTGGAACCGGGCATAAGGCAGACATATCAACTCGTGATGGGTGATGTCACGAGGGCTATTGTAGCCATTGTGGTGAGTTCTTCTCTTGTGACGTGTGTAGTCACAAAGGCATGTGTTGCCTTGGCATGTGTTGCCGGTTGTGTAAGTCTTATTCTTTTGCGTTGTACTTGTCGGGTTTTGATCTATTGAGTGATGATAGATCATGCCTTGACTCTTTTGTGAGTCGTGTTGTTCTTGTGGTCTTGGGATGTGTTCCCGTGTTGTTTGTTGAGAGTGTTGAGTCTTATGTTGGCTTTGATTCTTGGTTTTACACTTATATATATGTATTCCGTTTCGAAAATGGTTTTACAGTTAATACCTTACCTATGTATGTTATTTCATATGTATTGGTGGGTTACCAGCATTATTCGTTGACCGGGCGTCGTCCCATGTTTATTTGTGTTCTTTCAGGCGATGTCTAGACGAGCGCGATGTCTAGTGCCCGATAGTGTAGCTCCTTTCGTTTGTCTTACGGCCTGTGAGCCAGTTTAGTTTTAGACTTGTGAGTTTTGGGATAGTTGTATACCATGCAGATTTTGCCGTAGCGTTTATCGTTGTTGGTAAACGTGGCATAACACCCCATGTTTTGGATTTATGTCTAACCAGTTACGTTTTTATCTTCCGTTGTGCTAGTGTTTGTTGTGATATCTGCATGTGTTAAGGCTTTTTGTATAGTATGTTTTGGGGGGTGTTACACCTCTGCCCTGGAACCGGTCGGCGATCCAAACGAGACCTGATTAGCCTTTTCTCCGTGACCGACCTTCTGATTGGCGCATCTTCCGGGGAGTGGAGTCATTTTTCTGCGATTTGCGATCGGCCTTCATTTAATTGCAGCAGTCAATTAATTTGGTTTCATTTTTAATTCTTTATCTTGTTGCCGTGTGTATGTATATATCTATTTACATTAAATTTTCTTTCTATGCTTCCCTTCATCTCCCAATTTTTCAAATTGATCAAAATGGAAGCATGCCTGAACATTAGTTCTGGTCGTAATATATACTGCATACGTATATTAACTATTTTTAATACTTTTAAAGAGTTGATGAGCACTTTCCTGTTGAGTTTGTGAATTCTGATTAGTAAAATAGTGCAGAAGTGATAATGTGTTTAATCCTTTAATCCTGCACTGCTAATGATTTATGTGTTTAACCCTTTAATTCTGCACTGCTAATGTTTTACTCACTACAAGAAAAATCGCGAATCGCGACGGAATTCAAAAATCGCGAATCGCGACGAAAGAATTCCGTCGCGAATGGGCAAAATTCCGTCGCAAATTACCTTTCGCGACGGAATGGCGACGGAATTTATTCCGTCGTCTATCGCCTTGTCGTATTTTGATAGACGACGGAATAGTTCCGTTGCAAAATTTGGCGATGGAATTCGCGACGGAATAAGGCGTCGCGATGGAATTTTTCCGTCGCAATTTTTGCAACGGAAATGTTTCCGACGCTAATTTCGTCACCATATCTGAACTGAATATTACGTCGCCATATAATCTTTTTCGTTGCTAATTCCGTCGCAAAAAAAAAAAAAAACGACGAAATTTTTTCCGTCGCGATTTCATTGCAGTTTTTACAACAAATATTCCGTCGAGAATCTTATATTATGTCGCAGTTTTGGCGCATTTTTTGAATTATTTTGAAATAAAATTATGATTTTAATTAGTAACAAATGTTCTTAAAATACTAATATAAAAAAAACTATAAATTCTAAAATAAAATATAACATAATTCTACATTAAGTTCAAGTAATAATATATTATCAATCCATATTTAATACATAATAATAGTCACTTCAAGCCTAAACAACATTGTAATAGTCTTCACAAACAACCATCATCTTGTACCAGAAGTAGAAATAGAATCATCTTTAAGTTTTTTACGGCTTGTGCTTCTATTCTTGGATCCACTAATGAAAGGATTCTTTTTCAGTAGATGACTCTTTTCTTTATCTAAACCACTACAAGAAGGAGGCAGATTCTTGGAAATTATTTCATCTTGTCTGGGCACATTTGCACTAGATTCACCTTTCTCTTGTGCAGTATAAGAAACTGCATCAACAGCTTCATTAGAAACCACGTTGTTAGGAACATCCTCATCCTCTCCAGACCCATAAACAGAACCAAGCAAGGATAATGCACCATCTGGCTCATTAACATCCTTTCTTTCTTCATTTTGTGGTTTCCCATCAGAATTCAACAGTTCTTGGTGATCAACAAGAAACCTATAATACGGATGTAAGTAATGATCAGACATCAAGAAGCCAAATGTTGGGTTATCTCCCTATTTCACCCTCAGAACGATTTCCGACTGCCCACCATGTTTGCTAACAAATTGAGCCGTCTTTGCAATTATTTGATGAACCTTCTCAGATGGTGGTTGAAAAACACATAAATAAAAACATTTCTCTATTAAAAAGTAAACTTCAAAATACATGAAAATATCAAACAGATCGAAACTGGAATCTTACAAAATAATTTCAAGATCAACAATCAATCAGAGGAGTGAAGCAATGGTCAACTAGCAGAGTTTTACAATATGATTAAGTAGAACTTCCCCCCTTAAGCAACAAGGTAACTGTCCTTGTAAAGAAATTTTATATTCCTAATCCCACCTATACCGCACTCTCCTTTGGTCATGACATCAAAAGGAAACAAGGTGCATGTGAATGGCAACCTTAGATAGTTAGATGACAATAACACCGTCACTGCTCCAAGAATCTGAATTCTGAAAACTTAGACATGGTGAAGAATAATATAAAATTTATGCACTAGTCTCAGCCACATGGGGAAATCTTGTTAGCAAGTAACTACAATATCCAACAGTCATAAAAATGTAATGAAGTAGTCCTAAACACACAAACTTACCAAGCATTGAGGAAGGTTTTCAGGCAAACTGAAGGAAGGACGAAATCTAGAGTTCTCAAACCCCGTAGCAGACCTCGCTTGTTCAGCACAATCATTAGAATTTTCATAAGAGAAGGGAATACCATGGTATCCACTACTAACTGCATTTGCACCCTCTCCTTCTTCTTCTGTATGGAAAAGGACCATGCAAGTATGATTTATATAAATGGACACGTTTAGAAAACACTAGCAGTAAAATACCAACTTGTGTATTTAATCTAGCAAGTGGAAAACCAAAACATTTCCACATTACCGGATTACCCCATCCCATCTGTGGTTAACCTGTAATGCAAATTCAGGTTTCCAGACTTTCCACTTTACATTATAATTACCAAACAACTTTCTTACCTTTAGGCCCATATTCATTAATTGAATTAGCAATTAAACACATAAAGTAAGACATGTACACTTACAATACTAAATTTAACAGTTTTAGCATACACTTACAATGCACAGAAAGTAACCAATTTTAATAGTTCTAATGCAGATAATCAGTTCAAGGTTGATTATGTAATCTCAGAATGTATATGATTTACTAAATTAAATATGGAACAAGTATATGAAACTAGTTAGCTGTGATACAATTGAACTATTCAATTCTATATGAATAGTTCAATAGACGGAGGGTTTCATATTCTATCAAGCATTTTACTGTATCAATTCAATAATCAACCAGTGCTATTAAATAAAGCCATAACTCCAACCTGAAAGTTAAAATCTATCAAACTAGCTAAATGTGGTTAGAAGTATTTGGGTAAAATTAGCTATTAAGCAAGTTGATCAATATTAAAAAGAAATACAAAAACAAAAATCAAAATGAAATGAAACAGGTAAGTTTAGGGTTTTTTTTTCAATTTTTTAAAGTATAATGTATAATATTTATTGAAGAACTATCGAACTAGTATTTTATACAGGATACAAATCAAACAAGTTATGTAATTAAAAAGTATAAACAAATTAGATAATGTCATGAAATATGAGGGAAAATATTATAATATTGAATTAATTTTATATGATTCAAATAAGTAAAACGAACTTTAATTTATTGTTCAACTAATTATTCATTCAAAAGCATTTTACTGTATCAATCATATCAAGCATTTACAGAATTATTTAAAGAATTATTACCAGGGACAAACGGAGGAGGAGGCGACGGCGAGCTGCACAGCGACGGCCACGGAGTTTTGCTGCACGGGTGACGGCGACGGGTGTACGGCAATGGCGGCGCTCTATTTTAATTTGGAGTGTTCTGATGCGTCAATCTGAAACTTAGGAGATTTTAACTTAGGGTTTTAATTTTTATTCTATTTTAATTTTTATTTGATTTTCAGAATGCCACCGTTTAACGTAGAAGAAAATAAAATTTAACAAAATTATTACGACGGATTAAATTCTGTCGTTATTCCGTCGCGAAATTTAATAAGTCCACCAAAAATTAATTCTTTTAACGACGGAATAAAGTTGGTTGAGATTTCCGTCGCAAATTCGCAACAGAACAAAACTCGGTCGCCTTTTCCGTCGCGAAATGGACGACGTAATTTAGTTCCATCGCAAATTCGGTCGTAAATATTTTTCCGCCAATATTTCGCGGGTTTTATTTTCCCTTTGCGCCAACATTCACGACGGAATTTAATTCCGTCGCCTTTTCCATCGCTATTTTGCAACGGAATCTATTCGGTCGCTTTTTTCTTCGCTATATTGCGACGGAATATCATTCGTCACGATTTTCCGTCGCTATATTGCGACGGAATATCATCCGTCGCGATTTTCCGTCGCGATTCACAATTTTTCTTGTAGTGACTCTAGAGATCGGAGGGAATCGCCATGAAATTCTTGTGTAGATAACATTTAATATTAAAAATGCATTTTGTATATAATACCCTCGATCACCAAACGTGAATTTACAAAGCACGCTCTTGACGTACTGTTGCCCCGTCACAAAGTACTGATGCCCAGAAGGCACAAACACTCAGTTTGCCTGAAGCAAACACGATATTGAATGATAATGATGATCTATTGCAGTACAAGCTTGAAGCTTATGGTGATCGTGAGCCATGTGATTGTTTGATAGACAATTATCTATTTATTTATCCCTTTTACAAACATTTTATTAGTAATTTTCTAATCCCTTTTGGACATGAATATGTTTTAATTCATGATGGCTATGTACATTTGTTTATTTTATTTGTGTATGACGTTTTTAATATTAATGTCGTTATTACATTATTCATTCATGTGACACGAGTATCATGAATATTTAATTTTATTCTCAAATCCTTTTGTTAATATGTTCATTTAAATGCTATGATTAAGGCTTGATATTATCTTATTTTGGTTGTTTAGAACTCTGCAAATAAGATTGTTGTTTGCTCAATGGGGACTGAAATGACCCTTTGCTTGGTGGATAGTGCAACAATGCACACTATCCTCACGAATAAGAGGTATTTTCATACTCTAACTAAGAAAAACGACAATATTACAACCATTGCAGATGACGAGGTCCCCATAGTGGGCTCCAGTAGAGCTTTATTTATCCTTCCTAAGGTCATAGAGCTAATAATTGAAGATGCTCTTTTATACCCTCAATCTAAGCGTACCTTGCTTAGTTTTAAAGAAATTAGGTTTAATGGCTTCCATATCGAAACCAAAACTTCAAATACAGCAGAATACCTCGTCATGACGCAGCTTGTAGCTGGGTAAAAACAAGAGGTTGAAGAGTTTGCTTCTCTAGCCTCTGGATTATATCATACTTACATAAAACCTAGTAATGCATGTAATGTATTATCTATTACTTTCAAGAACCCACATTCTTTCTGTTGGTCCCAAAAGAGGTATGGTAAAAGTCTAGGGGGGATGAATAGTCTTTTAAACGGTTTTTGCAAAGTACAACAATTGCTAAGGCAACAGAGAAACCAAAACTCTTAACTAGATTGTTAGAGTTTGGTGCACAGCGGAATAATAAAATAAGGTGTGTGTAATTGTGTCAAGTATATCCACGTGAGAAGCAAGCAAGAAGTAGTAAGTAAAGAAAGCAGTAAAGAACACAAGAAAATTATAGTGGTTCGAGGGTGGTGTAATCCTCCTACTCCACTTTCTCTTATCTCCAAGAGCAATTCACTATATCCACCACTACTTGGTTTCTAGATACAATGAATTCCGTGATCTAGTGCTTTGATCACAAAGCCCGCACTAATCATGCCCAGTGCCACCAACACTGCTGCTTCAGATTTCACAACCCCGTGTTACTTTCCCAGGATTTCACAACTTCGTGCTACTTTCCTTCCCCTTCTACACTCCGGTAGAACTACAATTCAGATTTCACGACTCCGTGTTACTTTACTTTCCCACTGACTTGTACACTCCGATAGAACTGCTACTTGGATTTCGCAACTCGGTGCTACTTTCCCTTCTCCAAGACATCACACTCCTTGTGACATGCTATATACAGACCGACTTCTACACTCCAGTAGAACTGCTACTTGGATTTCGCAACTCGGCAACTCGGTGCTACTTTCCCTTCTCCAAGACTTCACACTCCTTGTGACATGCTACTACACTCCGGTAGAACTGCTACTTGGATTTCGCAACTCGGTGCTACTTTCCCTTCTCCAAGACTTCACACTCCTTGTGACATGCCACTACACTCCGGTAGAACTCTCCTTGTGACATGCTATTGACAATAAAATTGCGCCCAACTTCATCTGGCTTAATTAATTTGGCTCCTCAAATTTTGCCTTATAAAATTATAACTAATGAGATTTGAACTTAAATCATTGGGTATAATATTTCAAGCATTTTCCACTTCGTCTGTACAATCATTTGGTTATATTTCCAATCTTCTTTGATGTACTCCTTTCTTTCCATAGATGCTTGATCTTCAAGTCAAATTAATCCAAACTTCAAATCTTGATTTTCTTAAAAGAAAATTCTTCTAGAAATTCTTTCTGAGTATAGCATTCGCATGAAGTTCATATCATACATCTTCTTCTTCTGTTTGTCATTTTCACAAGACAAATTCTTGATTTTAGGTTTGATATCTTCTTCCATTTTTCATACATCTTCCTCTTCTGTTTTTCTCTTTTACTTCTTAATTAATAATTTCACGATCATGGTCTAAGACTCAACTAGACTTAAACCAAATAAAAATTCGGGGTTCTACAAATACAAATCTGGCATATCAAAATCTATTACAATTTATTCCTAACACCTTCCAATTATGGCATGACCGGTTGGGTCACCCATGGCAACAAATGATGGGCCGGAGTATTTCTAACTCAGTTGGACATAATTTCTCTAGCTCCAATATTTTTCTTACACAACAATATACGTGTATTGCTTGCGTGAAAGGCAAATTAATTGCTCACCTATCACGTACTAAAGTTGCGCATGAATCCCCAATTTTTCTTCAAAGATTACAGGGTGACATTTGTGGACCGATCCATCCATCATCTGGACCTTTCAGATATTTCATGGTCCTTATTGATGCTTTCACTCGGTGGACTCACGTTAGTCTACTATCCACTAGAAATAAAGCATTCACTAAATTTGTTGCGAAAATCATCGAATTGAATGCCCCATTTCCTGACTATCCAATTAAATCGGTTAGAATGGATAATGCTGGAGAATTCACATCGAAAACATTCGATGATTATTGTATGGCATTGGGCATTAAAGTGGAGCATCCGGTAGCTCATGTCCACACACAGAACGGTCTAGCAGAATCTTTGATTAAGCGTATTAAATTGATTACTAGACCATTGCTTCAAAAGTTTAGTTTACCAGCTACTTGTTGGGGACACGCAGTATTACATGCTGCAAGTCTAATACAACTCCGGCCCACTGCATATCATGATTACTCCCCTTTATAGCTAGTACATGGGTCAGAACTAGACATTTCCCACCTGCGGATATTTGGTACTACAGTCTATGTCCTCATACCACCTACACGTCGTACCTCTATGGGCCCACAACGAAAGCTAGGTATTTATATTGGTTATGAATATCCCTCTATCATTAAATACCTAGAGCCCATGATCGAGGACCAATTTATTGCGAGGTACGCAGACTGCATCTTTGATGAAGATCATTTCCCAGTATTAGGGGGAGATAAGAGCCCACATTTAATGAAATACCGAGAAATTTCATGGGATGAAAAAGATCTTCAATACCTAGACCCTCGCACTAGCCAAGCTGATCTGGAAGTTTAGAAGATAATTAATTTGCGAAATTTAGCAAATAACCTGCCAGATACTTTTACTGATTTAAGAAGAGTGACTACATCTCACACTCCTGCTAAAAATACCACAGCAAGAGTAGAAGTCCCCAAGGAAAAAAATATACAAACTGACACCCCCCATCTCCAGAAGCGTGGGAGACCAATAGGCGCATTAATCTGCGGAAAACCAGAATTAGTAAAAGTTCCCAGTCACTCCACAAAGTTATTAACCGTCCAGAAGACAGAGAACTCAGTCAACCTGCACGTGCTCCATATAATATTTCAATGGGGATGCGGAACATCCAGATCAAAATATCATAGGAAATGACAATGATCTGGTCGATATAAATATAGAAACTGACATACACTATGTTGATACAGGATAAACTTATAATAGAGATTTAATAGTCGTCGACGACGCTTTTTGCCTGCGCAATTGCCTCTAAAGTATAACGTGATAATCTGGATCTAGAACTAAAATCAATAACAGAGTGTCGGAAGTGCTCTGACTGGTTAAAATGGAAAGAGGCAATTGAGGTTGTAACACCCCGAAATTTTAAAACTTTTGAAACTTATATAATAAAGGTAAATTCTCATTAAATCCCAAAACATAATATAGTAGAGTACGGGGTGCTATGCCACACCTGGGCTAGAGAACCCAGGTGCACAGGCTAACTAACTAATATCCTCGATAATGTAAATACATAAGCATGGCACGCAGGCTGAAAGGGAAACTATCTACTCTACGCTCCAAATCTCTAGCACGCTCCAGTGTCTACTTCTCTGTCCCTGAAAGTCAAATATATCTGTTCAGCAAGAGATGCTGGTAACCCACTCCAACGCGATGAAATACATTATAGATAGATATATATAGATATACGAAAACCATTTTGAACCAGGAAGATATATACTTAAGAGACACTAGTTTTAAAACTAAGAATAGACTCGACAGATAGGGATAAACACGTTCAACAGTGATAATCAAGCATATAAAGATACTAGCATAAATCCTATGGTCACAGATTCACTTCATCTCATTCATATCATCATTCCAATTCGTATCTCATCACACACAAATAAACATTGGTGGCGCCACAGGACCAATCGCATGCCCATACATGAGGGTCAGCGCATATAGCTCTGACACGGCCCCGCAGCACCCTGCCTCATATCGCAATACGAAGGGGTCGATCGCAACCGACCGATGAACCGCAGCTCATCATAATGTTTGATCGCAACCAAACAGTGGACCGCAGCCCAAGAGTAGTTATCTGACCGCAGCCATGAATATGAACCGCAGCTCATGTAAGACGTTTGATCGCAACCAAACGGTGGACCGCAGCCCAAGAGTGATCATCTGACCGCAGCCAGGAATATGAACCGCAGCTCATGTAAAACGTTTGATCGCAACCAAACGGTGGACCGTAGCCCAAGAGTGTAATTCTGACCGCAGCCAGCTTCTGAACCGCAGCTCAGGAATAACCAATTTGATCGCAACCAAATTGGGGTATCGTGCACACATAACACATAGCAAGCACATGCAACCCATATTAACACATTGGGAAAGGGGAGAAAACGTATAATGAAACCTATGCGTGGTCATCCACATACTAGGAATAATCCTAAGGGGTTCATACTTCTTTCACCTAGGCCAACGGGACACCAATTCAACTAGCATGCGATATATAAGACTCATTTATCCTACGAACGGTACCCGAAACATCAAACTAGACTTTAGGCACGATAAACGGAGTCCGTTGGGACACCACGAGGGTCGGGGAAGCCGGAGTCCCGAAGTGGACAATTTCCAGCGGGTAGCCGGTGGGTGGAAGGCCACCTGCCGGTTGCCCGCCGGCGACCAGTCTCCAGGCAGCGGGTGCCCGGCGGGCAGCGGGCAGCCGGCGACGCCCTTTTCGGGCAGCGGGTAGGTGGCGGGTCCCCCTACCCCCACCTACCCCCCACTGACTCTTTATCAAAATAAACGTCCCGGGATCCGTTGTGGAACCCGAAACCATGCTTAGACACTTTTAAACGCAATTGATGACACCACGTAGACAATTAACGAATCAAAAGCAAGAATCATATAGCACATATCCTATCATGACTTCTAAACATAACCACCACCCGAACATGCGAAATCTCACCCAATTATATCAAGAATAACACAATACGAAATTCCCAATTTTAACCTAGGGCTCTAATCATATTCAAATCAATAAAATCATAGTTCTTCTTTTAATCATCAAAACATCAAGATTCATCAAGAACATCACATAATCATCAAGAACCTCTTATCATCATCAAGATCACACATAAAATCATCTCACAATCATCAAGAACATCTCATCAATATCATAAACGATTCATCAAGACACAAGTATAGAGAGGAGGCCAAAGAAGATAATTATAGCAAGGAAAATAGGTTTTGTTGAGACATGGGTTACCTCTTAGCCTTAATTAATTTCCTTGGCTATGAAGGGTCTTTCTTTAAGATTCCTTCTTTCCTGATTTCTCCTAGGGGGATTCTTGGAACTTCTTGTGTGGTGAGAGATTATTGTGGTGTGGGTTCTAGGTGCCTCCTATGCCCCCTATTTATATACCTAAGAGTCCCTAATTAGGGTTAGTTCTATTCCTTCTAGGACTATGGGATTGGGTTTAGGGATAAGGGCCCATGGACTATGGTGGGCCTTTTCTAAATTAATTATTGGAATTTAGTCATTTCTTTTGGGTAATTGATTAAATGATTAATTAGTTTTAGGGGCCGTAACAAGGGGTGTTACACTCTCCCCCCCCCCCCTTACAAGAGGCTTCGTCCCCGAAGCCGGTGCGTTAACCCATTCTTTCGCCCCTGGACATTCCGTATTTTGGCCTCCTGGTTAGGAACGTAGCCCACCGTGTTGTCCTTGCTGGGGTAGACTGGATTTCAAGTGACGTGGTGATTGGGAAGTTCGGGTCTACCTTGGTTTCCTGCTCCCGAACTGGATGCCCCGCGAGTGCCCAGGATGGTCTCGATTGCTGCCACCCTCTGATCTAAAGCGCGTGTCGCATGGATTAGGGACGAGAACCCTTCATCCATGATTTGGTTTTGCCGGGTGAGCTGTGCGAGGATGCGCTCGTTGACAGACTCTTCGTTTTGTACCCTTGAGTTTCTTCCTGCTCGTGCGGGTACCGGTGGATTAGGCTCGTCATCCTCTTCCTGTTCCTCGTTTCCCTCTAGTCCCCCACAATCTTGCATTGCCCGTTTAAGCTTTTTGTTGGAGATGTCCAATCGGTCAACCAACTCTCTTTGCTCCTCCTCGGGTTTAAGGCAAATCTCTTCGAGGGTGATATACTGTCCTCCCTCGGTGTAGTAGATATCATTGCGACGGAGGTTCTGGGCATTGAAAACCATGCCGCTTGCGGGCTTGATTTCTGTGTGGCTCAGGTCCACTCCCTTCTTCTCCATGATCCAACTCAGGATCATTCCGTAAGGTAGACTAACCCGGTTACTAGTCTTGCAAAACTCCATGTGTTTTAACATGAGGGCTGGTAGGTTGAACTTGATTTTGTGTTTTAGAAGGTAAGCAAAAGTACACTCCAAACTTCCCACATCTTTGCTCTTGTTATTTGTGGGCAACAGGCTATCAGTTACAATCATGACTAGTATCTTTTGCTCTGCGGTTAGCCATTTCCTGTTTGGCCGAGTGGCCGAGGTGAAGCCTTCTTTCTCTCCAAGTAGGTATCCGAGGTAGTCCTTGTACCCCAGGTTTTGGGTGCCGATCCACCCCTTTCGATCGTAGTCTGACACACCCGTGGTGGTTAGTCTTAAGAGCTTGGCCAAGCGGCCTTCGGAAAGTATGATTTCCTTGCCTCGGACTTTGGCGGTGATTTCCAATTTATCACCTCGCTTGACGGCCACCAAGTGACGATAGAACTCTTTCACCAATTCGGGGTATGTATCCCCTTTTATGGTGAGATACGTATCCAAGAGCCCTTGGAAGTTAAGCATGTCGACCAATTCCGGAGAGAATTGGTCGGGTTCGAGAGCTTTACCTCCAATCACAGTGTAGTCGGCGCTGCTCCATTCCGGGGTGCGGGTTCCGAGGGGCTTTTTCGGCATTTTTGGGTGGGTAGTGTTCTCCGATGAACTTCCGGCGAGGGTTCCGGCGAGCTCCCGGTGGCGTGGCTTTCTCAACGGCGGGCGGGAGGCGGCGTGGCCTGGTCCTGGCGATGGCTCGGCGTGGTGGCGGTGGCCTTGGGCGGAACCGGGCAGCGGTGAGGCGTGTGGCAGCGGGGTGTGTCTAGGTGGGTGACGGACGGTGGTGGCGTCGCGGGTTGCTTCCGGGTGGCGATGGTGGCGTGTGGTGGTGCGTCGCCTGGGTGGCCGGTGGCGACCCGGCTGGTGACGGCGACGGGCAGTGGTGGTTGCTGGGGTGGCGTTGGGTCGGCGGGGAGGTGAGAGGGAGAGGAAGGGAGAGAGAGATGGTGAGGGAGTGTGGAAGAAGAATAAGGGTTTTTGATTTGGGGATTTTTTTTTGTGGGGTTTAAGGATTTGTAGGGGTTTAAGAAGGGAGTGTTCCCTTGAGGTTTTAAGAAACACTCATAGCTTAGTGGTTAGGGTCTTGATCTTATAAATGGAAGGTTAAGGGTTCAATTCCCATTGGTAACATTAGTCTTCTCTATTGTGTGATCTTTATCTTTTTCCTTCTTTCGTCTTCTAGTGGTAGAAGGCTTGGTTTTTTTTTTGTTTGGTCCCCTTCTTGTTGTTTGATGTGCATAAGCTAGTTTTTCTAAAATTAATTTCGATTTAGCTCTTTATTTATAATAATTCCAAAGTAGCTGATCTAAGGAAGTAATTTACTACGAGGGTGGTTACAAGAGATTTGCCAGTCATCCTAAACAGAATTCATCTTCTTGGTTTTCTTCTGGTGGGTTTGCGTGGCCCTCGTCTCCTGGGGCCACGTTTCCTTCCTCGTGGTTGATTTCGTTCTCGAGTTCAGCCTGGGTGCGGCTTATGACGAACACCTTTCCGGGGGCACCGTAGTTTCCTTGATGATTCGTGCCCCCGTGTTGGCCCGTGGTGGTGGGGCGTGATTTCTGGGGTTGAGTGCATTGAAAGGCCTTGTGCCCTTCTTCCCCGCAGTTGAAGCATCGCCAGGGGTTGCCCATGCAATCTCTGCCCCTATGGCTTCTGTTGCATTTTGGGCAAGGGAAGCTCCTTGTGTTAGTTTCGTTGTTTCCTAGGGATGGCCTCTGGCCGACTGGATTGCTTGATCTCGTGTTGGCGTCGTTCCTCGTTCTTTTCATCGGTGGTGCTCCACCTCCTGTGTTCCTTTTTCGAATCTGTTTCTGAACCCCACGTTGCAGCAATTGGATCCGATAGAGATTTGCGGCAGTGGAGTAAGCCTCGTTGAGGGTCCGGGGTCTGCTTACTATTAGTGCTTTCGGGCTTCGAAGTTGAGACCCGCTACAAACCTTTCTATTTTGGTTGCCTCCGTGGGGACTAGTTCTGGTGCGAAGCGTGCTAGCTCGAGGAACCGTTTATGGTATTCCATGACGGTAGTCGTTCCTTGTTTCAAGTGGAGGAACTCTTCGTGCATGGATGCCTTGACGTGTGTCGGATAGAATCGTTCTCGTAGTCGTGTTTTGAGGTTTTCCCAGTCGAATCCTGGTTCCTGTCTATAAGTGGGCCCTTCTTGGATCCACCAAAGGTCCGCCTCGTGTCCGAAATAGAATGAGGCTATCTCTACACGACGTTCCTCTGGGCATTCTACCAACCCTAGAATCTTGTCTAAGGTCCGGATCCATTCTTCGAGGATTACAGGATCTTCTTCTCCTGAGAACGTGGGTGGTCGATGATTTGAAACTTGTCGGGCGACTTCCGAGTTCGTGTTTGATGGAGGTGGTGGGGGTCTGTTGTTGCGGAGAGCTACGTCGCTTAGCGTCTGGGTGACTTGTGTTAGTTGCTGTAGGGTTTGAGTCAGGGGATCGTGTGTGGTGGGTTCCGGGGTCCTTGATTGTCTTCGCTTTGGTGCCATGCTGCTGTTTACTGGGCCAATGTTTATAGTAGCGTCGAGTTAGAGTTTTGTAGCCTTACCTTGGTGTGATAAGCGGAGGGGAAGTTCTTTTAATTTAAACAAGAGTGAGGGGGAATATGTGATGGTGGTTATGCTCACAATCTCACCATGCGTCTTAAGTCTCCTGAGTCCTATGCACTTAAATACTTCGTGTTTAAGCCTATTGTCCTAAGGTCCTGGTCTTAAGAGTCTTATCCTAGGGTCAAACTTAGGCACTGATACCAACTGTAACACCCCGAAATTTTAAAACTTTTGAAACTTATATAATAAAGGTAAATTCTCATTAAATCCCAAAACATAATATAGTAGAGTACGGGGTGCTATGCCACACCTGGGCTAGAAAACCCAGGTGCACAGGCTAACTAACTAATATCCTCGATAATGTAAATACATAAGCATGGCACACAGGCCGAAAGGGAAACTATCTACTCTACGCTCCAAATCTCTAGCGCGCTCCAGTGTCTAAAAGCCAAATATATCTGTTCAGCGAGAGATGCTGGTAACCCACTCCAACGCGTTGAAATACATTATAGATAGATATATATAGATATATGAAAACCATTTTGAAGCAGGAAGATATATACTTAAGAGACACTAGTTTTAAAACTAAGAATAGACTCGACAGATAGGGATAATCACGTTCAACAGTGATAATCAAGCATATAAAGATACTAGCATAAATCCTATGGTCACAGATTCACTTCATCTCATTCATATCATCATTCCAATTCGTATCTCATCACACACAAATAAACTTTGGTGGCGCCATAGGACCAATCGCATGCCCATACATGAGGGTCAGCGCATATAGCTCTGACACGGCCCCGCAGCACCCTGCCTCATATCGCAATACGAAGGGGTCGATCGCAACCGACCGATGAACCGCAGCTCATCATAATGTTTGATCGCAACCAAACAGTGGACCGCAGCCCAAGAGTAGTTATCTGACCGCAGCCATGAATATGAACCGCAGCTCATGTAAGACGTTTGATCGCAACCAAACGGTGGACCGCAGCCCAAGAGTGATCATCTGACCGCAGCCATGAATATGAACCGCTGCTCATGTAAAACGTTTGATCGCAACCAAACGGTGGACCGCAGCCCAAGAGTGTAATTCTGACCGCAGCCAGCTTCTGAACCGCAGCTCAGGAATAACCAATTTGATCGCAACCAAATTGGGGTATCGTGCACACATAACACATGGCAAGCACATGAAACCCATATTAACACATTGGGAAAGGGGAGAAAACGTATAATGAAACCTATGCGTGGTCATCCACATACTAGGAATAATCCTAAGGGGTTCATACTTCTTTCACCTAGGCCAACGGGATACCAATTCAACTAGCATGTGATATATAAGACTCATTTATCCTACGAACGGTACCCGAAACATCAAACTAGACTTTAGGCACGATAAACGGAGTCCGTTGGGACACCACGAGGGTCGGGGAAACATCAAACGGGGAAGCCGGGGTCCCGAAGTGGACAATTTCCAGCGAGTGCCACCCGCCGGCTGCTCGCCGGCGACCAGTCTCCGGGCAGCGGGTGCCCGGCGGGCAGTCGCTTGCCCGCTGCCAGCGACGCCCTTTTCGGGCAGCGGGTAGGTGGCGGGTCCCCCTACCACCCACTGACTCTTTATCAAAATAAACGTCCCGGGATCCGTTGTGGAACCCGAAACCATGCTTAGACACTTTTAAACGCAATTGATGACACCACGTAGACAATTAACGGATCAAAAGCAAGAATCATATAGCACATATCCTATCATGACTTCTAAACATAACCACCACCCGAACATGCGAAATCTCACCCAATTATATCAAGAATAACACAATACGAAATTCCCAATTTTAACCTAGGGCTCTAATCATATTCAAATCAATAAAATCATAGTTCTTCTTTTAATCATCAAAACATCAAGATTCATCAAGAACAACACATAATCATCAAGAACTTCTTATCATCATCAAGATCATCAAGATCACACATAAAATCATCTCACAATCATTAAGAACATCTCATCAATATCATAAACGATTCATCAAGACACAAGTATAGAGAGGAGGCCAAAGAAGATAATTATAGCAAGGAAAATAGGTTTTGTTGAGACATGGGTTACCTCTTAGCCTTAATTAATTTCCTTGGCTATGAAGGGTCTTTCTTTAAGATTCCTTCTTTCTTGATTTCTCCTAGGGGGATTTGATTGCTATAATCTGCAAGCGCACAGAGTCAATCACAGTATAAATTCCTGGAGTATTCCAGGGTCGATCCCACGAAGAACACTATTAACTGTTATCTTTAATAATCAAATTGTTGATAAGGAAAATCTCAAATAAATATAATTAATGTGATTAAAAATAATATTTATGAACTTAATAAAAAGAAAATTCCAATTGAGAGAAGACTAGGGATTTGGGTTCACCTATTGGATAATTAACTAACTCTTCTAAGTATTAATTCTTATGACTATAGTGGTGATTGCTTCAAATATATCCTAATATTCTGTCGAGCTACTAGGTTGTATCCAATTAACTGTGATCATCCGTCGATATCTCACCAACATTAATTAAACCCATTAAGCAACAATCAAATATCACCTGTCAGTTTTTCTTATGAACCCTAATATTAGAATTATGCAATGGCCAGTCACACAATCCACAATTAAAATACATAAAATAAATATAATCAAGTTCAATTATTAAATTGAAATTGGAAGATTCAACACATGAAAAATAGTCAATTAATCTAATCTAGGCTAATCCAAATCCCTAATTAAAGTTCTAGCAAATAATCATATTTGAATGTTCAAGAAATAGCATTCTGAAAATTTAAACAAGAAATAAAATAGGGATGAAGAAAAATAATTTAAGCCTAACAAACGATAGCCACGACCGAAGCTCCGTGCTGCTCCCAGGCTTTCTCGCTGGTTACCTCGCCGTTTTCCTCTCCTTTTTCTCTGTTCTGTTTCGTCTCTGCCGTACGCACCCAGAAAAGCAGAAGCTCCCAAACCTCTTTTTATTTCCTTCTCGTGACCCAAAACCTAAAACCCTTTAAAAAGGGTTCTTTTTCCCTTATCTTTATTTTTATTTTTCTTTGGATGCGCAAGAAACCAAAACTAATTCCCCTTTTCTTTCTTTATTTCACTTGTTACGCAAGCCTGTAAAGAAAACAAAAACGTTATTATTAAGTAAAAAGCAAAACCATTATTATAACCTACTAATAGAATTTAATTAAACCAAGTAATAAAATACTATAGTTAAAATAAAATACTATTTATATTAATAAAACTGTAACATTAGTCTAATACTTATTAAAACCAATCTAAACTAGTAACATATAAATAATATAATATTTATAATAAAATCGACCCTAAAACTTAATTTATTTATGCGAATCACTAACTAAAATTACTCTAAATAATGCCTAGAAATTAAGCTTATCAGGATTCTTGGAACTTCTTGTGTGGTGAGAGATTATTGTGGTGTGGGTTCTAGGTGCCTCCTATGCCCCCTATTTATATACCTAAGAGTCCCTAATTAGGGTTAGTTCTATTCCTTCTAGGACTAGGGGATTGGGTTTAGTAATAAGGGCCCATGGACTATGGTGGGCCTTTTCTAAATTAATTATTGGAATTTAGTCCTTTCTTTTGGGTAATTGATTAAATGATTAATTGGTTTTAGGGGCCGTAACACGGGGTGTTACAGAGGTAGTACTTAACTCGCTGAATAAAAGGAAAGTATTTGGTCCCACCGTACTTACCCCAAAAGATGTGATCCTAGTAGGATCCAAATAGGTGTTCGTACGAAAGATGAATGAAAATAATGAGGTGGTTAGATATAAAGCGAGATTAGTTGCTCAAGGATTTACGCAGAGGCCCGAAATTGATTTTGAGCATACATATTCTCCTGTTATTGATGGCACATCGTTCCGCTATTTAATCTCACTAGCAGTAAAACTAAATTTAGATATGCAGTTGAGTGACCGCGTACCTATATAGGTCACACTATATGTCGATATATACATGAGAATACCCGAAGGCATTCAAAACCCCATTGGGAGGGAGAAAATTGACCGTAACATGTACATTATCAAACTTCAAAAATCACTGTATGGTTTGAAGCAATCGGGTAGAATGTGGTATAACTGATTAAGTGAATTCCTCCTAAAGAAGGGATATGTAAACAATGATATTAGTCCCTGTATCTTTATTAAGAAGTCATCTGATGGTTTTTGCATTATCTCCATCTATGTAGATGACATAAACATTGGGACACACAAAGATCTTGTTGAAGCAAGTTCATGCTTAAAATCGGTATTTGAAATGAAAGATTTGGAAAAAACCAAGTTTTGCCTCGGCTAGCAGATCGCGCATCTCCCTGATGGAAGTTATGTACACCAGTCAAATTATAAAAATTAACTCTTGGAGAAATTTTATATGGATAAATCACATCCTCTCAATACTCCGATGGTTGTTCGGTTCCTTGAAGAGGACAAAGACCAATTTAGGCCTAAAGGGGATGATGAGGATACGCTAGGACCTGAAGTCCCACACTTAAGCGCCAATAGCGCACTATTCTATCTAGCTAACTGCACTAGACTCGATATTGCTTTTGCAATAAATTTACTTGCTAGATTTAGTGTCTCCACAACCTAAAGACACTGGAAGGGGATAAAGCATATCCTTAGATATCTCCAAGGTACAAAAGATCTTGGTCTCTATTTTGAGAAAAACCAAGATACTACATTAGTGGGTTATTCAGTTGCTGACTACATGTCTGATCCCCACAATGCCAAATCTCAGACTGGTTATGTTTTCCTTTGTGGAGGTACAGCTATTTTGTGGAGATCTGTCAAACAGACAGTAGTTGCTACCTCATCTAATCATTCGGAGATTATTGCCTTATATGAGGCTTCACGAGAGTGGTATGGTTGAGGTCCCTGATACATCATGTCAATAGCTCATGCGGTATAGAAATCAAAGATGACATTCCCACGGTCCTGTATGAGGACAATGCGGTATGTATTGCACAGATGAGTAATGGATATGTTAAAGGGAACCTTACAAAACACATTGCACCTAAGTTCTTTTATTCGCATAAACTCCAGAAGAGTGGCAAAATCCTTGTTCAGAAGGTTCGCTCATGTGACAATCTGGCAGATCTGTTCACTAAGTCCTTGCCTACATCCACATTTGAAAAATATGTTCACAAAATTGGGATGCGTAGGCTTGGAAGGTTGTTATCTTCAGGGGGAGCAACAACCTCTAGATGTTCTTGAGCAATTAGTCCAGAAGACCATTATAATCCTGAAGATTAAACCTTGAAGGCATTTGGTTGTACTCTTTTTCCCTTAGTTAAGGTTTTCCCACTGAATTTTCTTAATCTAAGGTTTTTAATGAAGCAACCAGTATAACACATGTTTATACGTACATCATGTACTCTTTTCCTTGGCTAGGTTTTTTCCCACAGGGTTCTTCCTAGCAAGGTTTTTAACGAGACATGTTCACGAAAAGATAATGTCCAAGGGGGAGTGTTATGAAAACTTAGTTAGTGGTCATTATGCTTCAGAGGTAGTTAGACTTCCTAAATTATAGGAAGAATTTATATTACTGTTGGCTGAATGAATGAGAATCCTTCGCATTTTCTCTGTGCACTCTCAATTTACGCTTTTCCCTAATTATAAACTCTAATTGGACCTTGGAGCTTGTCTATGATGTGAGGACCTTTCATCCGCATCAATGGCTACCACACAAGACAAAGAACTCCATGGATGAAATTTTTATTGTTAAAAGGAAAAAGGGCATGGATTCCAAATCTTGGTCATCAAACGAGGATGAAGGTCTAATATAATTTTATTTTAAAAAAAATACATAAATCTACAAATTCAAATGCAAAAAAGAATGTTGCTACATCAGTTTTATTTTACATGTAAATGCATGTCAATTAATTAGTAGGTTAACTTATTAGAAGTGTTAGTTGTACTTTTCTTCTCTTTTTTTTTTTTTCTGATGTTTAGATACTAATATTAATTGTTTTTTCATTTGAAAGTGTACTTGAATATTTATAAATGATGTGATTGTTAGAATAATTATTATTATTATTATTCTATGGTTCAGTATGTTTTATTGTGACTCATAATTAAATATCTATTTATGATTTAATAATGAGATAATCCCCTGATTGGTCAGTTAAGAAGATAAGATTGCAGTTTCAACTGCATATCATCAGGTTTACGTTGATGGAACGTATTATTATTTATATTTCATTCTGAGACTCTGGTCCTCTCCCCAACCTTTGTAAAAAACTAAAAAAACTCTCTCCATCAGAGAATTAGATTAAGTGAATGTTAAAGGTCTGGAGGGAGAAACCAAGTTTCTAACTGAAGCAACTACGAGAAAACAATGGAGCCAGGTATGTTCCTAGAATGCTATTTAAATACAGTATGTGAAAGGCATGTGTTCTGAAGATCTTATGTTTTAGGATTAACTTACATGTGGTATCCGAGCCAGGTTGTAGAACATATGTTTTTTCCATATATTATGATGAAAGGTTATATGTACGTATGTATGTACGGTTGAGTTAATGTGCCTGTATATGTACTCATTGCATATATGTATGTACTGTTTAGTTTATCTGCATATGTATGCAGTGGTTTCGTAATCCTTATGTTTTATTTTGTATGCAATGAATTTGATGAGAATGATTTGCAATGATGAGTTACTTATTATGAATTCATAATATGGTCTGAATTTGATGAAAAGAGTTAGTTTATTAACTTTTGTGTATGTATGTATGTATTTTCCATATGATTTCATATATTTGCGTATATATGTATTGATGTTTTCTGCGTATCTAAAATATCCCTTATGTTTAAAATGCGATTTGTTTCAAATGATTAGTTTTGAATGTTTAATTCAACTAAATGCTAAATCTCTGGAATTAATAAGCACATGCTAGTTTCGATTAGTTTTGTCGGTATTTGTATATATATTATGTACTGCATGTATATATATGTGTTAAGGGTATATATGTGTACTTGCATCATCAACAGTACCGCAAATATACGTACTGCATATATACTTAAGTTTTATATACATACGCAGGCCATCTTTTTTTTTTCTTTTCTTTTTGGCTTCCATTGTTGCGTTTCCGTATGGAAATATATATATATATATATATATATATATATATATAAAGTATTTCGTATGTGCAGTGTTTGATAGTATGCATTGGATTTGTTGTTTGTTCATACTGTCTGTATCGGTTACATAAAAGAATAGAAAGCATGTGATGGATGGATTCCAATGAAGTTTTGTTACTGCATATGCTTTCATAAAGATTTGTGTTTATCGCTTCCGCCATATTACTGCAAATTAAGTTGTTAATTAATTATGTGTTAATTATGTATGTATATTAAATTCTGATTCTTTATAACTAGAATCATGAGTTAATTATGGGTTCAGAACCCTGTCTCTTAAACTTGAGGTGAAGGGTTCGATCCCCACCCATGTAAATGGAGCAAATAATTTGGCTTGCATATTAGTGATAATTATGTATGTGGATATTTTTATGATATTATCTATCATATTATATCTACTTAACTTGGTATCTAATTATGATTGATTTGTTAGTCACCAAAGTGGCCAAATTATAAAGTTTTATTGATACCAAATTTAAATAAAATTCAATTACCCATGATTTTGTGATGCTTATAATGAAATGACATATTTTTATTTTCTATAGTATTGGGTAAATTGAAGTTTAATAATTTTGAAATATTTAAGAGTCGCCCAAAGGTGATCAATTATTTCATAATTATAAACATAATAGTGGTTAATTATTTGTATTTGATTGGGTTGTTTAGCATATCCAAAGATAGCAAACAAGTTCAGTCATAGTATATTTAATGGCCAATTATATGAATTATTTTTGCATCGGATTATGTTTAAAGTTATATGTTGTTGGATCACCCAAAGGAGACCTTCAATGTACTTAATTGTTTATGATTATGTTGATTACATCTGTTTATCTGTTTATGTATTGAAATATAATTAATGTTTGAGTATTTTATATTCGTTGCAGCATCTAGTTGTGTTTCAATTCATTCGCAAGCTGCGTCTATTGTTAAGTATAATGGGCTGAATTTTGCTGAGTGGCATGAACAAATCCAGTTTCACCTCGGTGTTTTGGATCTTGATCTAGCACTCTTGAATGACAAGCCCGCTGCTATTAATGATAATAGCAGTGATGATGATGTTGCTTTCCATCAAGCATGGGAAAAATCGAATAAACTCAGCTTAATGCTTATGCGAATGACACTTGGAAACAACATTAAGTCCACAATTCCCAAATTTGACAGTGCTAAGGATATGTTGAAACATGTGGAGGAAAATTCACATTCTGAATGTGCTGATAAGGCCCAAGCAGGCACTCTTATGAGTAAACTAACCAACATGAAATTTGATGGTTCGTGTTCCATGCATGATCATGTGACTGAAATGTTGAGCTTAGCAGCAAAATTAAAGTCCATGGGAATGGACGTGAGTGACACTTTCCTTGTACAATTTATTTTAAACTCTTTGCCTCTTGAGTATGAGACATTCCAAGTGAATTACAATTCCATTAAAGATAAGTGGAATGTGTTCGAATTGCATGAAATGCTAACTCGAGAGGAAACGAGGCTTAAGAGACAAGGAATCCACTCAATTAATCTCATGGGTCAGTCAAGGGCTGGTAAAAAGTTTGGAAAGAAGAATCAAAAGGGTAAGAAAGGACCAATGAAGACTAATGAGTCCTCTTCTCAAATCCACAAAAAGGAACATAAGAATGACAAGTGTCATTTCTGTAAGAAATCTGGGCATTTTCAGAAAGATTGCCTTAAGCGAAAGGCATGGTTCGAAAAGAAAGGTATACATTATATATCAGTATGTTTCGAATCAAATTTAACTGAAGTTCCTTATAATACTTGGTGGATAGATTCTGGTTCCACTACTCATGTTTCGAATACTATGCAGGGATTCCTTATGACCCAAACCATAAAGCCAAATGAAAAATTTGTGTTCATGGGGAATCGTGTCAAAGCTCCAGTAGAAGCCATTGGAACTTACCGTTTAATTTTAGATACTGGAAATCATTTGGATTTGTTTGAAACTCTTTATGTTCCTTCAGTTTCTAGGAATTTAATTTCTTTGTCAAAACTGGATTATTATGGTTTTTCCTTTAAATTTGGAAATGGATGTTTTAGTTTATTCAAACAAAATCATTTTATTGGTTCTGGTATTCTTTCCGATGGCTTGTACAAACTAAAGCTTGACAATCTTTTTGCTGAAACTCTATTAACCCTGCATCATTGTATTGGAACTAAACGAAGTTTAGTGGATGAAAGATCAGCTTACTTGTGGCATAAACGTTTGGATCACATATCTAAGGAAAGGATTCAAAGACTTGTAAAGAATGAAATCCTTCCCGAATTAGATTTTACTGATCTAGGTATTTGTGTGGACTGTATTAGAGGAAAGCATTCAAACCACACAAATAAGAATGCAGCCACAAGAAGCACACAGCTCCTTGAAATTATACACATTGATATATGTGGATCTTTTGATGTCCCAACCTTCGGAAAAGAAAAATATTTCATCACATTTATTGATGATTTTTCACGTTATGGTTATGTCTATTTGTTGCATGAAAAGTCTCAATCAATAAATGCCCTAGAGGTATTTGTGGATGAGGTTGAAAGACAATTGGACAAAAAGGTGAAAATTATAAGATCCGATAGGGGTGGTGAATATTATGGAAGGTATACTGAAAATGGACAATGCCCAGGTCCATTTGCTAAGTTTCTTGAAAAACGTGGCATTTGTGCTCAATACACAATGCCCGGTACGCCACAACAAAATGGCGTTGCAGAAAGGCGTAATCGTACATTGATGGAAATGGTTAGGAGTATGATGAGTTATTCTTCTTTACCCTTATCATTGTGGACATATGCTTTAAAAACCGCTGCCTATTTATTAAACAGGGTTCCTAGTAAGGCAGTTTCAAAAACACCATTTGAACTGTGGACAGGAAGGAAACCTGGTTTAAGGCACCTTCATGTTTGGGGATGCCCAGCGGAGATATGCATTTATAATCCACATGAAAAGAAACTGGACTCAAGAACAACTAGTGGGTTTTTCATTGGTTATCCAGATAAATCTAAAGGGTATAGATTTTACTGTCCTAGCCATACTACTAGAATTGTTGAGACTGGAAATGCCAAGTTCATTGAGAATAATAACATAAGTGGGAGTGTTGAACCACGAAAAGTGGGACTTAAAGAAGTTACAGTGCAAGATTCTCTGATATCTTCTTCTCAAATTGTTGTTCCTGTGCGAAAAATTACTCTACCTAGAGTTACTAAAATTGCTCATCCTGCAACGGTTGAACAATTTAGTCACTTGCCTGAACAACAAATTAATGATCAAGAGATTAATGATCAACCACTCCATGATGAAGTTAACAATGAACCCACAAATGATATTCCTACAGAAGTAGCATTAAGAAGATCTCAAAGACAAAGGAGATCTGCTATATCTGATGATTATGTGGTTTATCTTCAAGAATCAGATTTTGACATTGGTATTGATGAAGATCCAGTTTCATTTTCACATGCTATAAATAGTCCTAATTCTTCTAAATGGGTCGAAGCCATGAAAGATGAGTTAAAATCAATGGAACATAATGAAGTATGGGATCTTGTTGAATTGCCTAAAGGTTGTAAGCCAGTTGGCTGCAAATGGGTTTTTAAGACCAAACATGACTCAAATGGCAATGTCGAACGATACAAGGCCAGACTTGTTGCCAAAGGTTTTACTCAAAAGGATGGTATTGATTTTAATGAAACATTTTCACCTGTTTCGAAAAAAGATTCATTTCGAATAATTATGGCATTAGTAGCTCATTATGACTTAGAGCTACAATAGATGGATGTGAAAACCGCCTTTCTGAATGGAAATTTGGAAGAAGAAATTTACATGAACCAACCTGAGGGTTTTTCAATTGAAGGAAAGGAACACATGGTGTGTAAACTTAACAGATCGATATATGGCCTTAGACAAGCTTCCCGACAATGGTATCTTAAGTTTAATGATACTGTAACGACCTTTGGATTTAAAGAAAACACCGTTGATCAGTGTATATATCTAAAGGTTAGTGGGAGCAAGTTTATATTTTTGATTCTGTATGTCGATGACATTTTGCTTGCTACTAATGATCTTGGTTTAATGCATGAGACCAAGCAATTTCTTTCTAAGCACTTTGAAATGAAAGATATGGGTGAGGCATCCTTTGTGATTGGAATTGAAATATTTCGTAATAGATCACAAGGAGTGTTAGGATTGTCTCAGAGAACATATATTAACAAAGTCTTAGAAAGATTTAGAATGGAAAAATGCTCTGCATCAATTGCTCCAATTCAGAAGGGAGATAAGTTCAGCCTTATGCAATGCCCTAAAAATGAATTGGAGCGTAAAGAAATGGAAAATATTCCTTATGCATCTGTCGTTGGGAGTTTGATGTATGCTCAAACATGTACCCGACCAGACATTAGCTTTGCTGTTGGGATGCTTGGTCGTTATCAAAGTAATCCTGGTATGGATCACTGGAAGGCTGCAAAGAAGGTATTAAGGTACTTGCAAGGTACAAAGGGGCACATGCTCACTTATAAGCGATCTGATCACCTTGAGGTGATAGGATACACAGATTCAGATTTTGCTGGGTGTTTGGACACAAGGAAGTCCACATTTGGTTATCTATTCCTTTTAGCCGAGGGAGCTATTTCTTGGAAAAGTGCGAAGCAGACTGTCATTGCTGCATCCACTATGGAAGCTGAGTTTGTGGCGTGTTTTATGGCCACAAATCATGGATTATGGCTGCGAGATTTTATTTCAGGACTTGGAATTGTCGACAGTATTGCCAAGCCGCTGAAAATTTATTGTGATAATGTCGCAGCAGTCTTCTTTTCTAAAAACGACAAGTATACTAGTGGTGCTAAACATATTGATCTGAAGTATCTTGCCGTTAAAGAAGATGTTCGGGAACGAAGGGTATCAATTGAACAAGTAAGCACTAGATTAATGATTGCAGACCCATTAACTAAAGCATTGCCACCGAAGGCATTTCGTGAGCATGTTGAAAGAATGGGCGTTATTGAAAGCGGTTAACGTTATGTTAAGGTTGTGTTTTGAAATATTTGATACACAGAGCTCAATATAGTTTCGTTTCTGTATTAAAGTATCCTGTTTAGTTTATGAAGTATATATACATGAATGTTTTATTATGTTAATATAAACAGGATTTGTCTTTGACAAAGACATTATCGTGGACCATTATGAAAAGTTCATTATGAATCATATTGAGTTTGAAATTAGTATTGTGATACATGGAAGGGACTGCGTTAAATAAGTGACGTATTACCGCCATGATTCTTATTAATTTCTAACTTAACGATGACTTATGTTATGACCAATATAACAAAGGAATTAATTTATACTATGCATATTATGTTTCAAGTTCATTATTAAATTTATGACTTATGAGCCAAGTGGGAGAATGTTAGAATAATTATTATTATTATTATTCTATGGTTCAATATGTTTTATTGTGACTCATAATTAAATATCTATTTATGATTTAATAATGAGATAATCCCCTGATTGGTCAGTTAAGAAGATAAGATTGCAGTTTCAACTGCATATCATCAGGTTTACGTTGATGGAACGTATTATTATTTATATTTCATTCTGAGACTCTGGTCCTCTCCCCAACCTCTGTAAAAAACTAAAAAACTCTCTCCATCAGAGAATTAGATTAAGTGAATGTTAAAGGTCTGAAGGGAGAAACCAAGTTTCTAACTGAAGCAACTACGGGAAAACAATGGAGCCAGGTATGTTCCCAGAATGCTATTTAAATACAGTATGTGAAAGGCATGTGTTCTGAAGATCTTATGTTTTAGGATTAACTTACAGTGATGACTTCTTTAGCTATTTTTCCTTTTATTCATTTATCTTTAAGATTTTCATAGTTGGAAAGAGTTGGATCCCAACTTTTATTTTCTTTCTTCTTCTTCTCTCAAAAGGTTGAATCCCCAATCCAATAGCCCCTCACACTCCGGTCCGATCCGACAAAATATATTAGGAGGATGTAAATCATGGTGACTCAATAGCTCACCAGGAGCCAAATGTCGGTATGCACAAAGAATCTACCCACTTTAAACGTAATCCTTACACTACTGCTACAATGTTCAAACCTTGGTCTCTCCTCCTAAATATTTTCTACCTGAACCAATGAACTTGTATTCTATTTCTTCATAATGTACAAGGCCGTGTAAACTAGCCACCTCTTTGTGATATGTAAATTACCGTGATGACTTTTTGTACATGATTAGTTAATTAATTGACAGTAATTTTATGCGATATGATACGATGGTTTTTATTTTTATTTTAAGTTTTTTAAAATAATTTTAGCTTCCGTTGAGAAATAAGTATTTTAGTTACCACATTTAAAATAATTAATGAAATAGTGTTTTACCCATGCAATGCAGGGAAAAAAAATATATTATTATGGATTTAAATAAAAAATTATAAAAATAAAGAGATGCTAATAAAATGTACAATATAATAGAATAGTTGGACTACCACATATTTGGTCGAAGTATATATTTAAAATTTCCAAATACTCTGTCGGGTCGGGGTATGGAAGGCTCTTAAGGTTGGGGATTCAGCCTTTTGGGAGAAGTATATATTTAAAATAAGTAATAAACTAATATTTTACCCATGCGACGCATAAAATATATTATTATGAATTTAAATAAAAAATTATAAAAATGAAAAGATGCTAATAAAATGTACAATATATAATAGTATAGTTGAACTATCATATATTTGGTCAAGTATCTATTTTCATATATATGGTAGTCCAACTATACTATTATTAATGATGATGTATATAACATTCTAATACTCACAGTACAAGGGTTATGACCGTTATGTAATATAATCTAAATTAAATGACCTCTAAATTTTGATAAAATAGTACTTGCTTAACTCTTATTTCAAATGTATATATTATATGAAAATAGTTAAGAATTTTCATATTCGTCGAGGTGAATTGGTTAACCATATTAAAAATATCTCTTCATCTCATTTTATATGAAGCGTCAACAAGATTTGGTTAAAATTATTTACAATTTAATTTTTAAAAAATATTAATTTGGGAATAGTTAATACAATTTATATATTTAAAAATTACATTAACATTTTTATTAAAAACAAAAAAAAATGTAAATTTAAAAATTATAATTAAAAAAAATGTGAATAATGATTTCACTAACAAATGGTGGATATATCATATAAAATGAGAAAAGAGGAGTATCAAATTGTATCATTTGAGAAAATTTTTAATATTAATATTTCATTGAGTAGTTTAAAATGAAACTTTTTAGAAAATCAACATAAAGAATGGTTAAAGTTATAAGAAAAAATTTAATGCACCGTCAGTATGTGCGCAAATGCAAATCATATTCATATATAGATATGATCATATGAATGATATCACATTAATAAATTTATTTATATGAATGTATATAAAGTACAATTAAACAAATTATTGGAGTCCCTCGTGGCTTAGTATAGTTGGTTCGTTGTCGGATTTATAAAAGATCATAAATGGAGGCGGCAAGTTTGAATTGGATCTTTTGTGCGCATATGAAGACTATGATCTGAACGGTAGGCTAATTGCGCGATTTATCTCCGCAGAAACTTTAGGGGCGGGATTTCACGAGCTTAGGATTAGTCCGGCAAAACTGGATCACCTAAGTTTTTTATTTAAAAAAATATTATTGGAGTATGGGACACTACTTGCTCCCTGATATATTTTATGCAGAAAAAGAAGGGCTCCAACTGACCATTGTATTGGTTAGTAGTACGTAAAATAATTTTATAGTGCGGGTGGTTAAAACCAAGCATTATACGACGCTACAACATACATTGATCCCATCGCCGGCCCAAACAAGAAATCGAAACCTTAACATCGAAGGAAGAAAGACACAAATGATATAAAGATTGGATTTGAAGAAATTTATTGTTTATTAGTACCCAGAAGGGACTGTGCAGGCAGATCAGAGTAGAAAAAAAAAATGTGCTTTAACTTGGCATACAAAATCAAGAATGGAAAGATTGTGTTGAAGAAATTCAAGAATGAAGATGAGGATGATGATAATAAGGCATTACTAGCAAAGGAGATTGAGAGATGGAAGAAGCAGCAGCAGAACATAGCCAAGGGTGATGATGACAAGGCAATCACCAAGTAAGACCCTTTGGATTTATTAGCTATTAACATTGCTTGTAATAAAGACGAACCCATGGCAGCAAAAGGCTGAAATTTACTATATCTATTTTTGTTTTTTTTTTTTTTTATTTAGAAAATTTACAATAGACTATGTATACTTGTTCTGGAACTGGAATTGCATAAAATGATGCAATTACAGTTCTGGGATATGGAATGTTACACTAAAAAAATATAAAAAGAATGATGATGGGGGACTATGAAGGTTATGTTAGGAGGCTCAGAATTTAGCTGACACTTTCTTTCTGCAAGTAGCCTAAAAGTTGATCATCAAGAAGCTAAGTGGATATGATTATGAGGATGAATGGAGTTGAATGAAATGTGCCCTTTGCCTCCTAGTGTAAGGAACAGCTCTGTGATATCCAAGGGAAGTTGTTGTTGTTGTTGTTGCTGCTGATTTTCTACTTGCTTCTTCGTCTTCTCTGCATCTCAACTTTCCTTTACAGCTTCTTGTTGTAACTGATGATGAACAAGTATGCCATTTTTCTTTCAATGAATTCTGAGTGAAATTCAAGAAATCAGACATCTCCATAATCCATACTTTTACACCATTACATAATTAATCTCGCTTTCTGTGCACATACTAGTGACAATAAATATCAATGTTGCATAAGGGACGCTGCTTAGGTGGCTGAATAATCCAAGTATTTAGGTTGTCATAATTCCAAAACTAATCAAATACATATATTTGATAGTTAGTTGAGTACATGACTGAAGAAATATAGAAGAGGTTCAACTGAGCAGGCAAAAGAAAACCACTCTGCCGAGTTGGGCGCCCAACCTAGGACGACTAATCGACCGACCAACTAAAAGCTGCTTATGACTGAAATTGCCTCAGCCTAGAGACGACTAGCGCTTAGGCGGCCGCCTAAGCCGATTTTTACAATATTGATATATATAATTACTATACAAACTCACTACTAATTTAAATTTTTAGTTAAAACGGAATGTTTCTATCAATTCATCATACCATTGCAGTTCTGCTTCTCGTCATAATGTTAGGCGCCCCACGGCATTCGTTATTCACCATACCCAGGAGGCTCGACTCCTAGTAGTTATAATATTACGAGATGTATCAGTCCATACACTTATCAATGGAATGATCAAATAAAATGAAGGTTAATGAATATTATTCAATTAATTACCAGAAACATTACTGTTGCGCAATGCTTGAGGACCTCCATATTCATGCGAACGTCATCCAAACTCCTAGAAATAATCAGTCATAGTTTAAACAAATGTTAGCGTTAAATCTTCCTTTGATCCAATAAATTATGTTTCCATTGTCATTTAGATTTTCTCTAACCTGTGTTTCTGCTGTCCAAGTCCAAAGTATTCTGCTAAACTTGCCATCTAAATGTCAATACCACACTTATCAAAGAGATTATTATTTATGTATATAATAAAAGCAAATACCAATTTTGGTCCCTGGAGTATTACCAAAATGATAGTTTTAGTTCACATGTTTAATTTTCATCTATGACTATTGTTTTCGTACCAAAATCGATCAAGCTGATCACTCTTCCGTTTAAAACATGCGGGATTATGTAATTTGTAAGAGTATTTTCATCCGTTCATGTATAATATGTCGATTCCATTAATATATGAATAGACAAAAATATGCTTATAAATTACAAATTCGGACATGTTTTAATGGGAGACCCAAAATTATCATTTTGCTAATAGTGGATCAGAATTGGCATTTGCTGTAATAAAGTCTAGGCTTTCTGGATAAGAATATAGTATACACAATATACCTTCATATTGCCAGCTCTTCTGCCAAATTTCTGTGTTAAAATGCCCAAAGAATCGATGGTTCCGACAGGCAGCGGCGCAGGGCGGCCGACGGCAGCAAAGGCCTCCTTAATACGAACACAGTCGAATCTTTGAATGTTATGTCCTGCCCATATCCTACCATCCATAATGTCGAATATCTTATCCGCAACTTCCTCAAAATGGGGCGCATTAGCTACCGCTCCGCGTGTTATTCCGCCGGACCGCCCTGATCTTACCGCCACGGCCGACAAGTCCCTCGGCCTGATCAGGGTGCAGTAGCTCTCCAGCTCTGCCAGCCTTCGCGGGCAGACCACAATTGCGCCGAATTCTAGAACCCAAAACCTTTGTCCTGCCTTCTTGGGAACCGTCGTTTCCAAGTCGAAAAACACCATCTGTGATGCCCTTTCGTTGCTCGCCGCCATTCTTTTGGTTTCGCCTAGACTAGAGTTTTGGGTTTAAATTATAAAGCCGTCGTGGAAGAATACGATTGAAACGATGGCTGGGTTGGTTTACTATATATAAAGAGAAGACAAGAATAATGAATTCATGGGATGACGATGGTGAATAAGAATATTCTTTCATGCGTTAGGGAGATTGATTGTCTTGTAATTCAAGTCTTTCTAGTTTTGGTGTTCGGATCAAGTTGTCCCTAGCCTGTTTTCTACTTGTTCATAGCTCTGTTTGCCAAAATTGTAAAATTCAGACTTTAGTATAAAAATAACCTTCAGATTCTATACCAAAAATTGATACATTCTGTACTTGCAATAAGATAACTACAGGCAAATAAACTACTATTAACTGCATATATATAATAAATAACTATAGACACATAATATGTTAATTAACTTTTTTGAATTAGGACTCACAATGTACATATATTGTTATCTGCATATATAGAATGTTTTAACTACAAATACAAAATTTTTTAATCGGAACTCATAAAAAATATGAACCTTGATCCATTGTTATCTGCATGTATTGAATGTTTTGCACTACTTTTGCTGCGCTTGTTTTAATGTAATCCGTCTTTCTTTATCTTCACTCTTTTGAGGCCAGGGGTGTTCCAAGTTTTTGGTGAAACTTTTCGCAAACAGCTATTGGAACAATCCAATCCAAGTAACCGTATTGCATGTTCTCTTTTCTCTTACGTCCCTTAATTAATTAATATATAGTAACCCCCAATAGTGGGGCACGCATGCTAACATGGCGACACGCCACACGCAAAATCATATTTTGACCTGTCAAAGATGATGCAAGCTTGGCCCCGTTGTTTTACTCTTTGAAGTCATCCAAAATTACCAGCAGGAATAGGCATATTCTTAAAAATAATGGACAAAAATAAACTTTTAAAATTTGAACAAATATAGGCAAAATTCAATTGGAAATTGTGATTTTGGTGTTCACCAGATCACAAATTAAATATGTGTGATGGTGATATGGACCAGGGAGGCCCGTTTTATTGAGAGAGTCAGTCTAACCACCCAAACGGGTGTCCATCTTTATGGGTAATGTGTTGGCCCAACAAGAATAATGGAATTCTATCGGTACCTCAAGCATAACAACACAAGTCCCAAACCACCAAGCCAATCAAGATCTTATGTATTAAAAGGTAGGAAGCTCCACTTATGCATGGGAGTGTCAAGATCTTGTGCATTAAAGGGTAGAAAGCTCCACTCATGTATAGGAGTGCGCTGGAAGCAAGGTAGGGGGGACACGTGTGTGGTCCAGAATGAAGGCTGTCAAATGCCGTCCATTTGTCAACCATCTGTGAATCTTTCAACAGTATAAATAGGTATCCTTCCCTCCCTTTTAAAGGCACCTCTTAGCTCACTAAACCCCCCTCAGTCCATTGGTTTGAGTGTTCAACCCCTACTAGCACACTAGGGTTCGAGTCTTATAGGTAACATATTTAGTTTTATTTCACTTATTAATTCCGGATCGTTATGTTGTGCATCGGTATGCACCATGCATGGTGCATACAGATGCAAAAACGACGTCGTTTTATTAAAAACACATATCCCACTTTAAAAAAAAAAAAAAATCAGTTTCGATTCTAGAATTTTAGTTCATAGATTCTGGAATTTTAGTTCATAGATTCTGAAATTTTAGTTCATTGATTATGGATATTTAGACGTGAATCGAAACTAATTTTTTTTTTCATTCATATATGCTGGATATTTAGTTCATTCATTATGGATATTTAGTTCATTCATTATGGATATTTAGTTCATTCATTATGGATTTTTAGTTCATTCACTCTGGATTTTTAGTTCATAGATTCTGGAATTTTAGTTCATAAATTTTGGAATTTTAGTTCATAAATTTTGGAATTTTAGTTCATCGATTCTGGAATTTTAGTTCAAATTATGTACAATATAATGTTGTTGTTGGGAATCGAAACTAAATTTTTTCTTTTAAGTGAGACGCGCCTTTTTAATAAAACGACGTCGTTTTTGCATCTATGCACCATGCATGATGCATACGGATGCACAGTATAATTTGCCATTAATTCCCTTAGCTCGTTTAGTTATTATTTTTGGCCTTATTCCATTCCTTGGCCCGCGTTCTTTGTATTTGGGCCGTTATTCTGGGCTTGTACGTACTATTTTGGGCTTAGCGCCCCGGGTAATAAAGTTATTCTTTACCTCCCCGTTCTATATTTCTATACCCGATTTATGGTGGACGCGGTCCCAATAAAACCAACAAAATGTGTATAACCGATTAAGAATTTATTATATTAATAAATATAATATGCATTAAGAAAGTCTTCCCAGCAGATCTTTATCAGAAGAAGATCCTTCACTAAAAGAAAGTCTTATGAGAATATATTATGATATCTCATTCAATTCCTTTTTTTCGATCAATTCGTTTTGACAGGATCCTTCCAGGGAAAGGAACTTCTTCCAAAATTTAAAAGTTCATCAGAAGGATTTTTCATCATTTTTTAATCATTCGAATCATAAAATTCCTACCAATCATAAATACTATTTTCGACTTCATACCACCAAAATATTATTTATACTTCTGGTAAACATATCTGAATTAATATATTCAACCATTTACTATATATATAAATATTGAGTTAATACCCAAAATGGTCCATCGACTATACCATAATTACCAATTTGGTCCTCAACTACCATTCTTATCCAATTAAGTCCTCAACTATGTAACTTTTACTCAATTAAGTCCTCAACTATACAATTCTTACCCAATTTAGTCCTCAACTATACAATTCTTACCCAATTGGTAATTACGACATAGTTGAGGGACTATTTTGGGTATTAACTCATAAATATTCAACACAAACACATACGGTATGTGTTTGAACCCATTTTTTAGTACTCCCTCTGTCCCGAATTATGTGTCCTATTTACTTTTGGCACATATTTTAAGGCAGTGAAAAAAAAACTCTCACTTTACATTTTTACCCTCAAACACCCTGACAACTTTGCACTTTCCCATCTCATCTATTCATTTCTTCATCTTTCTTCAGTAAAAAATTTCTTTATCTAATCTCTATATTTCTTCAATAAACAATTTCTTTATATTCATATAAAATATTGGTACTACTCTATATACAAGAATAAACAAACTGGGAACTGTAGAGGTTCGTGAGCCATGGCAGTGGAGGAATCTCTTCGCATTCAAACATTCAAAGAAGTTCCGTCTGCGGAAGAATTTGCCTCCTGTATTGAACCGAAGACCGTCCTAGCTGTATCGTCTCCTACTTAGAACTTAATTTACTGCACTATCTTTACAAATCCGAAAATGAACTTGCTTATATTTTTATTTTGGGAAAAAGGTTAAAAAAAAACATACAAACTAGGAACTGGGAAAAAAATATGAAAAATAGAAAGGGAGATGGAGTGTTTGCAACTCAGTAAGGAAGAAAGAAAAAAAAATAAGGAGAGAGGGGGTGAGAATAATGAAGAAAAGATAAGAAGATTAAAAATGGGTAACTCAGTAAGAAGAAGAAAGAAAAAAATAGAGAGAGAGGGAGTGAGAATAATGAAGAAAAGATAAGAAGATTAAAATGGGTAAAAGAAATAGGGGATGAAGATGGGAGGAAGGTAAACATAGCACTTCGTGATTCGTGAACATCTCTCTATGTAATTTGATAGTAAAGCCCACTAATAAATACTTGTAAAGGGCAAAGTGGGAAAAGTAGAAATATAATAATGTATATTTTTGGAAAGTGGACAATATTTTGGGACAGATTAAAAAGAAAAGTAAGACAGATAAAATGAGACAGAGGGAGTATCATTCAGACTAACGGATTAGTCAATTAATGTGCATGACGTGGGAGTTTAAATGCATATAAGATATGCATGGTGTAGCATACATATAATGTGAGTGTACGGGTGTACAATGTTATCTATGGGGCCGAAGATTAGAGATTATGAGACGTAATATACAATAACAAGTAACTAGTCACTAGCCTTGAGAAATTAACAAAAAGCTAAGCAAGCATAATATAAACAAGATATAACAAACACATAAACAAGAGATAATACAAAATTAAATAAAAGAAAAGCTAGAGAGAAAAATCTAGTAGATGCAAGCGAACTTATAGGATTATGAGAGAACACATAACCAAGGAAATGAGGAAATGCACATAGGAATTCTTGTCTAAAAATCATTCTCATGATCATTTAAACAAGAATTAGGACTAGGAATTGCTCACTCTCATGACGTATCAATTTCAAGTCATTCAACTACAACAAATATCTAAATCCCCATATTCCCCATATTTTCATAGTGGGAAATAGAGATTATGCAAGGGATTACTTCGAATTTTGACCCAACTCTCATTGTGACCAAGAATATAATCCTCTAAAAACATGCTAATGAACGTGACCAATAAAATATTGACAATAATCTAGCACAATTCCTTCATAATCTCACGAACCCTAACTTAGGCATTTCCACCCATTGTGCAATAATCACAAATAAAGCATCTAAATAGATAATACAACCCTAACCCAAGCCTCAAAACTAATTACTCGCACATATTAAGCTTTGCAATATCTCGCGATCACACGTACAGATCTTTCCTATGTTGTTAATCGCCTTTGTCAGTTCATGCACGCACCCACAACGGATCATTGGGGTCTATTGAAGCGGGTTTTACGCTATGTCAAGGGAACCTTGGATTATGGGTTGCGATTGTCTGCGTCTACCTCCTCCGCCATTCATGAGTTTTCAGACTCTGATTGGGCCGGTTGTCCCGTGGATAGGAAGAGTACTAGTGGGTATGCCGTATTCTTGGGCTCCAATCTTATTTCATGGCTCTCCAGGAAACAACGCACGGTCGCCCGCTCTTCGACTGAAGCCGAGTATAAAGCCTTAGCTGATGTCTTTGCCGAGGTCACATGGATCGTGTCACTTCTCCGTGAACCGGGGTTGCACTCTGGGGATCCTGCCACCCTATGGTGTGACAACTTAGGTGCTACTTACCTTTGTGCGAATCCTATTTTTCACGCCCGGACGAAGCATGTGGAAATTGATTTCCACTTTGTCAGAGACAAGGTTACAGCAGGAGAATTTATTGTCAATTTCGTCTCTACGAAGGATCAACTTGCAGATATCTTCACCAAACCGCTTCCAGGACCGCTGTTCGTGGCTCTTCGTGACAAGCTCAGTGTGGCTACGCACCACCCTTGTGCTTGAGGGGGGTGTGTGAATAATGTTATTATTATTAATGTTTATCTTATTATTATTATTTGTACATAGTTTGGTTTAGTCTCCTGTGGTAACCCTTTTAGATAGGAGTTATTTCAGCTTTCTATTTCATATAACATTGTAATTCTTATCTCTTCTGAACTGAATGAAACAATTACTCTCATCATAAATATATCAACATCACAAGTATAAAGCATAAACGTTGCAAATGAAGAGATAAAAGGGAAATGAAACTTATCTATTGAAAAAAAAAAAAAAGTGAAATGATGACATCCAAGCTTCAAATTTAAGATTACAAGCTTCCAAAATGTTAAAGAACATAAATCAAGCCTAATCTAATCTAAAGATATGAAAGGAAAGGAGGGAGAGCAACTAGGGCTCAATCATGGGTCAAAACCGAGTAGAAATGACTCAAATTGCGCTTAATAAATACTAAATTGAGTTTCTGCAAAATTTGGCATTGGAAAAATATCTCATAGGTTTGCCCTTCATACTCCTATTAGTTTATATCTAAATTTACATACTAAGATCAAGTATGCCTTTTATTTGTCTTGTAATGGGTCTAATTGTGAAAGGTTAACAAAGAAGGGGTATGGAAAGTAAATAACGGAGAGAAATTAACATTTATTCACTTTTGAAGCTAGAAGAGATATAGGATCTATGAATTAAGGAGAAAATAACACTTGACAAAGTAAATCTCTAAAGTGGTGGGTTGACTACAACATTCAAAATAATAGAAACAATCTTCAATTCTTATTTCTTCTTCCACTAGTACAGAATGAGTCATCTGTGTCTGTTGGACAAACCAATTTGCATTACAGATGACGCATATAGGTAGTACTTTAACATATGCAGAAAGTTTATTAAAAATAATAAATTAATACTTTTTGCATCTATTCCTAGATGGAACTGACGCATAAAGTCAATTTATTTATTCAAGTTAATTCTATTTTTAGTCCTAGATTTATAAGTGACAATCCACTTTTAATCTTTTTTTATTAGTACATCTACATTTGGTAATAGTATTATTGTGGCATGACCATTTTTGGTCATCCGTCAACAAAATCATTAAAATATCGTTAAATACAAAGACATTTTGGTCATTTTTATATAAAGTGAGTTGACCTCGCTATATTTTTATGTTTATTTTTTAAAAAAAAATCCGTAACTGAGACCAAAATTCCTTTGTAGTTAACATCATTAAAACTGTTTTGTTGATAGAGGATCAAAATTGGTCTTATCACAATAATACTATGACCAAATGTGAATGTTCCGATAAAAAAGAGTAAAAATTGACTGTCACCTATAAATTTAGGACCAAAATGAAACTAACTCTATTTATTATTTCAAAAGAGAATAGGTGTCCATCCCTATGGAAGAATAAACGCCTCTTGTCATTTTAAAAAATTTATTTTGATGAAAATACATTATTTTTTTCTCCGGTACACTTTCAACTTCATTTCTATCAATACTTTAATCTTAAATTTTATCAACACAATTAATGAATCAACACAACTAAAAAAATATTATAGGCACTCTTCACTAAAAAAAAAAAAAAAAAAAATACTCTCCCGGTCTCATTTTATGTGTCTGGTTTGATTAACAAGGCTTGAATAAAATTATTTTTAATTCAATTTTTCATAATATTAAGTTTAGAATTAGTATAAAAATTTTATATATTTAGAAACTACACAAAAAGTACTATTAAACACAAAAAAATCAAATTTAAAAATAAGTAAAAAATACTAAAGAAAATAAACAAAGAAGAAAGAGTTGATTTGACCAATGAATAGTAAGTAAGACAGATAAAATGGGACAGAGGGAGTATTTTGTTTTCCCTACCGCTAATAGTTTTCCTTTTAACATACATAATCCATACCGGCAAACTAACAATCATCCATAATATCTTTAAAAAAAAAAAAACAATCATCCATAATAATCCATATGGCTTCCACAATAATATAAAGGCAAAAACTTGTGTGAGACTGTCTCACGGGTTTCAATCGTGAGATGAGTCGGATCTTTGAATGATGTCAAAAATTCGATCCGTTAATCAAAGATTCGACATGTCTCACGGATTGTGACCCGTGAGGCGGTCTAACACAAGTGTTACCCTAATATAAATAATGCATCAATAGTACAACTTATTATCTTAACTTATAATCTGCAACAATTCATTCAATCCAACATCCACAACAATGCATCGGTTGATTATTATAACCTAGAGTTTGCTAGCGTTGGAGAAAACTTTTATAGAATGCAAACTGTTTAGGCTATTGATTTTGGAGTTATCAGGCTAACAATTTTTTGTCCAAACTCTAAAATCTTTCTCTTATCAAACTAGCCCATCCATCAATTTTCAGTTATATAGAGTTTATGAACTTGATGTTTATTAATGTAAGCTCAGGAAGCTATAAATAGTGTACATAGGAGGAAAGGTAGAGAATAAGTTACAACAACTAATATAACCTATACAGCTATTCAACAGGAGCTAAATTAGAACAAACACACAGATGAATAATGTGAGCCTCAACATCATTACCTGTTAAGGTAATATCATCCACATACACCAGGAAATAAACAATGACAGTATTAGTAGAATAGATGAACAAAGAAGCATCTATCTGCTTGTGACTTCACAAAGCCACAGCATAACAAGAACTGTGAAAGCTCCAAGTACCAAGCTCTAGGCGCCTGCTTGAGACCGTATAGAGCTTTAATGAGTTTACAAACATGGGACGGAAATGAAGGATCCACAAAGCCCTGTGTCTGTTCCATGAACACCTCCTCATGCAACGTCCTATGAAAGAACGCATTATTAATATCTAACTGGCGCAAAGTCCAGCGATTACTCAAGGCAATAGTCAAAACCACACAGATGGTCACTGGTTTCATAACCGGGCTATACGTTTCAAAATAATCTCGGCCAGTAGTCTACAAGAACCCTTTAGCGACAAGCCGTTCTTTATACCGATCCACCGACTCATCCGGTTTGCGCTTTACACGATAGACCCACTTGCAGCCAATTGGGACAGCTGCGCCGCGGGGAACCAATTGTCATGTTTTGTTACGTTGGAGCGCTTCAAACTCCTCATCCATCGCCTTCCTCCACCAAGCGTATTTAAGATCCTGGGCGACGGTAGAAGGTTCTAAAGTGGGAGGCAAGGGATGTGACGTGACTTGGTTAATGACATAATCAAAATACCTTGGATTCGGACGACGCTCCCGGGAAGAGCAGCGAAGATTATTCTGTGGTTGAGAAGTTTCGGAGGTTGTGACGGGCTGGGAGTCAGACACAGATTGGCCTGCATGTTGACCACTTTGTGGAACAGTGGTGGTCGACGAACTGGACGCAACTGACTGTGTTGGAACTGGAGTTGGAACTGGAATTGGAACTGGTGTTGAAACTGGAGTTGGAACACCCACCAGAGCAGGTTGAGGGTAGTCAGCTACGTTAGAGAGAGACGTACTCGGAGAAGACACAAAGGTCGGCGCGAGTGATTGTGCAGCTGGGGGAACGATCTCAACCTGTGTAGACAAAAGGGATGATTTGAACATAATATTGCGTGATTCAGAACCATGCAAATCAGATGGTGAGCTGTTAGATGCTTCATGCAAATCTTTATAAGGAAATACATGAGGCACAAACCTAACATGCCTAGATACATAAATAAGACTGGAACTAGGATCCAGACATCTATAACCCGATTGAGTGTTGGAGTAGCCAAGAAAGACACACGGACACGACTTCGGCTGTAGCTTCTTGGTGTTATAAAGGCGCAACCACGGGAAACATAAGTAGCCAAAAGGTTGTAACTTACTATAGTTAGGCGACTGATGAAACAGGACGTAAACCAGAGATTGATTACCTAAGATCGGTGTGGGGAACCGGTTGATGAGATAGACGGCTGCCTGAAAAGCGTAGGTCCAGTATGAGGACAACAGGGATGCGGAGTGAAAGAGGGCCATACCGGTTTCAACCACATGCCTGTGTCGTCGCTCTGCGACACCATTATGCCCATGAGTGTGTGGTGGGGTGGTGAAATGAGAAATACCATGGGTGTTCAGGCTGGAACGGTATAAGTTTTACAAATTCTCCCCCATTATCTGAGTAAATAGAGACAATCGGAAAGCTAACAAATTTTTCCACTAATTTTTTTAATTGAGTAAATATTTCAAAGACATCTGGCTTATGCTTCATGGGGTATAGCCAAATGTATTTTGAAAAGTGGTCAACAAATATTAGATAATAGTAAAACTCATCAATAGACTTTCCCGTAGGTCCCCATTGTAAGCATTGAAAAATTTAAGTAATATTGTTGGACCGTGGTGGATATTTAATTCTTAAATTAATTACTTTAATTAAGTTAATTGGACTAATATTTATTTAATCGGGTTAATTAAATGGCCCATTGAATATTTAATTAGTTTAATTACTTAATTAAATGTAATTGAATGTTGGATTGTTCGGCCCAAGTTGATGGAATATTTAATCGAGTTGGACCAGGCTGCTTGGATGAATTGGGTTGCTTAATTAGCGGGCTTGACTTGGTCTTGGCCTACTAAAATTATATGTGGATTATATAATTTTGAGGAATTCGGATTATTTGACATTATTTGAAATTTAATGAAATCATGAACCCGGACACAATGGTGTCCCGATACATTTCTTAATTTAATTAAAGAAATTAAATTAAATAAGGAATTAAGAGTTGGTTGGAGATTTTCTCTCACCCTCACCACTATAAATAGTGGTTTCATTTTCAAGAATTGGGGCTCTGGAAATCTGCATACTGAAGCTCTGCCGAAGTCTCGCCAGGATATCGTCTGGAACACGCCCGCAGTTGTACTGCGTATACCGCGCTGAGGAACACGCCACTTGAACACCGGAAGCCCTTCTTTGAAGATCAAGCTGCATATTAGCCCTTCATTGAGGAACAAGCTACCAACTCCGGAGGCCCTTCAGCAAGGAACTACTCCAGTTCGGCATACTCCCGAACTCGGCATACTTCCAGTTTGGCCATACTCCCGAACTTGACATACTTCCAGTTCAGCATACTCTGAACTCAGCACACTTCCAACAAGGAACTCGGCATACTTCCAGTTCGGCCATACTCTCGAACTCGGCATACTTCAAGTTCAGCATACTCTGAACTCAACACACTTCCAATTTGGCATATTCCAAATTTGGCACACTTCTAACAGGCATACTTGTAGCAGAGAATCATAGGACTTCTCATATACAGAGATTGTACCCCTTCCCGTTTGATATATACTTGATACTACTTGTAACCGATACTTTGAATTTTGAATATATACAATTCAAGTTTTTCGCGTTTACACACATACATCGGTATAGATTAATTGCAGAGGTTTAGTGCTAACAAGGGTATTTTTTGCGAAAGGTAATTTATGGCTTTTATGAATATTGCGGGAAGATTAGTAGAATTGTCGCAGAGATGACATAAAAACTGGAACATTATAGTGTTGCAACAGCCTATTGGACGGATGGCCAAACTGTTGGTGCCATTGAGACAGAGAGGACAATTGCGTAGTGTGTACAATTGGGTGAGAAGCAACAGGTCCATAGTGGACATCATTATTGTTCACTCCCTTCAGTAGCGTAGTCCCGGTTTGAAGATCCTTAACAAGAAAATGGGAACCAAAAAATTTCACATATACATGATTAGTCTTGCATAGTTGGGATATGGAAACCAAGTTAGTGTGTAACTGAAGAACATGCAAGATATTTTCTAAGGTAAGGACAGAGGATGGAGTAGGGATAACAGACTGGCTAATATGTGAAATATGTAGGGAATTACCGTCACCCAGGCGAACCTCATCAGGCCCATTGTACTCAGAGATTGACTACAGTGACTCAAGACTAGAAGTGGCGTGATGCGATGCACCGCTGTCAAACATCCAGGGTGGAGATACCTGCGCGGACTGGACTATAGGCGGCATCTGGGCGGTGAGGATGTTATGCTCTTTCAGGAACCTAGCAAGCTTGCGGCAAACTTTCGTTTCATGACCTGCAAAGTTACAAAACTTGCAGCTAACAGTGGGCCGATTAGTGCCGCCTTGTTGCCAAGTCAATCTGTTGGCTCCGTAGTTGTTAGTATTGGTACGGGCATTTCGATTGAAGTTCAATTGTCGGTTGTTCCGAAGGGACGAAGTCCGCTGGGTAGCATCGGCAGTTGCTAACAACTGGCGTGAATCATCTGCGTCCTTCAATTGACGTTCATGGTCTGTTAGGACATCGGCTAACTCACCCAACGAGAGACGTTTTTCACGAATGCGGATTGCAGAAATAATGGAGTTGTACTCCTCTCCTAGCTGAGTCAGAATGTACACGAGCAAATCTTCCTCAGACACCGGACACTGAGCCAAGGCAAGATCGTCAGCTATGGCTCGCATATCATTGAGATATGCTGAAATAGACTGAGAGCCTCTCGGGTTTCTGGTTAGCTTTGCCTTGAGGGAGATAATGCGTCATCGGGGCCACTAGCATAACCTGCAACAAGGCGTTGCCACGCATCATGAGCCGTTGTGGCCGACGAGATGAGTGGCTGGATTGTATCAGTACAGCTTCCAAGAAGCGCACTAACAATAATTTGGTCTTGATGGTACCAAATTAAATGATTAGGATTGGGGACGGATTGAGCATCGTCCGAGAATTTGGCCGATTCCTTGGTGGAACCTTCAACGTAGTCCAGGAGATTGAGGCCAACAAGGGTGGCGTGAACCTGCCGGCGCCAAACTGGGAAGTTGGTGGTGGTAAGTTTGATAGGAAAGTGAGTGGGAGCATTTAGCTGGATGATCTCATTGGTGTTGGTGGAAGCCATTGATTAGAAAAAAAAATTCTTTCGTAGGATATTTCAGTCTCTGGATACCATATAGAGTTTATGAACTTGATGTTTATTAATGTAAGCTCAGGAAACTATAAATAGTGTACAGAGGAGGAAAGGTAGAGAAGAAGTTACAACAACTAATCTAACATATACAGCTATTCAACAGGAGCTAAATTAGAACAAAGTCAACAAACACACAGATTGATATCCCTACCAAAAGTATCCATAAACACATGATATATGCAATTGTATATTTTTTTGAATTTTAAAAATAATTTTAGGAAATATATGAAAAAGCATTTGGGAAAATGCATTTTTGATTTGGCAACACCAAAATCGCATTTGTCAAACAAGTTTTGTCTAAATTTCAAAAATTGTTCATTTTTGTCCACATTTTCAAAATATGCCTATTTTTGTCAATTTCCCTTGAGTCATTTGGTTTAGTCGTATGAAATGACTCATCCAAAGTCATGGACTCAAGCCTTAGTGGAGACAGTATTGACTCTTTATGGTTCAATAGGTTGAGAAAATAGATATAAACAGATATTACATTGTAATAAAGTTACTAATACTAAAAAAAAAAATTTATAAATAAGAAAAAAAAAATCAAATGAGGTGTTTATTAGAAACAACTTTAAAAAATTAGGCAACATGTTAACCATTAAATTCGTTGAAAGGTTATAATTTCAAATATTTATTCTATAACTTTCGAAAGAAAACTTTTTTTTTTTTTAATCTCTAATATAGTAATATATAGGTATGCCAACAAATTCTCTTATAAGGATCCGTGAAATGGATCAAATTTTTCGTATTGTACTATTCATTCTAAGTATTAAAATTTTATTCATAACTAACTTATCAACTCCTAATATGACATTTTGATTTAGGAGTATTATAATTTTCATTAAAAGTATCACATTTTCCTTACTTATCAACTCTTATATCATATTAATGTTACTCTTTCTCACATAAGTAATACTCAATTAAAATCTATCACCGATAATGTTACACTTTTTCTCATAAATAACAGTTTAGATAAAATCTTAAATATTACATTTTAATTTAAAAGTATTATAATTTTTTCTCAAAAATATTACATTTTTTCTTGTAAATAATGAACAATTTATTCCCGATTAGTATATTTTTCAATATAAATATTATATTTTCTTATTGACATGACTCGTTTAACTGGATACTCATCACCCAACTTTTCAACATGAAAACAAGAAGACAAAAAAAAAAAAAAAAAAAAAAAAAAGATATACTCTACACATTCTTAACTATCTAAAAAGAAGAATTTGGTCACCTGGCCTCTAACTTTTAATTAATATTTCTAACTAACAGAGAATCACATTCCTAGTTAACTCAAAATTTTCAAGTCAAAACCAACACATAATCATATTTTTCATTCTCACATTTTAAAATTTTCAAAAAATGTAAATTTTCTTGGTTCTTTAGCCTTTACTTCAAAGAAAATTGTGTGAGAATGATGAGAACGTGTATTCTGTGTATTGATAATGATAGAAGACTCAAAGATAATAAATACAATAGAGATCTATCTATAACACACAATATAGAGAGTCCAAGATAGAATATAATACTACTAAATGATATATTCCTAATACTCCCCCTCAAGCTCAAGTCGGGTGACTAACAACATTGAGCTTGTAACGCAGCAGAGTAAACCGAGGCCCAGCCATGGGCTTAGTGATCAGCGATCTGGTCCTGGGTAGAAATGAAATTAACCCGAAGCTCCCCCTTGGCCACCTTATCACGCACAAAGTGGTAGTCTATCTCAACATGCTTTGTACGAGCATGAAAGACAGGATTAGCACAGAGATAGGTGGCGCCCAAGTTATCACACCACAGCTTGGGAGACACAGATAGAGGCAAACCCAACTCACGCAGCAAGGCAACTAACCAGGTGACCTCAGCCGAGACATCCGCCAACGCCTTGTATTCTGTCTTAGTTGACGATCGAGCCACAGAAGACGGCATCCGGTTTATAAGATAGACTGCCGTTTCAAACGCGAACTCCCAGAAACGGGAAGGAACAGAAGCGTGGGCCATGGTCGCTAGACATGGTGACTGGTTCACCCCTCGCCGTCAAGGTCGCCACCAACGGCCGGTATTCCGATCGGAGCCCACAAAACAGATACATATTCTGGTCATCCAAGGTCACCGACCGGCCGGCCAACTCCAAGTCTTCAACAATCACCTACGCGCGGCGAAGATAATCCGCCACGAATTCGTCGCCCTACCAGAGACCCTGAAGCTGCCCAAGCAACCAGAGAACTCGGGCCCGCGACGTGGAACCGAATGCCTGCTCGACGGCCAACCACACCTGCCGAGATGTGCACTTACCGACTGCCAAGTGCATAACCTCGTTGGAAAGCGACGAAATCATCATCGAGAGGATGGCTTGATCCTGTTGTCTCCATGCGGCAGCCGTAAGACCAGAAGAGACAACCGGTGCTGGCGGAGGCTGCTGCTCACCAGACGGCGACACGGACAGTACCACAGCGGCGGTTGGGCACGGAAAAGAACTATCGACAAATCCCAATAAGTTCTGACCAGTGAGAAAGGGTACGAGCTGTGTACGCCAAAACAAATAGTTCCGGGATGTCAATTTAATAGAGATAAAATGGTGGGCAGACGAAAGATTGGTGTTTGCAATAAGGGGAACGTGAAGTGCGGCATCAGAAACAGTCCGCTCAGAAGAAACATGGGCAGAACTGTCAGTAGGGTCGGCCATAGGAGAGAACCTAAGCGACTGATACCAGATGAGAACGTGTATTTTGTGTATTGATAAAGATAGAAGACTCAAAGATAATAAATATAATAGAGACCTATCTATAACACATAAGATAGAGAGTCCAAGATAAAATATAATACTACTAATAAGAATAAAAGAAAGAAAAATGGTATTTCGATATTTAAAAAAAAAAATGGTATTACAATTTAGAATTCGTAATAATATCCCATTGGATTAGAGTTCTTAGAATTTTGTTGAAAGAAATTAGTGGGATCTAAGAGGGATCAATGCTTTCCTGATTCTCTCAACTGCTGCTTGCAAAACGGAGAGTGAAGACGATGCGTAGGAGATCCGGATACATTTGTCGTCCCCAAATGCTTCTCCTGGCATCACAACAACCTGCAATTTAATCAATCCACAAAACTAAATTAATTAATCATCTAATCATAATGTAATTAATATAAGCGAACAACCGTACCCTTTTAGATAATGAATGATCTTAGGTAGCTAGGCCATGATTTTCAGAAAATATGCTTCTCCACAAAAGAGAAATCTCTATCCCCGGAACCCCTATACCATGATCAAATAAGATTATAGAGGATAAATCATGGTCATTCAGAGGTTTATTAGATGGGATGATCAGTGTCTCCCAACATAGTCGTCTTGTGAATTTTTTGTAGCCTGTTTTTGTAAATAAATGAGATCTTACCAAAAGTATAATTATTCTAATCAATTAATTAGGAGAGGAGAGAGAAGCGAAAATTGAATTGTAACTTTGTTAATCAACGAAGTTTGGAAAAAAGTTGCAAAATTAATGGAGGAAGGAAGAATCTTGCTCGGGTGGTGCGCGATTTGGGAAAAAATAAAATAACTAATGAGTTTTAGGTAAGATAGAAAGAGGCATGAAGAAATGTGGGCTTAATTGTAGATCTTTTTTTAGCAACTAGGTTAAAAATAGATATTGAGCTCTTTAAAATTGAGGCCATGTGTTGTTGAGCATTATACACGAGCCCTGCCTGGCTGCCTACCAAGAAGGTGAAACTCAACACTAATTAGCAAGACTCAATCCCATGTCCTTTACACAATCTACCAGTCAATAACCAACAGGTGTGAGCTCCAGAAAAATATACTTACTTGAGCTTTATCCAACAAATACTGGCATATGGCCTCTGAATTATTCACACTGCCAAACCCATCAACCTCCACTCCATAACAACCACTGACGTCAATAAACAAGTAGACGGCTCCCTACAAAGCAAATACAAGTCAAGAGGGACACACATATGCATGGCTTGCTTTTCTTTTTCCCTTTGATCAGTTTACAGTTAGTTACCTGAGGTTCTGAAAATTTGAGTCCTTCCATTTCCCCAAAGCTTTTGACTAGAAAATCACGTCTCTCTTGGAATGCTTTTACCATTGTTGCAACAGCTTCTCCACCAGCATATCCAAGCCCCAGAGCAGCAACACCTGCCTTCTGAGAAATACTGCTCGCACCTGAAGTGAACTATACAATTGCAAATCCAATTACATTATTACCCATACACAAGAATTGAAGCAATCGATCATAATTTGGTTTCACAAACAGTATGTATGAAGCAACTAGCAGGTAGGGGCAACCCAACCGAGTTGGTCAGATTGTTGACTTAGTAACCACATGGTTACAAGTTCCACTCATATATAGTAGGAGCAGCCTATTGGCCTAGCTTCTTGGTTTGGCTCGGACAGCTATGGACAATCTAGATTATATTGATTTACCTTCTTGTGGTCTTTTGATGGCTAGGAATCTAAGATCACAAGCCGGCCAGAGTTTACCCAGTACACTCTGAGTAATGGTGGTGGGTTTCTCTCGTGATCCAAAAAGAATAAAACTTGTTGGTAGGTGTACCTGGCTCTGGATCTTGCTGCATGAAGCAATGATATCTTTAGGACCAGCAAGGTACCCTAGCCTCCAACCAGTCATTGCAAAGGCCTATAAATTAGCAATAAGCTTCTCCAATTCATCACTATGTATGTATTATTCATCATGTAAATTGAAGCAGTAAAAATAGAATATGGATGGATGGAGTATATATGGACCTTAGAGAAGCCATTTACAGTGAGAGTCCTCTCCAGCATTCCAGGCAACAATGCAAAGCTTGTATGAGTAGCCGGGGGATATATAATGTGTTCATAAGTTTCATCAGAAAGCACCTAATGAGAAAGTTTCATCACATCCATGAGGCTTGGAATTGGTTTGAATTCATGTTCTCCATATAAATGTCATTGTTGGAGATAGATTTCTGGATTAATAATTAGAAAGGTACCAGAAGTCTGGGATGCCTGGCTACGATCTGAGAAATGTGTTGAAGCAATTCCCGTGGGTAAACAGAGCCTGTTGGGTTGCATGGAGAGCAAAGAGTCAAGATTCTTGACTTGTCAGTGATGTTGGATTCAAGAAGTTCAGGGTCCAAAAGGAAATTTTGTGATATGCTGGTGGGTAGAATCACAGGATTTGCATCTGCCAACCTTGCCATTTCTGGGTAACTAACCCAGGACGGAGATGGAATCAGAACCTGAATGGAAGATAGAACACATGCCATCTGCCTCTAAGCAAATATATATTTGGAAAATTTTTTTTTTTGAACCAAGTGTAAATTAATACCCAATTTAGTCCTAATTTTTCTCGATTTAGTCTCTTAATGAGGTCCTCAACTTCGATGATTTTACCCAATTGAGACCTCAACTGTTAGAATGAAGGATAAATACAGAAAAATCACCATAGTGGAGAATTAACTTAGGTAAAATTACTATAGTAAAAGACTAAATTAGGTATTAGTAGAGGTGAAATTACTAAGTTATCCTAACATATGACTGAATTGAGTAAAACCATCAAAGTGGAGGACCTAATCAAATACTAAAAGTCATTTAGGATTAATTGGGTATTTATTTACCGGATTTATCATACTCCGATCCATCCACGAACTTAATGCCACAATCTATCTTTTGCAAAAAGATGAGATGAGAGGAAGTTGTAGAGTTGAGATGATATTTAACCTGCGTAGCATATATACCTCATCTCCAGGAGAACAAACTGCAAGCATTGCCTGAAGACTACCTTGCTTTGCCCCATTACACACCAAAATTTGATCAGGAGTATAAGACAGCCCATTCTCTTCTACAGCAATAATTAAATTACTTAAAAGAATCATTATCAAGAAACTACTCCACAATATTAATCTAGGAGTAAATTCCATTTTTGATCCTACTGTTATAGGACTCATTTCAATTTTAGTCCACCATTATTTGTCTTGCCAATTGTGACCACTGTTATTATAAGTGTTCCACTTTTAGTCTACCTTTAACATTTCCGTCTCATACCCGTGTAATCCAGGAGTATTTCCATCATTTTCTCCTTTATCCTTTTTTCTACCCATCCGAGACCATGTTTCACTAAGGTTTAATTATTTTCGTATGGCCGTTGATTTGAGCGAACAACATGTTGTCGTGGTCGGAGACGGGGTTAGTTATTCCGGGATTCTACTGGAACAGAACGAAATCCAGCGCCACATGGTTGGGATGCGTCTTGTAGTCGAAATACGGATACGCATTGATCAGAAAAGGGGATCCGGTTTTGACATGGAACTTGAGGATCTCGCAAAGGCACCCTACCAGATCTCGCTTGAAAGCCCCGGAGAACGGCAGATACGACGATTCCAACACCGCCAGCCAGTGCACCGTCATGATGCCGATCTCCCCCTCCAGGTTTAGCTTCACCAGAGCGGCGTGAACGCTGTACATAGCCGGGAGGAGGTAGTTAATTGACGAGAGAGGCATCCTTGTAGCTTAGGACTTCGTTCCCGACGGCGATGCAGGTGATTTTTTGCCTCTGTGCTCTATTCCTTTACTTCATCACTGCTGAGCAGAGCAGTGTTCATCCACATTCCAACTAGCATTCATTCTCACTCCACCGCGCGCCGCCCTGGTTGCCACCGCCGCCGCTTACTAAATTAGATGGAACCGCAAGCTTTCTTCTTCGGATGTTTTGGATGTGTTCTACTACACTAGTGCAATTGAATTCGGATGGGAAGAAAGGGTAAAGGAGAAGCTAAGCTTCAACCATGGAATGACGGAAATACTCCCGGACTACACGGCTATTTAAGGAAAATGTTAACGATGGATCAAAAGTGGAACACTTATACCAAGTGGCTTGTCGTCCACTGGTATTTAGTTGCTCTCCTAAGTGAGAGGTGATAGATTCTTTAAAAAAAAAAAAAAAAAAAAGTGAAACACTTATAATAACTAAAATTGAAATTACCCTTATAACAGTATGACCAAAAATAAAATTTACTCTTAATCCAGGAAAGTACAAATGTATATATACCCAATTCAAGTAGTGATGATCAAAAAAGTAATTAAGTACCTTTAAACTTGTGAGAGATAGCTGAGCGAAGCTCCATGATACCTGCATTTGGTGTATACTTAGTGTATCCTTCACAAATTGCTTTCACCCCAGCCTAGCTAATGCAACAATTAAATTAAAATGAATTTATTATTGATGCAATAATATAATCAAGAAACATGAAAATCTTTATAGTATCATATTATTATGACCGGCCTGGAGTATTGCAGGGGGAGTATGAAAATCAGGTTCCCCAATTGCTAAGCTGATAACGGGGGCACCAGCTTGTTGAAGAGCAATTGCTTGGTCAAGTATAGTCAAGGTTTTTGAAGGCTTCACGGACTTCACCCTGGGGCTGGGGGTCTCAATCACCTCACAGATATCACCCTCCTCCATCTTCACTCCTGCCCCTCTTACTCTACACCAATAATCTTGCCGTCTTCTTAACTCCAAACCTCTATCATATCATATATAAACCAATCAACAACTAGCTAGCTAATAAGAAACCAAAAATCAAGAAAAGAGAGAGATATATAGATCAGAGAAGCACATATATATATATATATATATATATATATATATATATATATATATATATATATATATATATGTGTGTGTGTGTGTATATGCATTATATTAATTACTTGAGAGTAAGAGAGGTGGAGTGGAGCTGAGAGGAGAAAGAGAGCGATCCTGGGCCGTGCATATATATATGCTCCAAGAATATTGGTATTGAATCTGATGAGCTGCAGCCTAGCGCTATCTAGCTAGCTAGCTTCTTGAATTCCCTTAGCTTGATCCAGATGATGAACGAACACAAATACAATACATTAATTAATATACGGCATTCAATTCGGCCGGGTTACGTTGTCGTCGTCGTGTATAATAAATTAATAAAAATGTATACATTAAACAAACTGGATGGTGGTCGGTGTCAGTTTGTATAAAAATGGCGGACGGTAGTGTTAGTTGTTGTGTTCATCTCACAATTATATTTCAAACTATATTATTATGTTCTCTTAACCAAACCCAACTGTTTCACATCAACTAATTCCAGTTGACTCCTGATACAAAATTGAATAGTTGAACTATGAAAATTTATTTTTTTCAGAAGGTGGGACTAGCCAAATGGTTTACTTCATTCAAATGAGTGAGGATTGAAACCCCAATCTCATGCTTAAGGAATGAGGTGTTGAACCACCACATCAATCATGTTAGTTGAATTGAAAATTTATGTTTATATATTATATGCTCAATAAAGTTGGTAACTCACTATTTTTTTTTAAATGTAAAGTATATATTTTATCATTTCCCATTTGAACGACCACACATTTGGAATGGTAATTAGAATGCCATCACATTCTATGTTAGTTGGCAATGATATTTTAGAAATTTAAATCTTCTTCTTGAAAAAATTCAAACGTCTTAAAAAATTAAACTCTACCTTCATGTAATTTAATTATTATATTTTTTGGATAACATAAAATATATTTATTAAATTTCTCAGATCAGCACTTTGTGGGAACACATTTCTTGTAATTATTTGTCATTAAAAATAAATTAGGTTTGTATTATCCAAACCTATACTTCGGCATTAAAAATAAGTTAGGTTTGTATTATTAGGAAAGACAGTTTTAAATTAATCCATTCTAATTTTTTTTTTTTGAAAGTTACTGGCTCTATTACATTGTAGTATCTGTTCATATACTTTCTCAACATACTGAAACACAAAAAACCAATAACGCCTCCACTGAGGCTTGAACTCATAATCTTCCAAATGGAAGTCCAACCCGGATACCATTAGACCACATAGTCCTGATAATCTATTCTAATTTAATTTTGACCACTTTTTAAATCCAGACACTATATTTTAATTACTATCTTATTAGTGGGCATGCATCCACTGATCTGTCATCGTTATCCGCCTTCTGGTTGAGAATTAATTATTGGTTTCAACTACACTTCTAAATATAAATGAAATATATCATCTTAAACCATACATCTTTTTTATTATTGCACTTTATTCTTATTTATTTATTGAAATTTTAATAAGAACTGAAATGGTGAAAATGTGACGATAGCACTAGTTCCAATTGGGTTGATAAGTATTATCTAAATCTAAAGACATTATGTGTTAATCCATGTAATGTCCTTGGTGTTTGTGTGCTAATAAATATAGGCATTCTTGTCTATTTTATTTTGGGAAAAGAGTCAAATAAACCCTTAAACTTTCTTTAAAAGAGCAATTAAGGTCATTGAACTTTACAAAAGTGAAATTACACCACTCGAACTTGTCATTTTGAGGCATATAACCCCAGTAGCCGGTTACTCACCTGGAATAACCAGTCATTCAAGATTTCGGCGACATTCCGGCAAATAAAAATTCCGGCAAGTACAAAAATTTAAAAAAAAAAAATCAAATGGTCTCAACTGGAGAAGTCGACCAGCAGGTCGTCCTCTCTAATGAAGAAGGCGACCTCGAGATGGCATTGCTAGCCCTTGTAGTCTATGAAAAAACATTCTATTGTACGAGTCCTACTAGTAACCGAAAAAAAAAATACATTGTGATTAAATTGTAGTCGAGTAAAAAATCTCTCGCGGTCCTTCGCGTGTGTCTCTCTCTCCATCCCTGTGGCGTTCCTAAGTTTTTTTATTTTTTATTTTTTTTGTTATTTCGTTCTCATCCTTCTCATCATCTTTCTCAAAGCTTTCACCCTGCATGCATGGCGTCCACCCGAATCTCTCAGGAGTTAGTAAACCTCACGTTGGTCGATTTGGACGATGAAAACTCCGTTCAAATTCACGCCACTGTGATGGATCTCAACACTGCACTATGCTGACTTCCTAAGGGGTCACCCAGCCTGTGACTTAGTGTTGACTTCCTAAGGGATTACCCATCTTATGACTGCTATAAGTCGAGCACGCTTAACCGCATAGTTCTTTGCCTATCTGGTTACCATATCCTACTTAAAACTAATTGGTGATAAGTAGGTGGACATTAACCATTTAATCGCATCCCTCCATGGTATGCCACGACGTCACGTCTCGAATCGAGCAAGGGCTGAACTTGACCAACCCGGTTGACGCCCAACAATCCCCCCACCCCCCAGCACCTGCCGCAACCTTAGAACACAACCTTTGAACACCAAGCCCAGTTTGCGCAGCATGCCTGACTCGGTCCTTAGCCTACGCGCCCATCATCCTCCCATCATCCCCATCCTAGGACTGGACTTAGCCCGACTTACGCCCACATACCATCCGAGACTAGACTGAGCTTTAGCCTCGCCATTGATTTACCCATCTTATGACTGCTGTAAGTCAAGAACACTTAACCATAGAGTTATTTGGCTATCTAGTCGGCATATCATACTTAAAACCAATTGGTGATAAGTATAAGTAGGTGGACATTAACTATTTAACCACATCTCTCCATGGTAAGCCACAACGTCATGTTTCGAATCGAGTAGGGGCTAAACTCGGCCAACCTAGCTGACGCCCAACACAACGTTTCCCGGGGACCCCCCCCCCCCCCCCCAACTCCTAATCGGAATTCCTGGCAATAGGTAGGCCAGCTTTAGATAAACCTACAAAGTTCCTGTTCTTTAGAGATACCATGGCATCAATTTGGCGTCCGGCTAGGGGTATGAATGTCAAAGAACTCCAACCATGTCTCTATCTCTTCGGATTTTTTTCACGAACATCACATAAATCATATTACTGAATATGGGCCCTGGTCATATGAACAAAGCTTCCTGATCTCACAAAATTTCCCACCAAGACGATCCAAACACAGTCGACCTATCAAAAGCGACTTTCTGGGTGTAGATTCACGGACTTCCTATAGGTTATCGATCCGAGTCTGTTCTCGAAGTCATAGGGAAGTTCCTAGGAGGTTAGGAAAAGCATGATGAAAGGAATTTTGATAGTTCGCTACGTGTTTTCTTTCGCATAAGGGTTACTTTGGACATCACCAAACCATTAAAAAAAGGTATGCGACTGAAAAAAGGATGATGGTATGTGGGTAAGTGTAACACCCCGTGTTTCACTAAATATTTATATTAGATATAAATATTTACCAAATAGAGCTATTTACTTATAATTAAATATTTTGCTAAAAATATATATATGTACCCAAATATGTTACTACGGGTTTTGGTTAGTTATTTTATAAACTATGATTTTAAATACCCAAGTCCCTAATTTATTGATACGGTCCATGATGGACCGTGGACCTTTGTCTAAAATAAAGCCCGTTGGCCTTTTTGATAAAATAATGAGGGCCCTTTTACCTTTTAGATTAATATTATGAACCCTAAGCCTTTTACCTTTTCAGATTCATATTAGGGATCCTAACCTATATATAGGGGAATCAGAAGGCATTAGAACCCTATCACCCATATCTCCCTCTCCCCACATGAAATCCTCTCCCAAGAACATAATCAAAGAATTCCCCATCAACGGGCTTAGGGCGAATCGATTGAGGAAAGATCTTAGGAAGTTGTGAGAAGTTTAATTAAGCTAAAAAGGTAACACATGTCTTACAAAATCTATTTTCCTTGCTATCTTTTATTGATTGGCTCCGTTGAACGATTGAATGTATGATTTTGTATTTGTGCCTTGTTAGAGCTTGTCTTTAGGAATTTGGGATATGGATTGTTGTTATTCTTGATGTTCTTGGTGGGCCTGTGTGGTCTTGGTATGTTCTTGTATTTAATTATGTTTAGAGCTTGTCCTTAGGATTTATATTGTAAATCTTGTTGTTGTGATGTTCTTGGCGTTCTAGGGTGGGTTTATGCATGCTCAGGTGTTGATTCAAGGTTAGGGCTTGTTGTTAGGGCTTTGCATATAGATTTCTGGATGATATTGAGATTCCTGATGCTCTTGGACCATTATGTGTTTAATCTCGGATCTTGGCATGTTTAGGGATTGTGTTTAGGGTGTAATTGTGGTGTTTCTTGATAGAGCCCTTGCATAGGATTTATATTGTGCCTATTTGATAATCTTGATGTTCTTAATATTGTGACTGACTATATGTATGATCTCGTATTTTAATTATGTCTAGAGCCCTAGGGTTTATATCGTGAATTCCGTATTATGATGTTTTTGGTATATTTGGGTGGGTTTATGCATGATCGGGTGTTGAGTCTAGCCTAGGACTTGTGTTTAGGACTTTGCATATAGATTTCTTGATGTTCCTGTGGTTCCGGATGCTCTTGAACCATTATATGATTTATGTTGAGTCTTGGCATGTTTAGGAATCATGTTAGAACATATTTTGTATGATTCTTGGTTTGTTTCCGTTAATTGAATACGTGGTGTTGTTGTTATGTGTTTGAATGTGTTTGGACATGGTTTCGGGTTCCACGAGTGATCCCGGGACCGAAGAGTTGTCTATGTACCAGTGGGGGTAGGTGGGGGGATGACTGCCCACCACCCACCCGCTGCCCGGCGAGTACCTACCCAGCGGGCAACCGGCGGGCGGAGGCCTGCCCACCGGCCACCCGCTAGAATGTTGGCTGCCCGCCGGCGGGTGGCTGGTGGGTGGTCATCCACCCGCCACCTACCCGCTGGAAATTTGTCGTGGTTCGTGATGTTTTCCCCGTTTGTTGTTTCCCCCTGTCCCGTTGTACCCCGTTTGTCGTGTATGGTCTCGTTTGGTGTTTTGCGTACCGTTTTAGGAAATTATGTGTAGTACGTGTCATTGTTGTTATGTGTTGATTGTTATTGATTGATTATGTGTTGCTTGATTGAACGGTGATGAGTATCGTGGTCATTGTGCAATGGCCGGTGTGATTGATGATGATGATGATGATGATGATGATGATGGTGATGATGATGATGATGATGATGATGATGATGATGATGATGATGATGATGAGATTGTGATTGGTGGAAATGAATTGTTGGCGGTTGGCACCACTTGTGCCCGGTCATTGTACTAAAGGTACAGGCCTAGCGGTTACTGTGCTCCACCTTCGACCTGCTTCCCGTTGAGCATGGGTCAGGTTATAAGTGCTGCGGTGTCATGTCAGGGCTATATGCGCTGACCCCTTGATATTGGCACTAGAGGTGCGGATCATGCGAATGGCACTGCGGCGCTATCTTGATATGTTGGTGGTTGAAAGGTGGTTTGTCGGTGGGGGCATGTAGTTACCGGGAGGAATAAGGGAGGCGATATAAGGGTGGCCTGGAGGTATAGGTTGGAACTGATATAAGGACGGAGGGGAGCTACACGGTTGGAACTTGGTATAAGGTCGGAAGATGGATTGTGTGCTTTGATGATTACTTGCTAACTGATTGTCTTGAATGCCCTTGTTGTCTCTATTTGTTATATACGTGCCTATCTATCTGTTACGTCTTGTATCGTATTCTTAGAACACATGCTAGTCTTTATGATTATTTTATACTGTTGAGTCTGTTGACGTGTCTTGAGTCTTGATCTTGGATTTAAATTAGTGTCTCGTAAGTATATATGTATTCCAGTTTCAAAATGATTTCTTATATCTATCTATATTGTACTTAACGCATTGGAGTGGGTTACCAGCATTATTCGCTGACGGTTGTTACACCGAATGTTTTTCAGGATCAATTGAGTAGCTTCGGAGTGCGCTAGTCGGATTCGTGGACTTAGTTTAGATAGTTCTAGCCTTGATGAGCCAGCCTGCGTGCCTTGATTTACATTTGGATATTCATGATGGTTTATGCTTTGTAAGATAGTTTAGCCTGTGCATCTGGGTTCTCCAGCTCAGATGTGGCATAACACCCCTACTATTATGTTTCGTTTATGCTCTGTTTGCGATTAAAATATTAGATTCGCCTTTATTTTATAGGTTTTAAATATATCAAAATTTAGGGGTGTTACACACTTTCTACGGCACAATTTCACTTGTTCCTCTCTAAGCTGGGCGTTCAAGACTTACACGCTCCAGCTTACGTGGCGGGGGGGGGGGGGGGGGTTATTGGAGCATGCAGCACGTGAAGAAGCTCACCAAATTGAAGGACAATAGAGTAAAATAGCTTGTGGCAATTGTAACCTCCTTTCCCGCTAATCTCATTGTATATATATGCATGTTATCTCTTCTCTGAACAATTAATTCATTCAGACTACAATCAATAAAATGTTTCACTCTGTTCACTTCATTCTTCGCGCTTAGCCCGCTCGTCACACAAAGCTACACTCAGTAGGATTTTCACAACTCCTTGCTACTCTCCATCTTTCTACACTCAATAGAGATGAATTTTACAAAGAAAATAATTTTTCTCTCTCAGGCTTGAATTCTAATCATGTAGCTCAAACACTTGCACTTTCTAGATATTTTTCGTTGTTTTGTGACTTCGTACTTGCCTTCAAGTCTGCTTGGGTATTTATAGCTTAATAAAGCTATTTGCCCGTTGTAGATCTTCAAATCTTGATCATTCGCTTGATTTGATAGCTTTTGTTAACTTGTTATGCAACATTTAATGACTTGAGCAACTTTGTCAGTTGAATTTTGAATTTTGCCTCTTATCTTTATCAAAAAGTCTTCTAGTTTGGACAAAGAAGATAAGCCTTGAAACTTGTAGCTCCAAAACTTTGACTTTGTTGCACCTTCTGATAATGTGAACATATGACATGTTATTTGTTGATCTGATTTGTCAAGTTAATCCTAATAATTCAGACTGTTGATTCTTGCATGAGCTTAAATTAATTCCTTCTAAAAAATCGTGTCTTCTTCGTAGTCAGATCTTAGCTCCAAGTAGAAAAATTTGTTGCACCCTTCGAATTATTTCTGCAAGGGTCATCTTCTATAAAATTGATCTTTTTCCTATTTTAGAATAGAGGTCATCCTCTTTCTAAAATTGGCAGTCGACATTTCTCCAAGGGTTATCCTAGTTGACTACATGATTTTGATTTGGACTGTTGTCATCAACCTGCTCCGGGTATGAATTAATTAATTCTTCAAAAAGAATTAATTTAGTTTCAAACTTGTGACCTTTGACTTAAAATATTGTCACATTGCTTGACCATACTCCACTTCTTCCTTTGTTGTCAAGTGAAAGCAAATGATTTACATGTAGAAAAATTTTCAATTACTAATATTTTTCCTTACGAATTTTGGTTTGGCTTGGACTTATAGAAAATATTTTTCTAGACTCAAAATAAAATGTGGGATCTACTTTAAATACATTTTTGACTCATCAAAACAATTACACTTTATTTCTAACATATTTCCATCTGCAAATATATTATTTTACTCAATTTGTTCTTCCTTGCAAAGTCGTCCATTATTAATACATTGTTGTTGCATGCTCTTTTCGCTAAATTCAAAGAAGATTCGGGATTGATGACACTTCTAAAATCATCAATAGGGTCAAGTGTTCAGGGTGACTGCATAGCTTCAAGAGACCCTTTAAACTCATCAATGTCAATCCAATCACCACTATTCACATTGGTTTTTAAATTAACATATCTTCAACTTTCTTACTTCTCATTCTCATCTTTGCCTCAGCTCATTGATTGTATTCTTATACTCTTATAGATTTAGAACATCCAGCAACATTTCCTATTATATGTGTAACGTGCTCTTTAATTCTATAAACTCCACCAAACATAACCTCCCTGCAAAATATACCATATTCCCAGCCTACATTATTTGACATCCATTTAAGTGTGAATGTTTCAGATGATCTAACAGTCAAAGCACTTAATGATCCCTTTATAAATTATAAATTTCAGTGTCACAATCAATGTAAAAAGATACACAATCAATTTATAATTATATTCAATACAAATTTACAATCCACACTGCCAAATTACTGCTTATACACTGCCAAATCACTCCACTTAGGATTTTCTATAACAATTTTTGGATTTAAAGCATACCACTCACATCACTAACAAGAATTGAATCACAAATTCACAATATTTAGAAAAGAAAAATTGAAACAAAATTTTTGAGTTTTGACAGTGAACACTGGACAGTTGCTCTACTTGAGGACCTGGATGACACTACTACAGAAATAACATTTAACGTCGGATTTATAACGTCGGTTGTTTATAAAATCGACGTTAAAAGTCAAATGAATTAATAAAATATTTTCAAAAAACATTTAACGTCGGTTTTTACTTACAAACCGACGTCTTAAATCAATAAATTAAAAATGATAAAAATAAAAAAGACATACGACATCGGTTAATTAAATAACCGATGTCATATGTAATTTCTTTTTATTTAAAGATTTTTTAAACCATATACGACGTCGGTTAGGCATTACACCGACGTCGTATTTGATTAAATTTCTTTTTAAATATTAAATTCCCTAGGACTTATTCCAAAAAACATAAAAGCAGGCATCGAACCTCGAAACAGAAACCCACCCCCTCCATATTCTTCTCGTCTCTCCGCCTTACCGCTGCAACCAAGGCCACCGTCTACCTTCTTTCTTCTTCTTCTCTCTGTCGCACAGGCACACCGCTCACCGCCGCACTCCCGCACCGCCGGACAGCTGCACAACCGCACACTCGCGCCGCCTGACAGCCTCACTGCCTCACCACTGCACAGCGGCACCGCCGCCACGACCTACCTTAGCTTGTGAGTTTTGTATATTTTTTGAAATATTGTTTCAATTTTTTGAATTTTTGGAAGTTGACAATAATTATTTAATTACATTTGGAATTATTGATTAATGTATTTCGAATTTTAGGGTTTATTCAGTACATATTTTGAATTTTATAAGTTATTATATATATATATTTTGAATTTTTGGAATTATCGTGTAGGATGATTGTTATTATATATTGAATTATTGTTAATTTATTTCAAATTTTAAGAATTATTGTACTATTTTAGGAAGATGTTCTTGTTTCTTTTGGTGGATGCAATGGTCGGTATTGTAATGAGGTGGGGTAAATTACTTTTAAATCGTTCTTCACAGCTTCTCTCTGTTTGCCTTTCTCAACTTGGCTTTCTTTACTATTCTAGGTCAATGTACTCAAACTAAGCCACAAATCAACCTTGCAATCAAAGATGGTTGAGATTCCAGTTCTGCTGTTCATAATGCTACAAATGCAACCAGAGATATGGAATCAGAACATTGAAACCAGCCAAGAAAGAAAAATTAGTGAAATTGTGATGGACAATGATTCACAGCCAATGGTATTTTTAATGTTGAAATACTTAATATCATGTCTTTTGCTGCCAATAAAATGAGTTTCATATTAAATTTTTTGCTTGACAATCTCTCCACTATCACTTTTGCTTGAGGAAAGTATAATCCATATCAGTTCTAATACATCTTTTGTTATTAATGTTCATTGTAGAGTTTCTACTACAATCCAATTCTCATCCATGTCCATATATTTCTTTAAACATGTAGTCTGCTTTTGTTGTGAGAATTCTCCATATATAGAAGTCTGATGATTTCTGTTTGATGTTGCTATCATTTGATTTCTTCACATCTCTATTTAATTTCACTCCTACTTTTTTTTTTTTTTTTTTTTTTTTTTTTTTTTTGCAACTGCATAATTTATTTAAACATCTAATTTTTTTCCTTTGCTTATCCCCTTATGGTTTGAGCTGACTGTGCTATGCAGGTGAAAAAGGTTGAAGAAACAAGTGAACATCTTTTATCAGCCCTTAAGGCAGAGAAGGAAGAACTAGAGTCATCTCTCAACAAAGAAAAATTGCAAATGCTTCAGTTGAAGCAGGAGTTAGCAGATGCGGAGACTCGCAAATTCATGAATATGGTGAGGGGTGAGTGGTGGCTATTGGCGCCTTTTCCTTCCCTTTTCTCTCTCCTGCGGGTCTCACAAAAAATCACCATTTGTAGGAGGAGCTAAAAAATTATCTCTTATCCCTCTCTCTCATCCACATAAGCATTATTTGTCTAAAAAATTATGAAAAACCAACTAATGTGGTTAACCTTAGTTACTCGCTATAATACAATTATACCACTGAATTCATTAAAAAATTGTAAATGACCCATCAAATATAAAACATTTTGCAACTCTTCAAATTGCAGTTATACGTAATAATATATATTTAATTGATTTATGTCATATTGCGATATAATAACTTGTTAAAGGCCGCCTAAGCATGAAATCTCATCGGGCTAGGCCAAGGCCACTTGGGTCACCTAGCAATAGTTATTGCGTGGACCGTGATCAACACAGCTAACGACGTCATTTTGTATAAGTTTATTTTTTCGCGTATCCAGTTACAACATACATTTTATAATTCATAGTGTACATTATTCTAAAGCATAATGTATATTATATTACCCCAGATTTTTCATTATTCTAACACGTAATGTACATTATTCTAACACGTAATGTACATTATTCTAAATCATAATGTACATTATTTCTAACACGTAATGTACATTATTCTTATACATAATGCACATTATTCTTATACATAATGCACATTATTCTAAGATATAATGTATATTATTTTTACTCATAATATTCTCAACGATGTTTTTAAATCTTGGTCCCACAACTGTGCGGACCATGGTTCGCGCAATAATTTGCTGTCACCTAGTGTCTAATCTCGATCTCGCTCGCTCTCTCACTCACACACACACATATTTATATGTATGATTATATTTATAATTATAATGGGGTGGGGTAGGGGGCAACTGCCCCTATCTAAGTCTGCCCCTAAATATACATTTTATGAAAATTATACTATTTAGATTATTCTCTATATTTTTCAAATATTATAATTAAAATTTACGACTTAAAGGAATTGTGAAATATTTATTGAACTATTTTTTTTAATTATTTTTATTTGATAATATTGCCTACAAAATGCTTAGTTATTAGTTCGGAGTATACGTAAATTAACAATACGTTTGGTTCAGAGGAGGAATGAAACTAAAATTTTATATAATAACAAAAAATTATCAGTTAGGTAACACTTGTGTGATACCGTCGTGAGACGGATTGGATCTTTGATTTGGATCTTTGATTAATGGATTGAATCTTCAACCTCATTAATCAAAGTTCTGATTCGTCACACGGATTGAGAGCCATGAGACGGTCTCACACAAGATTTTGTCTTATCAGATAGATTGATTCTATTATTTGATTGGTAAAAAAGAAATTACTACAAATATGAACTCTATTGTTTGTTTTGGTTTTTGTTATGATAAAGAATAATGAATATAAAGATTAATATACCCTACACAATAATAATAATAATAATAATAATAATAATAATAATAATAATACAATAATATAATTATAATAATTCATAAATTAAAATATTATAATAATATATAAATTACAATATCATAAATTAAAATATTATACATATTTCGTCCAAAGATAATTTGAAAAGTTCGAGGGCAAAATTGTCGGGTTGTATGTGTCGAAACTCTAAATGAGACCCCATTCTCATAGAAGTTGGCAATTTATATCCTACACCACGGCGCGCGTTGCACTATGCGCCTAGATGCAAAACGACGTCGTTTTAATTTTTTTTTTTTTTTTTGAAATTTCCCGCCCCAGTGAATGGCAGTAGTTTTTTCTTTAAAAAAAATCCGCTGTTCAAGAATGTACATAATGTTATACTAGAATACACATAATTGTATACATGAATGTACATAATTATATAACAAAATATACATACTCTTTTTAAAAGATAATACACATAATCTAACATAATACATAATAAACATAAACTTTTAACATAATACACATCAACTATTAACATAATACACACAAATTTTCTGATTCGGATGTACATAATTGTATAAAAAGAATGTACATAATTGTATAAAAAATGTACATAACTGCATGAACCAATACACATAACTGTATGAACCAATACACATAACTGTATAAACAAATACACATAACTGTGTGAACAAATACACATAATCCTAGCAACTTTCTACCGCGCCTCCCAAAACGACCCCAAAACGACGTCGTTTTGAGAGGCGCGCAGCGCACAGTGCTATGTGCGCCGTGGTGTAGGGTATAACGATTGATAGAAGTTGTACTTGAAGACAACTTTTGGTATACTTTGCATTAAGGTAATATATATATATATATATATATATATATATATATATATATATATATATATATATATATATACTTTTTTATGTTTCTGACTTTATTACAATGTAGTATCTATTCATACATACTTTCTCAACTTACTGAAACACAAAGAGACATATTCTGACTTTATTACAATGTAGTATCTATTCATACATACTTTCTCAACTTAGTGAAGCACAAAGAGTCAATGTCTCTGACTACAAAGTCTTTGGAAAGTAATATCCTTTATGTCAACTATTATGTATTTATGTAATCTGATGACATCATGAGTGGTCACAAGATTGCGCCCTAGTGGTGAAGACATTGATTTTGAATTGAAAAATATTGAGAAAGTATAGAACAAATATTCCATGATAAAGAATAATTAATATACTTTAAAAAAATCATATGAAGTTTATTTCAATTCTTGTACGAATAAAATATTTGAATAACCGCACATTGAATTATAATTTTTGGTACAAAGAGGAGTTGAAATTAGAAATCAGAACCCCCTTCACGTTTCTGAACATAGCAGCAGATGCATTATAAATGGTACTGTTTCTGAAGATCAATACATAGCTTGTGGACAGCAATTTGTTCCTTTTAAGTTTTAACATAACAAGCCACAGCAATAATTCATTCCATAACTACAGTCCATTACTCCAATAGACATCAGAACAGCAGTTAAGTCTGTTAGAAATCGCTGCTGACAAGTTTCACTATTTTCAAATGCATCTGTTTCAAGAACATCTAATCCTGGCTCTCACATAGTGCCAGGACTCAATCAGAAAATCACCAAGGCGAAGATTCATTACCATTCTCTAGTATTGAAGCTACAGCAAATTAGATTTTCCAGAATGGTTTAAAATAGAACATCGATGCCTTGAGTTTCACCTCAGCTCGTACTGACCTCTTAGCTCTTAGTTATATGAAAGCCTAAATATGATGAAGAAGCAATTTTAAACACAGCAAGAAAATGGAAAACCACCCTGATTTAGCCTGGAGTTTCAATGTAAAACTTCAAAACTATGCTAAGTTGGTAGGGAATCAATCAAAACACTCACTCATCTTACCTAAAACTATATATATGTTTGGAAAAATGACATATTTGATCCTAGGTTATAACCTAGATATAGACTCTCTATTCTTGAAATGTTGGTTTTTATTCTTTTTGTTAATATCCCATTAAATTAGAATGGAAAACCAATAAAAATGTTTAAATGGCAAGGGTAAATATGAAATTTTGATTTCATATCTGTTCATTTATATGAGAAGGATGTTCCTAGTATTGAAGTGTTCTAACTTGGAACAATAGGAACATCTGTAAGGAGGAGATAAAAATCAAAATTTTATGTTTACTCGTGCCATCTAAACTTTTCTATTGATTTTCATCCAAATTTAACATAATATTAACAAAATCGACCATAACTGAGGGACTAAGTTTATACTTTAGATATAACTTGGGGATCAAATGTGCCATTGTCCCTATAGTTTTTATTATGTGCCCAAAACATGCATACTCACAAGTCACAGCTAAACCTTCCATTCTGCACCAAATACAAAGATGTATAACATGCCAATTTATTAGTCCATGATAATGCATTAACCCAAATAACAAGAAGCACACAACATACAGGGAAAAGCAAAAGCATAAATGGCACCCGCCAGATTTAGCACAAAGTAGGTATCATTCTGATTGCAGGGTAAATCTACAATGAGAAAGTAGCATACACCAAAACTGAATACTGTCTTTAATCTCGAGTTTGCATTAAGATTAAACCAACAATGAATACCTCATACACGGTTGAATCGAAATCATCTGGAGCAACTCTAGCAATCCAATCATTAAGAGTCCTCTTTATATCCACATGATTAACATAAGCCAATTCATACATACTACACAAGATGCATTCAATAATGAGAAAGTAGCATACATCAAAACTGAATACTGTCTTTAATCTCGAGTTTGCATTAAGGTTAAACAATGAATACCTCATATTCGGGTACACGTCGAATCGAAATCATCTGGAGCAACTCTAGCAATCCAATTATTAAGAGTCTTCTTTATATCCACATGATTAACATAAGCCAATTCATACATACTACACAAGTTCACCACCACAGTCTCGTTCAATGCCACGGTGGGAACCCGCTCCAAGGCATTCTCCAACACTTTGATAGCATCAGATAAGTCCCTCAAATACATCAAACACAATGCCTTGTTGTTGATTGCCACCATATCCATCCCATCCCTCTCTATGCACTCCTCGTACTCCCTCACAGCAGAAACATAGTCTTTTCCTAGAATATAAATCAATGCCTTGTTCCTGCTGACTAAATTCTTCAACCTCACATCATCCTCATTCTCAATTATATCTTCTACTACTTTGAAAGTTGTTTTTGCTCCTTCCAAATCTCCATACTGCATCTGGACATGTCCCAGTTTTGACACCAGAAAGGGATCATTCCCACATCCTCTTTTTCCAATCAATTCATTCAGCAAATCCGAACACACCTTGAACTCCTTCTGACTCAAATGGTAACTGATTATAGTATTTATCACAAAAATTTCGCGTTTTCTCCACAAATCTTCTGAAACTTTTGACCTTGACTGCAAATTGTTCAGTTTCTTGGAACGAATGAAATCGAGGAGGGAGTACAGGCGATCGAGAGCTTGCTGGCGCTGACCCAGGGTGGAGGGGAGATGAGCGTGGAGCCAACGGAGGGCGAAGGGGACCATGGAGCCCTTGGAGTTGGGGTAATGATTAGGGTAAGTTTCGTATACGTATTGGGAGCTCTCGAATTCGTCGCCTTCAAGCACGGTGTTGAGCTCGTTGCCGGCGTCGGAGAAGCGGCGGAGCTTAGTGAGAGCAAGGACATTGTAAGTGAGGTAGATGAGGTGCTCATGGGGCTTTGTGAGGAGGGAAAGCGAGCGAGCGCGGCCAATCTTGTCAAGGATCGACCGCCACGCTCCTCGGCAAGCCAGATCCTGCAGGGCGCCTAGTTCGTGGCAGTGATCGTTCAGCGAGCCGTATGGATTGTTTAAGGGATCATCAATGGCAGTGGCGGCGCCGGAGTCTGCGTCAGCAGTGGCGGTGGGAGCTGTGTTGAATGGAGGTTGATCTGAATCTGGATCTGCGGTCACCGTAGCGTCCATGGCGGATGCCGGAGATTGAAAAGTGCTAACGTGAGCCGAGCTTTGGTATTGGTCTTTGGTTTTTAATGTGGAGAGGAATAAAATTTTCTGAATAAAATGGAATTGTTTCAGGCTCCCAAGCCCAATACATTTATTTGGGCTTTCTATGTAATCTGCAAATTTTTCTTTCCACTTTGAGGTGGGCAAATTATGCCGTGCATCCGTGTGCACCATGTATGGTGCACACAGATGTAAAAACGATGTCGTTTTTACTAAAAATATACGTTCTACTTAAAAAAAAATTTATTTTCGATTCTCAGCAACAACATTATTTTGTTCATTCATTCTAAATTTTTAGTTCATTCGTTTTGGATTTTTAGTTATGAAATTATGAATGTGTAGTTATGCAATTCTATATTTATAGTTATGAAGTTATGAATGTGTAATTATGCATGGTGTAGTTATGCGATTCTAGATTTATAGTTACGAAATTATGGATATATAGTTATGCAATTCTGGATGTATAGTTATGAATTTATAGATGTGTATTTATGAAGTTATGGATGTGTAGTTATGCAATTCTGGATTTATAGTTATGAAGTTATGGATATGTAGTTATGCAATTCTGGATGTATAGTTATGAAGTTATATATGTGTAGTTATGCATGCAATTCTGGATTTATAGTTATGAAGTTATGGATGTATAGTTATGCAATTCTGGATGTATAGTTATGAAGTTATGGATGTGTAGTTATGCAATTTTGGATAACGCTCAGTTTGAGGTGTCACTCAATTGTTATACCATGCACCCCGGTGCACATAGCAATGTGCGTCTCGCGCCTCCCAAAACAACTTCGTTTTGTTAAGTTGTGTGGGAAGTTAACGCCACGGAAATGTATGTATATTCAGTTATAAAATTCTGTGTTTTCAGGTATAAAATTATGTGCATTCTGTTATACAATTCTGTACATTCGAAACAGGGGATTTTTATCCTTTTAAAAAAGATTATGTGTATTTAGTAATAAAATTATGTGTTTTCAGGTGTAAAATTCTGTGCATTCTATTATACAATTTTGTACATTCGAAACATGAGAATTTTCAGTTATAAAATTCTGTGTATTCAGGTATAAAATTCTATGCATTCTATTATACAATTCTGTACATTCGAAACATGAATTTTTGTTTTTTAAGAAGTTAACAGCAGACACACGAAAATGCCCAAAACGACGTCATTTTTGGGCAAGGGAGCACACGGTATAGTTTGTCTTTACATCCTCCTAGATGCTCTGTCGGGCGGAGGTGTAGGAAGCCCTTAGGTTTGGGGATTCAACCTTTTGGGAAGAATAAACTAGGCAAATGCGTTCGTTCTCCAACAACTCAGTTATAGGAATGAATTGCTATCCTAATTCATTTGTATGTACGATATATTTTTTGTCTAGATATATAGCAAATTTTCCATTTAAAAAAAAAACCTAATATCACCGATTATATTTACACATTATTGAAATCTCTTTGTACACGACATTGATAGTGGCAACACAATATTGTCCATCCTCGTCTAGAGCTAACGCCTTCAGTCTATCAGGAGGGGTTACTCGGTTGAAAATATATAATGATAGAATATCACTCAATTAGTGATCCTTTTATATTTTCAATCAATTAGTAATATCAGATTCATTTTCAGCCAATTATTCTTTTTTATTTTCAGTCAATTAGCCAATTAGAATATCAAATGCAGTGATATTTTTACCTAATTTTCGTTCCATTTTTAATTGATGATGTAGATATTATTATTGAAATATTTCTGTTCCATTTTTACTTTACCTTTACTATTGTTTAAAATATGCATTTACTATTGATGATGTAGAATATTATTATTGAAATATTTTTGTCTAATTTTTAATTTCCATTCCATTTTTAATTAAATGCAATGATCTGACCATTTATTTTTTTTTATTTTTTGTTTATTTTAGTCAATTATAGATTGATAGTACTAATTCCCGCTCGTATAGGATGTATGTACTGTATGTATGTATGTGAATGTATGAAGAACAAACAACTAGATCAAAGGGGTTATTTCATTAATAAAAGTTCTTGGGTGTTTGTTTGTAGAAAGAAGGGAGATAGCACATCACAAGCATTAGAGAGAGAGAGAGATGTAGTGAAGACCCACAATAATGAGGGCTAAGAGCCCTTTTATAGGCACACGGAGGTGGCGGGTTTGACCCGTCACCTTTGACTTGGACTCGCGGACTGGGTCCTGAACCGCTTGACCCCGACCCGACTATAAAACGGAAACACCTACCCGGGGTATATATCCTATCAAGAAGCCCCCCAGTCCGTACCCTGACGACGAGGTAATGAGGAAGGGTTCGGGCTGGAAAAACTGGTTACACGGTCCGTGACAGGCGCCGGTTGCCTCGTTAAAAACCTTAAGCTAATAAAAAACCCATTGGGAAAAAATTTTAGCCAAGAAAAAAAAGAGTACAACACTGAGCGTAGTCTGGTTGACAAAAAAGGGGGGTTGCCCGAACTAGGGGTCAGACTTGCAACACGATTTGCGAGATCATACTTTGCCGGTTTAACGACTGGACTGCTGAACATAGGGGTGTCAATACGGGCCGGCCCGCCCCACCGCAGGCTTTTTATTTGGCGGGCTTTGGCGGGCTGGCCCGCGAAGCCCGCGGGCTTGGAACTATACAACCCAAGCTCGCCCCATGCGGGTCTCGCGGGCTGGCCCGCTGGCCATTACTTAAATTTAGAAAAAAAACATTAAATAGTATATAAACATATTAAAACCGCTTGAAATATGGCACCGGAAACCTCCATAAAATCCATAAACCTCTCCCAAATCACCCGGATCGATACCGCGCGTTCAACAGAACTGTAGACGGGTGATCAAATCACGGGTTCAACAGCACACTCGATTTCTCTCTCGGCTTCAGATTTTCCCTCTACAATTCCCGTCTGTGTATAACACATATATAAATATGTATGTTTGCTAGACTTGGAGGCGATTTAGTAATTCATAAATATGTATGAATTGATGATTTAATTTTAGTAATTATTTGATAGAGTTGGAGGCGAATGGTGACGGGAGAACCGAAGAACTACGTACTCTAGGAATTATTGAATTAAGAATTGGCGAAGGATTATTGAATTATTGGATTTCTCCCCTTCTACGTACTCTTAGATAGTTAGATCTACACATTGCCTAAGAATTAAGATATTATATATATGATTTTTTTTAAAAAAAAGATATTATATATATAATATATTTATTTATTTTTTAAATATGACCTAGCCCGCGGGTCGGCCCGCAACCCGCGCGGGTTTGCCCGCGTGGGCTCTGGCCATCCGCGGACCATGCCCGTTAGGCCCGCATTTTCGCGAGCCTAATTTCTTGCGGCCCTAACCCGCCCCATTGCGGGGCGGGTGCGGGCTAACCCGCGGGCTTCGGCCCACTTTGACACCCCTAGCTGAACATGACCGGGGGGTCGATTTGGTTGTGATCCGAAGATCTACTTTACCAACTACGGTATTGGATTGGATTCACGTACGATTAATGGATCAAACTCTTGCGTGGAACGGAAGTCAAATTGCGTCGACCTAGGGGTCTACTTGCACCAATCGGGAGATTGGGCTTTTAACGCGGTCTAGCGATCAAGTATTACCAATCAAGAGATTGGATTCTACTCGCGGTCTGGGAACCTCAACTGATCGTGCGATTTTTTTGTGGGAACAATCTTCCCAATGCCCTTTACTCGGGCTAACTGATTGCAACTAGTTTGAGCTCGGTCAAGCTCTAATCTAGATTACACGACTAATAGATCGCTTTTAGTTGGTGGCGACTGGCTAGCCTTTGGTGACTGCATTAGCCACTACGATAGGTTTTTAAGGACAAAAAAATTAGACTGATCGGGGTGCACTCGGTTTATGAACCGAGGGTCCCAAGCGAAGGGATACTACGAGGCCCGAAGGTCTAACGATAGCGAAATGCGTTGCAAAAATGATAATCATCTGAATGGGGAGTTTGCTCCCTTTTACGTTTAGTTTACGAACCGAGAGCCCCCGAGCGAAGGGATTGCTAAAAGACCTGAAAGTCTAACGACGACGAGATCGGGAAGGTCGGTTAACTCGGGAAATGATGACGGGAACAGGAAAATCGGTCTACACAAGAAGTGCTTTTGGCGAACGGCTACTCTGCAGCGTAGCCCCCCACTCCCTTAGGTGTGAGAATCGTCAGCATATGGGAGTAGATGCGATGGGTTCTCGAATTCGCCTTCTCACTTTGATTGTGATCGGGAATGACCCGATCGAGCTTATGATGCCAATGCATCGGATCATACTCACAGCGTCGATGATCAGGAAGGGACCCAATCGAGTTGACCGCGGCGGTGCACCACCGGGCCACTTGCCTAACCTATAGGACTTTGAAACTTTGCTAAATCTAAAACATACCGATCAAGGGATTGGACCCCTAACGCGATAGAGGATTTATACGCAACCGATAGAGCGATTGGATTTTGGGCATGATCAAGCGATCAAAAAATTGACCAATCACCAGATTGGTTTTGAACTGGGTTGGAAATCCGACCTCGCAGGCTCAATTGCTTAACTCGTAGGTCTTGAAGCTGAGATATGATCTCAGGCTAACTAGGCCGGTGATGGCAAGGCCAACCTAACCGGTCGAAAAAAAATTCCTACCTCATAGGGCTTAAAGCCGAGATATGATCTCAGGCTAACTGGGGCGGTGGTGGCAAGGCCAACCTAACCGGTCGGAAAAATACCTACCTCGTAAGGCTTGAAGCCAAGATATAACCTCGAACTGACTAGGCCGGTGGCGGCAACACCGACCTAACCGGACTTCGAGCATCGGTGGTGGCAACGATGTCAACCAGGCTGGACTTAGAGTGCCAATGGTGGCAAGGCCAACCTAATTGGTCTTTAAAACGCCGATGGTGGCAAGGCCAACCTAACCGGTCAACAAATGCCTAGTTTGCAGGGCTTAATGCCTAGACATGATCTCGGGCCAATTGATGGTACTGGGGCCAAATTAACCGGACTACCTCGGTGTCGAGACGTGATCTCAAGTTGGGCGGACCGGTCTACCGTTCATGAAGCTCTTGAATCTACGCGGCTCCGTTGCTGTGGGCGAACGACGATAGACCCAAAGGCCGGGTGGACACTTGTCCGACGCAGGATTGGGTTGTTGATCTGCACTCCGGGAGAACCTCGCCCCCCCGGGTGGCACAAGACCATTTGGATCCTCGTCCAGTCCGGTCTTGAGCCACAAAAAGTTTATGCGACATTGCGGTCGTCGGGCTCGCACCCTCATCGGTGATGACCGGGACTAAAAGTTTAAGCGACATTGTGGTCGTTCTCGGGCTTGTGCCCTCATCGGCAATGACCGACACTTAAAGTTTAAGCGACATTGCGGTCGTGTTTCGGGCTCAGGCCCTCATCGGTTATGGCCGGGGTGAACTGCGACTTTGCGCGATGGTCGGCAAGCTTCCGTAGTCTTCGTCTGATTGGTCCGGAGACCAAAATTACCTACATAGTAGGGCTTGATGCCGGGACTTTTCCCGGACTTAACAATATCGGTGGTGGCATGGCCGACCTAACCGAGTTTAAGGCGCCGATGGTGGAAACACCAACCTAACCGGGCTTATTACAATTAATACTAACTATTACAATTTTTAAGTACAAGCCTATAACTTATACAATTTGCAATCTAACCTATGCAACTTACTATCTAAAATGCTACGGCCCATTTTAATCTATGGCCTGACTAATCTAACTTGGACTTTAGAAATTATATCTGTAGCCCACTCTAATTTGTGGGTATGACTAGTATTATCTAGCCCATACAGTAATATATGTTACAGAATTAAAAATGTTCGCACGTGCATGGCAATTCAAAAAATCACGCGAACGGTGCCATCACCGATTGCGCCGACCACGGATTTGGATCTAAAGACGGCTGACCGGAGATCTTTTTCGCTCGGAAAAATCGCATCGGCAATCTGCTCTGAGAAGTAATCTTGGAATTGGCTACAGAACACTAGCCTTGAGAAGTTGTGAAAAAACCTCATTTTTACCACTGATTGGTTAGGTCGGGATACTAATCGTGAGGTTGATGGGTGCTTTGGGAAGGAGAATACACGCTCATCCCCTGACTTTGGAATATGACATACTGAACATCTGATCGGGAAAGGGTCGGTGATTCATCTGCTTTGCTTAAACATGGAGGCTACTCGGGCAGCATCAATCAGTTCGATCGACATAAAAAGCTGTCAACCGCTATACTCGGATGCTGATGACCGGCTCTAGTGAGTGGCTGAGATACATATGTTTATTTCAGCTACTCCTAATATAGAACTAAAACCAATATACGTCGTTAATTAAAATTACATCTTGTAACAATAATATAGAAATTTTGGGAATTACTAACGACATGCCCGGTTGACGACGATCAGTAGGGGATTCGTTCTGTTCAGTTGAAGGTGTGTTATACTGGTCGGCGGTGGTTGGACACTAACCACAGAGAGAGTGGTCGATGTTGGTTTTCACAGCCTCGATGGCCGCTCGGTAGGCCAACACTACCGAAAAGTGTGCTTGTGAGATAATGAAAACAAGAGATAAAGTATCAAAGAGAGAGAGAGAATAATGTGGTATTATTTCTCTAGGGTTTTGCCCTTAAAAGTGTCTATCCGATACATAGTGATCCCGTGGGGATATTTATACATGAGTATGAGGTTCGTATATGGTAAGTAGGGTTGACGTAAGGTCAAGCCTAGAGACGGGGTATGGCTGACGTAAGGCTGATGCAGCCGCCTACTTACCACCATAAACCGTCTAGACTAATTTAAGGAAGCTACTTAAATGAGCAGAGATTGCTTCCGTAGAATCTACTGATATCCGTTTTTGGGTACGCCCGGTCAGAAATGCCCCGGCCGCCATGGGAGTATCCTTTGGGGCCATCGTATCCAGGCGAGAACGCTCCTGTAACACCCCCGATTTTAGACAATAAACAGAAGCAATTAAAGCTTAGAGATAGAGATTAAACTAAACATTAATCATTAAAAGTCACGGAAACTAACAGTCAAATCGGGAAATGCTATGCCACATCTATCTAATCTATAGATGCACATGCTAGAAACCAAGTACTAAATACCACAATCCAACATAAAGTCAACAATTCTAGAGTTAAAGGCGCACAGGCCACAAAGTCTAGACTAAGGGATAAGAAGAGCTACGCTAAACTACGTCTTCTTCTAGGCGCTCGAACGAGAACTACTCTGCACCTGAAAACATAAGGGGTAGCACCCGTTAGCGAATAATGCTAAGTAACCCACCACAACACGTTGAGTACAATATGGTATAGATATAAGAAAATCATTTGAGACTTGGAATACATAGATATAGCTTAGCAACTCTAGCTTTAAAACAAGGAGTAGAGACAACATATAACTCATCATAAGACACTCTCAATCAACCGACCATCATACGATAAATCAAGGGATCAATACAATGGTAAGAACAAAATAATCAACAACATATGATCATCAATATCAATCAAGGTAACATCATAACATGAAGGATAACATCAATACATGCTCATAGCAAACGAAAGTCAAAGATTGCAACCAATGACCATTTCCAACCTTATGCCATGTTCCAACCTTACACCATTCCATCCTTATATCAGTTCCAACCTGTACCTCCAAGCCACCCTGTACTCCACCAACCTTATCCCTCCGGAGCCATTGCTCCCCGCCTACTTTTCCGCCAGCTTTTCATTAATAAACAATACATATCACGTGATAGTATCCCGCCAATCAATTGAGCAAAGCTCATAATCCGCCAGCTTTTAATCATAACACATAGTCATTGACATAGAGGATTGAGGCTCATCAATAGCCAAATCAAGGAATCAACAATAGAGTATAACATATGTACAAGATCACAACAAGAGATTCAATTGAAAGACTTCAAGGAGAGACATGAAAGGAACATTCAAGACAATGACACAATAACGATAGACTTTAATCAAAAGATTACCATGATTGGTGAATACAAGTTACCAATCTTCATTGAGAACGAATGAACAAACACATACTAGTATCAACAACATCATAACTAGCATGCACATCAATTAAGATAGACATAACGGTTCAAACGAATAGGGGTGGGCACGGGTCGGGTTCGGGTTCGACCCGACTAAAAATTCGGGTACCCGAAATGTTCGGGTCCCCTATTCTACCATCCGAAGTCCGAACCGAAATAATAGCATTATGGTTCGGGTTCGGGTGCTTCGGGTCGGACTATAATCGGGTTTGAACTATACCACCCGAAATCATAATTAAAAATAGTACTTCGTAGTAAGTGTTGTACATTACCAAGAATCTACTTTAAGAATTAAGTCTTTTAGCTTCCCAAGAATTTGAATTTTATCAAGTTTCACGCAATTCCAGATGAGTTTTTACACTATCAATTACACGTATTATCATTCATTACTACTAAGTGTAACTAAGTGTAATTACTAGTTGCTATTGCTGCTTCACCCTTTAACATTCCAAAGAATAGAAACCACTTGCTCTCCAGTCTCCCCAAAGTAGTGACTTGTTTGCCTTCTTGAATACCCTTGTCTTGTTGCCTGTGTAATAAATTAACCATCATTAATAATAGAGAATAATGCCCAAAATTAAATATATAAATAAGTGAAATATAAATTAAAACATAATCACTTTAGTTAATGACTCCAAAATTAAATATATAAATAAACAAACAAGTGAATCCAGATTCAGTAAAAATAAATTGCAAGATTTATTCGATAAGACTGAAAAGTTTAGAGATATGAGAGACAAATTTTGGAAGGAGAAGATAATACTCTGTATTGAAACATAGAAACCATTATGATGTTATTGTGAATTAATGATTACAAATAGCATGACAAAAAAATCGAAACAAGAGTATAGAGCAGAGGAACATACATGATAGTGATGGTCACCAATTCGGCGATTTAAGATAGCAATGGACGATGGAGACCAAAATCACCATATGAACCATGGTGGTAGCCGGTGACTTGCTAAACTACTGAAGAATTTAAAGCTCAAGGGAGAGAAGAAATAGATCTAAACATGTGTTTTCCTCCATGGTTGTCGGCGAGAAGCTAAGTAGAGAGAGGGGAAATGGGTTTGAGAAAATGGGTTACATGTTTGCAGAGAAAAGTAAGAAACCCCTACCTAGTACCTACAAGCTACACTGCCACTCGCCCACTCTGCTAAGCTAATGCCTACAAGCATTTTATACGTAGACCAACACTTCGGGTCTCGGGTCGGTTTCGAAATAAAAAATCTGTACCCGAGACTCGAACCGAAATATATACAATTTTTTCGGTTTTAAATCGGGTCGGACCCGATTTCAAATTCACCTGACCTGAATTGAATTTTTCGGGTCAAACCCGACCCAAATTCGGGTAGAACCCGAATTATGCCCACCCCTACAAACGAACATCAATAACTTCACATTAATCCAACGAATCACAAAGTTGGACCTTAACAATGATTCAAGACTCATAATCCTATCGTGGATACTTAGGACATCGTTCTAGACATCCAAAACATCAAAGGAGACACACAATTGCACAACGGTTCAACAAAACGGAGGCCAAAACATCACATACCAGTGGGCGGAACGGTGGGGGGTCAACCACCCGCCACTCCCCCTACATGTACTTAGCGGGTGGAACCACGGGTCGGCAACCACCCGTGGCTCTCCCCGCTACCCTTCACCATGTTCCCCGCGAGTGGAATGACGGTAGGCTCACCTTGGGCTCGCCGTTCTGTCCGCGGGTCCAAAACTTGGGAGGAAAAATCCCTTCAGGGAAAAATGCAACCAATGCCAAGTTCAAGTCCAAAACACCCACAATCACACATACAACAATAAGGGGACTTGAACACATGAAAAGCTCAAAGAATAGCATTTATGAACCCTAGATACAAGCTCTAACATGCATAAACACAAGAATATGCATCATTTCACTCATGAACATCAAGATCATCAAGAAATCAATAATATCACGTGTAAAATAAGTTTTATAGAGCATGAGTTACCTCCTTAAGCCTAGAAACACTTCCTTCAACCTCTAATCCTCTTCTTGGAACTCTTCTTCCCCAAAGTCTTCAAATACAAACCAAAAACCACACAAACAACCAAAACCTAGATAAAGATAAGGAGAAACCAACTAAAAACACTAGCTAAGCTTAAACCTTACCTTCCTAAGGTCTAGGTGGATGAAAGTTGGAGTCTTGATGGATTCTTTGCAAGGTTGGGGAAGGGTTTTGGTTTAGCTTGGGAAAGAAGCTAAGGTTTTAGAGAGAAGGTGGAGGAAATGAAGTTCTTGCCTAGTGTGGGAAAGAAAATAGTGGTGTGTTAGGGAAAAATATCTTGGATATCAAGTAAGGGTTGTGAAATGACTAGAATAGCCTCCCTTGTCTACAAAATTGTTAGGGAAAAATTATTGGCTAGGTACAAGGCATAAGGCACAATGTACAATTCATTGACTAAATCAATTTGTAATTTTGCATATTCTCTTAATCTGGGATTATCGATTTACTTTCTTGCAAACTGAATAGGTGACTGACTAACTCAGATTCTCAAACAAACAGTCATTCAGATAGATAGGCAGATATTGCATATTGCGGAGGACTAAGACAGAAAGTATCTACATCTGGGGGACGATCACCGATGCGTCCAATCCACTAACTCAGAACCCAATGTACAAAGGTAGAGAAGAACAATCTCACCCAAGTGCCCCACACAAGGTCAGTACCCAGTCTACAAAGGTTTAGTGGACTGTTTAAGTCGAAGAGCCACACATTCAGAAGTCCAATGAAATCCCTTCAATTGGAGAGCTAACTCTGATGCAGTCCGCTTCAATGACACAGTCCCACGTTGTTCCCACAACTGAGTGATCTTCGCGTCCAATCGTTTAAGCAAAGTTGATACTTCTCAAGTTCTTCTTCGTAATCACCATGAACTTATTGTCTTGAGAAGAGGCATGACAACTAGAGATGTGTATTCTATTTAGTATAAAGTGTTGCGGCTTCAATCAATGCAACCCTAACTTCTGAACAAATAAGTATACATATACTTCTTGATTCGAACACTCTCCAAATATATCTCTGGTTGTAAAAAGGTAGGATTTTTTGTGAAGAAATAAATCTTGAGATTCGGTCCATACCTCAGAAGATGATTCGTTGATATTCTTTCCAAAACCATCATCTCATAACCGCGTGCCAGCTTTTAGAAACTTTCCTTTATCAGTCATTCGGTGGCTTAATCTAGATGTGCGTCTGTTGATTTAACTGATCAATCAATCTTCTTCTAAGATGGTCAGACACCAAGCTAAACCCTATCTTAATTTGCCATAATAATATTGCCAATTATATGTTGGGGTTTTTCTTAAAGAAATAAAACACTAATAAACTCCCCCTTTGGCTATTATTTGGCAAAATAACTCAACTAAAGATAGAGAAGCAAAAAACGTAATTAAAAGGGCCATGACTGACAACAGTTTAGCAAAAAGAAATATTGTTTGATTACAACCCATAAAAAAAAACATCAGCACACAACCCGTGTTGGATAAAGATATAGAACAGACCATTTCTTCACAAAAATGCCCAGACAGGGCCAGATAGGACTTCAACCATCACAAATACTCCCCCTGAGTATAGTACTCCCCCCTTTTGCAAATGATAGGCAAAGGACTCGTTAAGCATTAGAGGGACCTCCACTGTCAGACTTTAAAGCTTCACGAGCAGCAGACTCAGAAAGGCTCATTCGGAGTAAGACAGTTGCCAGCTCTGTGCGAGCAACGTTGAGCTGATTTGAGATAATGTTACTCACGGTCTGCAGCTCAGACACACGGGCCTTCAACTGTAAGGGCAACTTCAAATCACGACCATATGAGGTGTCGTCATCAATATCAGCCTCAGTGGTTCCTAGAGCATCAACATGTGTAACATCCTTGATGTGTTTGCCAGTCAGTAGGCGTGGATCCACAGTATATAGCAGAGAAGGAGTAATGACCTCACTAGGCATCGAAATCAACCCCTGGGATGTTAGCACACCATATATAAGATTGGGATAAGGAAGCTTAACCTTTTGCTCTCTGGGATTAATCAAGGTCTTACTGACTGTATGATATCTTACTTATGTATGATATTTCACATGTATTGGTGGGTTACCAGCATTATTCGCTGACCGGGTGTCGTCCCATGTTTTATAAGCTTCTTTCAGGTGATGCTTAGACGAGTGCGCGGTTTAGTGCCAGCTAGAGTAGCTCCTCCCTTATGTTTTGTGGCCTGTGAGCCAATTTAGACTTAGTACTTTGTTATGTTGGTTTTTAGATGTTGAACAATGCAGATGTGAGCCTGTGCGTTCACCCTTGAGTGAGCGTGGCATAACACCCCGTTTCTTCCAGTTTATATATTTCCTCTTTCAGTCTTCCGCTGTGTTTGATGTTTTGGTTTAGATATCTGCATGTTTAAGGCTTTAAATATCATGGAAATTAGGGGGGTGTTACAGTTGGTATCAGAGCCTAGGTTTAGAGTCTAGGAGAGTAAAGTCTAGACTTCTAAGTGGCTAAGTGTGGTTTGAGACCTTAAAGTGACCTTAAGAATCTAAGTGGTGGTTAGTAGTTTGATGGCTACCGATGTCGAATCAACAGGAAGTCTTCAAAGAGATGGTTCTAAGGGAGGTAAGGCTCCCCAGTCAATCTGGAAGATCAAGGTTAGGGTAAGGTGCTCCGTTTGCAAGAAGTGTGGAAGTGATCACCCCGGCGTGGACTGTCATGGGAAGCCGGTAGAGTGCTTTGCTTGTGGAAAGAAGGGTCACCGATCCTTTGAGTGTAGGGCTAAGAAGAGGACTTCAGTGGACACAAAACCAGTTGGTAGTGTGGGACCCTGGTCAGGAAGAAAGTCTCGAAGTGGATGCAATAATGGACTAAGTGGAGATAGCATCCAAGACCTGTGTACGAAGTTGGGACCTCGACAAGGCAAGATTCGCAGTCGTGAGGCAGATGCAAGTGGGAACCGTTGAAGTGAGCTCTTGTACCCTTTTGCTACACCTCCCATTGTCTTTGTACCCTTCCTTGCGTGTTAGCTTCAGGTGTTATCTTGTTCGAGAGTCACCCTTGACCCTCTGTAATCTTTTCTTGTCCCTAGACAAATCCAATCGCCCTTTTTGCCAAGTGATCCTTTTCTTCCGAACCTTGTTCTTGCTTTCTTTCCAAATCATCTTGTGCAAGTTAGCGGTGTCATCAGCTTATGAAGGAATCTGGCAAGGTCTAAGAGGTAATCTGTGTCTGAGTCGTGGTAGAGAGCCTTCAGTTTGACAAGCGGAGTGATCAGCGTCAAGTCGAAGCTTCGCCAGAAGTTGTGAACCCTTTATGTCTCTTGAAGCCGATCTTCCCCTCTTGCCCTCGTCAAATCCCTTGCCCCTTTTCGAGAAATCATTCCTATCTTTTCAAACCTCATTCTTGTTTCCTTCTTGACTCAACTCTGTTCAATGTTGCAACCTCATCTTTTCTAAGTTGTGACTTTGAAAATCTTGATTCCCTTCCTAATAAACTTTTTCCTTGAGTTTAAACCGGATACCCTCCGTGGGGAAATCCTTTTCAACTCCGTTGAACCCCGTTTGATTACTTACTCCCTAAGTTGTAACCTCGTTTACAATTCTCTTCTTCTTAATCAACATGGTTATCGCATTGTTGAACCTAAACTCTCACCTTGATCTTTCCCTTTGAACCGAACCTCGTTCTTGTATTCCCCGCTTCTAACGATTCTGTGCAAGCTGGCAACCTTATTTCCTAAGTTGTAACTTTGATGAATTTGATCCTACTCCTAAGTAACGTGGTCCTTGAGTTTCTGAACCCAAACCTTTCGCTCTAATCCTTTCCGTGGTACCGAATCCCTTCTTGTGAGCCTTTTTCCCCTGAGTTACCTTTCTCCTTTGTTACCATTCCTGTTTTGAACCTTTCATCAAGACCGATGTTTTGAAGTTTCAAGCGTTGCTCTGTGGAGGGTGGGAAGTGGTGTGCTAATGCAAGTGTTAAGTCGGTAGCCTTCAGCGAGTTCACCCTAGAGCCGGAGAGATGGACATCCAACTCGTGTTTTGGATCTAGCAGTTGAAGCCTTTGTCGAAAGTGAGGGATCAAGTTCACGCAGATGTCGAGCTCAAGTTAGGTAGTGGGGGTACCTTGTTTCCTTTGGTTGAAGAAGTCAGCAGAGATCGTTCGAAGTTGCAACCCTGGTTCTGTGATCCCGAGTGATCTAGTTTAGGGTTCTTGTGGTGTCAGTTTCTGCTTGTGGCTTGTTCCTTAGCTGGGCTGTCTCGTTTTGAGTAGATCGTTGGCTAGTTTTGAGCAGGAGTTAGGCTCGTTGTGAAGTTAGCTTTCCTTTCCGGTAAATCTTCTATCTATCACCTTATCTTTCTTTCTTGTCTTACCTTTGTGAACCCTCAACCTATCTCTAAGTCTTGTCTCTCGTTTTGTTAACCGACGGTTTTGGTGTTGAACTTCGTTGTGACCAAGCCTATCAATCTTACTACCTTACTTTAAACCCTTGTTTTCTCTAACTTTGGTTGGTGGTGAACATCTTTGTTGCTTAAAACCTCGTTTGCAACCCATCTCTTAAGCTTTGCCATCCGTTTCGCGAGCCTACCGTTTTCGTTGTGGAACCTTGTTGCGTCCCTTGTTTGTTTTGTTAGTAGGTTCGTTGGTAGTTGTTTGCTCTGTTGTGCGTTTGGTCATTCTCTCTTGTTTGCCGTGGTCGTTAGCTTGTAGTTTGAGTAGTTGGTTTAGTTGCTTCGCTTTTATGAAGACGCAGTTTGTTGCCGTGCACCAAAGGCTAGATCAGATTGAGGCCAGTTCAAGTCGTAGAGGAGGGGATTATGAAGAATCCGAGGAGAGCACCGATAAGTCGGAGAGCCAGTCGTTCTAGCTCGGTGTTGTGGTTATCTCGTTCGCGTTTCCTTAGTTGTGGTTATCCTCTTAGCTTTGTTACCGTTACAAGTTGCTTGTTGCTTGCCTTGTGTGCTGTTCTTGCTTGTTTGTTTAGTGAGTAGTTAGCTTTGTTAGTTGGTGTTTTGAGTTGGTTGTCTAGTTCCTAGTTGTTGGCTAGAAGTTGGTGTTTGTGTTGTGTCTCAATTTATCCGTTTGTTTAATTCTTGCCAATCCTTGTTTGAATTCTATCTTGCCTTAAAATCTTGTGGAATCTTTTGGGTTTTGACCAAAAGAAATTGTTCTTGACACTCTTGTCACATTGTTGTTCCTTTTTCGCGCTTGTTCTAATTCGTCGTACCCAAGCTTCGGGGACGAAGCTTCTTTGAAGGGGGAGAAGATGTGACACCCCGTAATCCAAATTCAATTAAGGGATTAATTAAGTAATTAATCCTAAACCAATTGGTAATTCAATTCCTTGAATTCCTGAAAATTCAATAGTCGGGGACTAGTAATTAACTAGTCAACCCCAAAGTCAAAGTTGTACCTTAAGCTTTGTAAGGAGTTCCCTTGTCCCCTTACACCTCTTCATGTTAGTAAGGGTATTCTTGACCTTTCACCTTGTGTTAGTATTGTATGCTAACCTAGTAGAACACCCTCATTTCTCTCCTTACACTTTCCGAAATTTTAGCTCTACCTTCTCTCTAAAAAGGTAGATAGCTTTTCTTCCAAGCCAAGTTGAAGCTTTGCCAAAACTTCAAGAGTTGTCTCCAAGATTCTACATTTCATACATTTGGGCATCTAGGAGGGTAAGATCCATGTTCATCTTGTGTTTTTAGTGTTTCCTTAGGTGTCTTTTCTTAATGATAGAATCTTTATGATCTTTTGGTGTGTTCTTGAAGTGGGTTTGGAAGGTGAGCTTTGTTAGGAGCTTGGTGAAGTGTTAAGTGAAGGATTTTTTCTACAAGAGGTAACCCATGCTCTACAAAATCTATTTTGATTACGTATATGATGATTTCTTGGATTCTAAATGTGATTTTGCTATGAAATGTGAGTGTTTATGCATTGCCTTGTGAAAATGCATATCTAGATGTGTTTAGGGTTCTTGTATGCCATTGCTTGGCTATTCCTTTGATTCAAGTCATTTTGTTGTATTTGGTGAGATTTGGCATGTTTTGGACTTGAATTTGAGCTTGGAGTTGAAAATCCCCGAAGGGATTATTTTGGTACAGGGTGTGTACCCGCGGGCGGAACGGCGGGCGGGGCACCACCCGCCGCCCCACCCGCGGGGTACGTAGCCAGTGGGAAGTGGTTCCCGCGGGCGGAACCACGGGTGGGGGTCCACCCGTGGGTACGTGTTTTGATGATGATTGGGGATTTGTTCCCCGTGATTCTTTTGACTCGGTATTTGGTCTTTTGACTTCCCGATGTTCTTTTATGGAATTATTTGAGTGTCTTATTGATGTTTCGTATGTCTAGAACTATATGGTAGGAATCTATGTAGGTTTTGGTGTCTTGAATCGTGCTAAGTGTTCAACATTGTGTTTCGTTGAACCGTGATGAGTCTTGTGTATTCTTCAGAACTACGTTTGGTTTACCTGTTTGATAAGAATGCTAGTTCGGTGTTTAAATGCTAGCGTGTGTATTGTTTGTACCTTCATATTGTTGATGATAACTTGTGTTATTCATCGTTGTTGTTGTTGGACTGTGATCCATTCCTTGATTGAGTATGGTTTCATATCTTCGTTGTGATCCGTTGATTGATTCCTGTTGTGGTGTGATGTGTGTGTGGCTTTACCTGGATTCCACGATTAGTGGTATGAGACACTAGTCACCAAGGTATTGCAGTGGTCCTTGTGGTGGCCATGACGTAATTATGGAGTTGTGACCTGTGTGTCAGGTTCACATATTTCTTGGGAGGCGTGTGTCGACGTGTGTTTGATCGGTACCCTCGTGTACTATGAAATTGGTGGTCTTTTTGGTGGTTTGTTGGTGGGGGACGACGGTCCCAGGAGGGAAAAGGTTGGACTAAGAAGTACAAGGGTCCTGGAGGTAACGGTTGGAACTAGACATAAGGTTGGGGTAGCCATAAGGTTGGAACCGGGCATAAGGAAGGCATATCAACTCGTGGTGGGTGATGTCACGAGGGCTTGTGTAGTTGTTGTTGTGAGTTCTCTTCTTGTGACGTGTGTAGTCACAAAGGCATGTGTTGCCGTTTTGTGTGTCCTTATTCCTTTGAGTTATGCATGTCGGGTACTAATCTATTGTGTGATGATAGATTATGCCTTGAGACTTCTTGTGAGTCGTTGTTATTCGTTATAGTCTTGGGATGTGTTCCCGTGTTCTTGTTGAGAGTGTTTGAGTCTTGTGTTTATTATTACTCTCGGTTTTGAACTTATATATATGTATTCCGTTTCGAAAATGGCTTTACAAACTTATATCTTACTTATGTATGATATTTCACATGTATTGGTGGGTTACCAGCATTATTCGCTGACCGGGCGTCGTCCCATGTTTTATATGCTTCTTTCAGGTGATGCTTAGACGAGTGCGCGGTTTAGTGCCATCTAGAGTAGCTCCTCCCTTATGTTTTGTGGCCTGTGAGCTAATTTAGACTTAGTACTTTGTTATGTTGGTTTTTTGATGTTGAACAATGCAGATGTTAGCCTGTGCGTTCACCCTTGAGTGAGCGTGGCATAGCACCCTGTTTCTTCCAGTTTATATATTTCCTCTTTCAGTCTTCCGCTGTGTTTGATGTTTTGGTTTAGATATCTGCATGTTTAAGGCATTAAATAGCATGGAAATTAGGGGGTGTTACAGAGGGTCTTGGCTACCAGATCCCAGTCAGTGATTTCATCCTCATCCACTGGCTTCAACCCATAGTACCGATTGATCACATCAGGGCCAAATACATACCAATTACCCTGAATGAAGATTTGCATACACCTCTTGCTGGTCAGATCATCAATTTCTTCGTTTAGGTTGCAGTAGGACTCATATGTGAGGAGCTTTGAATAAGCACATACAGACGTCACAGTCTTCAGCAGGCCAACCTCACGCAGAAGGGGCAATACATCACACACTGAAGTCAGCTTATTCTCATCAATCGATCTCTGTACAATCAACTCCCGTTTCACCATTGTAGGCCATTTTTCTTTGGCAGCATCAGAGACAAACTTTGGCTTGTAGGCCATTTCTTTGACTGGTGAACTCTTTGTAGGACTTGGTGACACAGAATTGCTGGTCTCAGACCCATGTGCAGTAGATGAGGCTAGAAGCTTGGTAACTTCTCTGATTTTGAAGGTTGTGGAATCTGGGTGAACTGTCTCTGCCACTGATAGAGACTCATTTAGTTCAGAAGGTGGAGCCTTGGAACCATACACTCCAGCCAGTATCTTCTCATCATCAATGTCTGTTGGAATAGAAGGAACAGGCCTTGGTCGTATCACTTTGTAGGGCTCAGGTACTGATTCAGAGGGTAAATTCGCAAAGTGGCGAATATGTTCTAGACTCTCAGCCAGACTAGATGATGTATAGACAGGAATGGCAACATTTGGATTAGATGAATGGGTATTCTCTGACTGGGTGACTGTTCAGATGGGGGAACATCAGACTCATTAAGAGAAGGATTAACCAAACAGATGTCAGCAGAGTTCTTGACTGGAACTGTGGACTCATGGTCATCAGGAATTATAGGCAAACCAGTATCAACAAATAACACAACATGTACTGACTCATCAATGTTAGTAGATAAAGGGGCAACCTTATCAGACACAGACCCATCAAGTTTTTCAGCCTTAGACATATCAACAGTAGACAAACGGGGTGGAACATCAGATATATTCGACGTAGCAGGCAATAATGACTCTAGAGATCCCGGAACCAAATCAGACACCACAGAAGGTAGACTAGACTCAACGGCAATAGATAAAGACTCAGAAGGCTTATCAGGTGAAATTTCAATAGGAGTACCAGAAGTGTTTGACCTGGTTTGTAGAACCTCTCATCGTCGCTGTACTTCCTCCTGGGCTGCTTGTAGATACAAAGGGTGAGCATCGGCACATCATTGAGAAATTTCATCCCACTCCAAAGCCCTCTATGCAAAGTATTTCAGGAATGCCCCTACTCGATTTCCATCCTCTGGTTCATCAATGGTGGCTGGACTGTTGTCATCATCTGCCTCAGTGGCCATCACCATCAAAGTGCTAGTATCTTCATCTGACCAGTGTTCATAGAACTCCGGAAAGTCTGATATCACCGTGACAAGTATTTCATCTCGAAGAACAGGATCCAACTTCAGTTTCTTCTTCATCGCAAGACGGAGAAGAGTATTCACATACTTTAGAGCACTCTCTGGTGAGTGATCCTTTCTTCCAAACTTTATTATATTTTTCACCGCATCGGCCATGACTGTTGGATTTCTTGGTGAGGAAGAGGCAACACTCAGACAGAGAATTTTGGGAGATTTTGACGAAGAAAGTAGAGATGGTTTAGGATTTTCTTTGCCACTAAGGATGATCACAAGAGAGATATAATCCCAAGGGTGAGAGATGATAATCAATGCGGCTGACAAGGTTCATGCAGCTATGATGTGATTGACGCAACGATATGGCTTCTTTTTAGGGATTAAATGGAAGGTTTGGAATTTGAAAAAGTAATTAGTGTAGACATAATAGGGTAGGATTGGACTTAACAAATGAGAAGAGGTTTAACTAAGGAAATCAAATTTTGAAATTTGACTCGAGGCTGAGAAATTCAAAACCCTTCTTCTGATTTATCGTTCTGCCTTAACAATCCATTCTACAGATCCCCAGAGCAGATATGAGAATCTCAAACCGATTTGCATCCAGAGGCTTTGTAACACCCCGAAATACAAATTCGATTAAGGGTTAATTAAATAATTAATCCTATTTCAATTGGTAATTTAATTCCTAAAATCCTGAAAATTTAATAGTTGGGGACTTGTAATTGACTATTCAACCCCAAAGTCAAAGTTGTACCTTGAGCTTTGTAGGGAGTTCCCTTGTTTCCTTACACCCCTTCATGGTAGTAAGGGTATTCTTGACTTTTCACCTTGTGTTAGTATTGTAAGCTAACCTAGTAGAACACCCTCATTTCTCTCCTTACACTTTCCAAATTCTAGCTCCACCTTCTCTCTAAAAAGGTGGATAGCTTTTCTTCCAAGCCAAGTTGAAGCTTTGTCAAAACTTCAAGAGTTGTCTCCATGATTCTACCTTTCATACATTTGGGCATCTAGGAGGGTAAGATCCATGTTCATCTTGTGTTTTTAGTGTTTTCTAAGGTGTCTTTTCTTAAAGATAGAATCTTTATGATCTTTTGGTGTGTTCTTGAAGTGGGTTTGGAAGGTGAGCTTTGTTAGGAGCTTGGTGAGGTGTTAAGAGAAAGGTTTTTGTCTACAAGAGGTAACCCATGCTCTACAAAATCTATTTTGCTTACCTATATGATGATTTCTTGGATTTTACATGTGTTTTGCTATGAAATGTGAGTGTTTATGCATTGTCCTGTGAAACTGCATATCTAGAGCTTGTGTTTGGGGTTCATGTGTGCCATTGCTTGGCTATTCCTTTGATTCAAATCACTTTGTTGTATTTGGTGAGATTTGGCATGTTTTGGACTTGAATTTGAGCTTGGAGTTGAAAATCCCCGAAGGGATTACTTTGTGCAGGTATACGTACCTGCGGGCGGAACGGCGGGTAGGCGTCCACTCTCAGCCCACCCGCGGGGAACGTTGGTTTTGGGGAATGGTTCCCGCGGGCGGAACCACGGGTGGGGTCCACCCGTGGCCCCACCCGCGGGTACGTGTTTTGATGATGGTTGGGGATTTGTTCCCCGTGATTCTTTTGACTCGGTATTTGGTCTTTTGACTTCCCGATGTTCTTTTATGTAATTATTTGAGTGTCTTCTTCTCGTTTCGTATGTCTAGAACTATATGGTAGGAATCCATGTAGGTTTTGGTGTCGTGAATCGTGCTAAGTGTTCAACATTGTGATTCGTTGAACCGTGATGGGTCTTGTGTGTTCTTCGGATCTACGTTTCGTTTACCCGTTTGATAAGCATGCTAGTTCGGTGTTTAAATACTAGCGTGTGTGTTGTTTGTACCTTCTTATGGGTTGATGATAACTTGTGTTATTCATCGTTGTTGTTGTGGACTGTGATCCATTCCTTGATTGAGTATGGTTTCATATCTTCGTTGTGATCCGTTGATTGATTCCTGTTGAGGTGTGATGTGTGTGTGGCTCCCCTCTTATGTTTTGTGGCCTGTGAGCCAAATTAGACTTAGTACTTTTTTATGATGGTTTTAGATGTTGAACAATGCAGATGTAGCCTGTGCGTTCACCTTTGGGTGAGCGTGGCATAACACCCCGTTCCTTCAATTTTATATTTATCCTCTTTCAGTCTTCCGTTGTGTTTGATGTTTTGGTTTAGATATCTGCATGTTTTAAGGCTTTAAATAGCATGGTTTTAGGGGGTGTTATAGTTGGTATCAGAGCATAGGTTTGAGCCTAGGAGGGTTAAGTCTAGACTTTCTAAGTGGCTAAGAGTGGTTTGAGACCTTAAATTGACCTTAAGAATCTAAGTGTTAGGCTTAGGACTCTAGGTTGCGCAGTGAGTTGAGTGTTGCTTTCAGTTATTTGCTTGCTTGTTGTCTTTTTGGTAACCGTGTTGTTGTTGTAGAAGTTTGCGATGCCTCCTCGTCCACGAGCGCATACCCCGGAGACCCCGACGAATGAACAGCTTGCTCAGAACCTCCAGCAGCTAACACATACGATGCAGACGCTTAGTGAGGCTTTGCTGAACAACAACCACCTCGTGCCACCTCCTCAACCTGCTGGGCACAGGGATATGGGCCGTCTGGTGTCGGGTCATAGGCCGCCGACCTTCACGGGTGAAGAAGACCCGGTGGTTTTAGAAGAATGGATGAGAGTGTTCGACAAGATCTTCGCGGTTGTGGGTTATCTCGAGGAGAGAAGAGTAGAACTGGAAACATTCTACTTCTGTCATGAAGCTGATCTGTGGTGGATTCATGAGGGTCCGACCTTGCTTGAAGAGCCTGAGTTCGGTTGGTCTGCGCTTAAGGGTAGGATGCGCGAGAGGTTTTACCCGGCACATGTGCGAGCCGCCATGTACGAGGAGTTTCTCCACCTGCAGCAAGGATCTCTGTCTGTGGTCGAGTACCACAAGAAATTTTTGGAGTTGGGGCGTTTTGCTCGGATGCTCGTGCCTACGGAGCTCGCTAAGGTCGAGAGATTCGTTGCCGGCTTGAATTATGAGGCACGAAAAGCTTTGACTATGAGCAGGCCGAGTTCTCTTAGGGATGCTTATCTGAGTGCCGCGGATTTGTACCGTGCTTAGCAGCTTCAGCGGGGATCTTTTGAGTAAGCGAGGAAAAGAACCGAGAGTTGAGGCTCTTCCACCTTCAAGAAGCCACGGCCGAGTTTTCAAGCCAAGAATGTGTCATCTTCGACTCAAGTACCCAACCGGATGGAGCAAGGGAATCAAGCTAAGTTGTTTCCGTGTCGAAGATGTGGGAAGGTGCACGCGGGCCAAGATTGTTATGGCCAACCGTTTAAGTGATTTCGTTGTGGAGAAAGGGGCCACAAGGTTGCTGAGTGCCCTCACCAGGCCAATCAAAGAGCGCTGCCGCCACCCCCAGGAGCCGGAGGAGCAGCGGGAGGTAGCTTGAGCCGTGGAGCAGCTGGGGCCAGGCCAGCAGGGAGAGTCTTTGTGATGGGGCGTTCGCAAGCGGAGACCGAGATTTGGTGGAGGAGGAGCTAGCAGGTAATTCTTTCCTAGCCTACCCTTATATTTTGTGCGCATCTTGTTCCTTGCTACCTTGAGTGTCGTCTTGTGTTCTTCGTTGCCTACTTGAGTTACTTGGCTATCCTAGTCATATTTTCTTTGATAGTGATTCTTTGGAGTTAAGTGTAAGATCTTCTTGATAGATGATTCCCTTAGTTTTTGCGAGTAAGTTTCGTTGTGAAATTAGTTATTTATCTTCGAAATAAATCATGCTTGGAATAATTCTACAATCCTTGCACTTGGATACCCTTGTAACCCTTCTTTTGAGAACCCTCTAAATTTCCCAAGTGTTCTTTGAATGTGAGAATAGAAAACCCATACAAAAGTCCTATCTTGTGTAGCCTAAAATCCAAGCAAAATGTTTAATTACAACTCTTGAGTTTCAAACCCGAGTATACTCCTTACCAATCCAACCTCTAAACCACTTGAGCTAATTATCTTTCATGGAACCTACCCAATTTTAATTCCATTTAAACCATAAATCTCCATTTTACCCAAATTCCCAAATTAAATCATCTTTTCCCCAATTCTTCCCCAAATCGCTAAGCCCCAATTTCTTTTCCTTTCCGCCTCTCCCTACCCGTGAATCAGCCGAGAGACACCCCTCCCCAATCCGTCACCACCCGCCCGTCGCCGACCTGCCACCGTCGCCGCCCGCCAGAGCCGCCGCAAGCCGGAGCCTCCCCGCCGAGCTGCTGCCGGGCCGCCTCGTCAAAGCCGCACCGCGAGAGAGAGAGAGAGAGAGAGAGAGAGAGCAGCAAGAGTGAGAGAGGGCAGCAAGAAGAAGGAGGAGAAGAGGAAAGCTTCGGGTTCCTTTTGTTGAGTTTTGGGTCATCTCCTACCATGCCTAGAAGGTCAAGTTTGGCTAGGAAAACGGAATGGGTGGATGCCCATTACCTCGTTCTTAAAGGTAAAGCCTTTGACCCAGAATCTTTTTCTAATTCTTTGTTGGACATGCTTAGATTCCAAGGTTTGTTGGATGGGTTTCTCGCCATAAGGGTCGAGACTTACCCGAGTCTGGTTAAGGAATTCTATCGTCACATGGTTGTGACAAAGGATGGTGATAAGCTTGAGATCACTTCTAAAGTGAGAGGTGCGAAGGTAGTTCTGTCTGAAAAGAGGCTAGCTCAGCTTTTGAGTCTATCTGCTTCAGGAGTTGCTCAATATAGCGGTAACTCATGGATTAGTACGGATACCATAGGGTACCGGGACTATTTGAGTTATTTGTTGGGTCGCACGAGTGGTTTCACTCAAGCTTCAAGGCCGGAGAAAAAGTGGTTGTCTGCGGAACAGAGGATCTTGGTTATGTTGATATCGCATTGTTTGTTACCTAATAACAACAAAAGTAAGTTGTTGGGAAAGTTGGAATGCACCTTTGCCTTTTGTCTCAAGAATATGGTCAAGTTCAACCTGCCAGCTTTGATGTTACAACATATGGTTTTCTGCAGTGATCATAACCGGAAAAGCCTACCGTATAGGATGGTGTTGAGCTGGATTCTAGTTAGGAAGGGTGTAAGTGTGGATGGTTGTTTACCGAAGGCCGTGGGGAAGTTGGTGTTGGATGTCACCAATTTTCGTTGTTGCAATCTATTTCAGTTGGAAGATGTTGATTACATCACTTTGGAAGAAGTGGCAAGGAAAGCCCCTGAGGAAAGAGCCGAGTTGGTAGCCGAGCTTGGGATTCATGCCGGGAAGTTGAGCCTCGCAGTCCAGAGTTTGGGTGGTGATGAAGAAGATGAAGGTGAGGTAGGCCGTGAGGAAGAAGTGGAAGCACCGGAAGCTGCCGAGGCCGAAGAAAGTGATTCTGAAAGTGAAGAAAATCGAAGGAGGAGGGAAGCTCGCACCAAGAGGGAGCATGATGCCATGACGCATGAGGAGCGGGTTGTTACTTTGTTTCGTCAACAGAACCGTATGATCGAAGAAGGCTTCGCGTACATGAAGACGCAGTTTGTCGCCGTGCATCAAAGGCTAGATCAGATCGAGGCCAGTTCAAGCCGCAGAGGAGAGGATGATGAAGAATTCGATGAGAGCACCGATGAGTGGGAGAGAGAGTCCTTCTAGAGTGGAGTTGTGGCCGCCTTGTTCGCCCTTCCTTAGTTGTTGTTATCTTCTTAGTTGTTGTTATCGTTTGGTAGTTGTTTGATGCTTGCCTTGTATGCTTGTTCTTGTTTGTTGTTTTGTTGTTTAGATAGTTTGTAGTTGGTGTTTTGAGTTGGTTGTCTAGTTCTTAGTTGTTGGCTAAAAGTTGATGTTTGTGTGGGAACTAGAGTTCGTTATGCTCAATATATCCGTTTGATTAAACTTTTGCTAATCCTTGTTTGGATTCTTTCTTGCCTTGAAATCTTGTGGAATCTTTTGGGTTTTGACCAAAAGAAATTGTTCTTGACACTCTTGTCACATTGTTTTTCCTTTTTACCGTTTGTTCTAATTCGTCGTACCCAAGCTTCGGGGACGAAGCTTCTTTGAAGGGGGAGAGCATGTGACACCCCGAAATCCAAATTCGATTAACGGATTAATTAAATAATGAATCCTATTTCAATTGGTAATTTAATTCCTAAAATCCTGAAAATTCAATAGTCGGGGACTAGTAATTGACTAGTCAACCCCAAAGTCAAAGTTGTACCTTGAGCTTTGTAGGGAGTTCCCTTGTTTCCTTACACTCCTTCATGTTAGTAAGGGTATTCTTGACTTTTCACCTTGTGTAAGTATTGTAAGCTAACCTAGTAGAACACCCTCATTTTTCTCCTTACACTTTCCAAATTCTAGCTCCACCTTCTCTCTAAAAAGGTGGATAGCTTTTCTTCCAAACCAAGTTGAAGCTTTGTCAAAACTTTAAGAGTTGTCTCCAAGATTCTACCTTTCATACATTTGGGCATCAAGGAGGGTAAGATCCATGTTCATCTTGTGTTTTTAGTGTTTTCTAAGGTGTCTTTTCTTAAAGATAGAATCTTTATGATCTTTTGGTGTGTTCTTGAAGTGGGTTTGGAAGGTGAGCTTTGTTAGGAGCTTGGTGAGGTGTTAAGAGAAAGGTTTTTGTCTACAAGAGGTAACCCATGCTCTACAAAATCTATTTTGCTTACCTATATGATGATTTCTTGGATTCTACATGTGTTTTGCTATGAAATGTGAGTGTTTATGCATTGTCTTGTGAAAATGCATATCTAGAGCTTGTGTTTAGGGTTCATGTGTGCCATTGCTTGGCTATTCCTTTGATTCAAGTCACTTTGTTATATTTGGTGAGATTTGGCATGTTTTGGACTTGAAGTTGAAAAACCCCGAAGGTATTATTTTGTGCAGGTATACGTACCCGCGGGCGGAACGGCGGGTAGGCGTCCACCCGCCGCCCACCCATTGGGAATGTTGGTTTTGGGGAATGGTTCTAGCGGGCGGAACCACTGGTGGGGGTTCACCCGTGGCCCCACCCGCGGGTACGTGTTTTGATGATGGTTGGGGATTTTTTCCCGTGATTTTTTTGACTCGGTATTTGGTCTTTTGACTTCCCGATGTTCTTTTATGGAATTATTTGAGTGTCTTCTTGACGTTTCGTATGTCTAGAACTATATGGTAGGAATCCATGTAGGTTTTGGTGACGTGAATCGTGCTAAGTGTTTAACATTGTGATTCGTTGAACCGTGATGGGTCTTGTGTGTTCTTCGGAACTACATTTGGTTTACCCGTTTGATAAGCATGGTAGTTCGGTGTTTAAATACTAGCGTGTGTGTTGTTTGTACCTTCTTATGGGTTGATGATAACTTTTGTTATTCATCGTTGTTGTTGTGGACTGTGATCCATTTCTTGATTGAGTATGGTTTCATATCTTCGTTGTGATCCGTTGATTGATTCATGTTGAGGTGTGATGTGTGTGTGGCTTTACCTGGATTGCACGATTAGTGGTATGGGACACTAGTCACCAAGGTATTGCAGTGGTCCTTGTGGTGGCCATGACGTGATTATGGAGTTGTGACCTATGTGTCAGGTTCACGTATTTTGGAGAGGTGTGTGTCGCCGTGTGTGTGATCGGTACCTTGTGTACTATGAAATTGGTGGTTTTGTTGGTTGTTTGTTGGTTGGGGACGACGGTCCCAGGTGGGAAAAGGTTGGACTAAGAAGTACAGGGGTCCTGGAGGTAACGGTTGGAACTAGATATAAGGTTGGGGGTAGCATAAGGTTGGAACCGGGCATAAGGAAGGCATATCAACTCGTGATGGGTGATGTCACGAGGGCTTGTGTAGCCGTTGTTGTGAGTTCTCTTCTTGTGACGTGTGTAGTCACAAAGGCATGTGTTGCGTTGGCATGTGTTGTCGTTTGATGTGTCCTTATTCCTTTGAGTTATGCATGTCGGGTATTAATCTATTGTGTGATGATAGATTATACCTTGAGACTTCTTGTGAGTCGTTGTTGTTCTTTGCAGTCTTGGGATGTGTTCCCGTGTTCTTGTTGAGAGTGTTTGAGTCTTGTGTTGACTATTAATCTTGGTTTTGGACTTATATATATGTATTCCGTTTCGAAAATGGCTTTACAAACTTATATCTTACCTATGTATGATATTTCACATGTATTGGTGGGTTACCAGCGTTATTCGCTGACCGGGCGTCGTCCCATGTTTTATATGCTTCTTTCAGGTGATGCTTAGACGGGTGCGCGGTTTAGTGCCAGCTAGTATAGCTCCCCTCTTATGTTTTGTGGCATGTGAGCCAAATTAGACTTAGTACTTTGTTATGATGGTTTTAGATGTTGAACAATGCAGATGTAGCCTGTGCGTTCACCTTTGGGTGAGCGTGGCATAGCACCCCGTTCCTTCAATTTTATATTTATCCTCTTTCAGTCTTCCGCTGTGTTTGATGTTTTGGTTTAGATATATGCATGTTTTAAGGCTTAAAATAGCATGGTTTTAGGGGGTGTTATAGGCTTTGTCAGTATGTCTGCCAGTTGCTTATTTGTCCGAATATATTCCATTTCAATCTCTTTTACTTCAACCAAATCTCTGATAAAGTGATACCTTATATCAATATGTTTGGTCCTCGAGTGTTGAACTTGATTCTTTGAAATGTTTATGGCACTGATATTGTCACAATAAAGTGTCATAGAGCCCTGAGAGAGACCATAATTTAGCAGCATCTGCTTCATCCAGACAAGTTGAGTGCAACATCCTTCGGCTGCTATGTATTCTGCTTCAGTTGTACTCAAAGAAATTGAATTCTGTTTCTTGCTTAGCCATGATACTAAGTTCTTCCCAACAAAGAAGCATCCACCAGATGTGCTTTTCCTGTCATCAATATTTCCTGCCCAATCAACATCACAGTATGCAATCAGACTCAGTTCACTGTCCTTGGAATACCATATTCCATACTGAATTGTACCCTTGATGTACTTCAAAATCCGTTTAGCAGCTATCAAATGTGACTCTTTGGGGGCTGACTGATATCTAGCACACATGCCAACACTAAATATTATGTCTCGACAACTGGCTATTAAATAGAGCAGACTTCCAATCAGAGTTCGATAGACTGTGGAATCTATTGGCGGATCGACATCATCTTTAGACAACTTTGTAGAGGTTGAAATAGGAGTCCTAGGTCTCTTGCATGATTCCAGATCGAACTTCTTAACCAAGTTCTTAGCATACTTTTCTTGAGAGATGAAGTACCCTTTAGAACTTTGTTTAACTTGGAGGCCTAGGAAGTAAGTCAGTTTACCAACCATGGACATTTCGAACTCTTTTTTCATGACTTCCACTAGATCATCAGTACACTTCTGTAGGGTAGATCCAAACACAATATCGTCAACATAGATCTGAGCAATTGTAACACGATTTCCTGTGGTCTTGACAAATAAAGTTTTGTCCACACTCCCTCGATCATAATAGATACTGCGTCAGTCATTCATACCATGCCCTTGGAGCCTGTTTGAGTCCATAGAGAGCTTTTCTAAGTTTGTAGACATGATTTGGATGTACTAGATCCTCAAAGCCCTTAGGCCGTGCCACATAGATATCTTCATGCAAATATCCATTCAAGAATGCTATCTTGACATCCATCTGAAACAGTGTGAAGCCCAGTATGCATGTTATTGCTAGTAAGATTCTGATTGATTCCAATCTTGCAACAGGTACAAATGTTTCATCATAGTCAACTCCTTCTATCTGGGTATACCCTTGAGCAACAAACCGAGCTTTGTTTCTTGCAATGTTACCAACTTCATCAGTTCCACTTTGTTCCGATTTTGTTTACACTGTCAGGTCTTGGAACAAGATCCCACACATGATTTCTTGCATTGCTTTAACCCATAGATCATCCTGCAAGGCTTCCTTCACATTTTTGGGTTCTATTTTTGAGGTGTAACAGGCATAACCATCTATTTCTATCAGATTACTTCTCAACCTGCTTCTGGTGTGAATTCCATCTGTTGGATCACCAATGATGTTATCTGATGGATGATTTTTCTGAGTTCTAGGTAGGCTTATTTTTTCCATCACAATCAGAGAGCGGCTTGTCCGTTTCTGGGTTATCCTTATCTTCTTCTGATGATTCATGTGTGTCAGTCAGTTTGCCTGTGTTAGACGATTTTGGTGGATCACTGATGAGAGAGTCTGACTCTAAGTCAGCCATTGTTACTACATTTGGTTCTTCTGGATTGTCATCAATAACCACATTTACTGACTCTATGACTGTTTGAGTTCTTTTCTTGTAGACCCTATAGGCTCGACTGTTTGGTGAGTATCCAAGAAATACTCCCTCATCACTCTTGGGTTCAAACTTTCCTCTTTGTTCCCGGTTAATTAGGATGTAGCACTTAGTTCCAAACACATGAAAGTATTTCAAGTTTGGCTTTTTACCTTTCCATATCTCGTATGGTGTCTAAGAGGTATCGGGTCTGAGATAGACTCTATTGACTGTATGTGTAACAACCAAAATTTCATTTTATAAATCCGGTATTAAGAAATTTCAAAACAGCCATTTTCACTCCATTAAAACTTTTTGTGAACAAGTGGGGTTTGAATAAATTATTTTCGTCACATTTTAAATTAATTCAACACCAAAATGGATTCTATTCGAAAATTCCTAAGTTTTCGGGTACTTCGCGTACCAAGATTTAAATCGAGAAATTTATCTAAGTGAGACCGGGAGAATTCAAAAAGATTTTAAACAAGTGTTCATCCAAATAGCTTTTTGAGAAAATTCATTTTCAACCCCAAAGTATTTAAAGCTAGTATTTCTAGCCTTGGTCCATGATACAAGGTGAAGCATTTCATTCCAAAAGACTTTGCTGAGAATTCATTCTACACAAGCTTTTACCATTTTTTCCTCACCCAATCATTGGCCTTCAACCTAGGGTTTTGGACCCTATATAAACTTCCCTATTCCATTTTGATTCCCTGATCTCTTTCTTTGCCTCTCCAAAATATTTTGTCTGCCAAGAGAAAGGGAGAAAACAACATCACAATAAGCTCATTCCTTCTTCAATCCTAGCCTTCATTTCCCTTCTAGTTTCTTTTAATCTTTGAGGTTCTAGGCTAAGATTGTATGGTGTGTTTGGGAAGTATAGGTGGTGAAGGAGGCACTAGCTAGATAGAGAGGAAGAAGAGATCCAAGCTAGAAGAAGATCTACAAGAGGTATAACCCCATGGATTCCTTCTTGAAATTCTGGCTCTATGAAGCCTTGATATTGAGTAGAAATGAGTAGAAACTATGAGATTTTGTTGTGTTTATGCTTAGAAATGATCTAGTATTTGTTTGTGAGTTGTTGAGATTGTTTTGGGCTTTTTTGGTTGGGTTTTGCAGATGAGAAAACCTTCTGGTGCACACACAGGGTGCACCAAAATCAGACTCACGGCCCTAGCCGCGGCCCATCAGGAGGGCTGCTGGCTAGAGCCTTAGTAGCACAGGATTAGGGCACGACCCTAGAGGAGGACCGCCGCCTAGTCCCGGTGGAGTAGCGGGTCTCTTGGGGCGGACCATGAGGAGTCCCGCCCCAGGTCCCTGACTTTGATTCTGAGGAGAATCTGTGCAGTGGCCGGGCCCTTGTGGTGCAGCTACGTGTCATTTCGGGCCCTTGTGGCTCGGCTCTTCGGGACCGTCTCGACGCACGTTTTGGCTTTGATTTCATTGAATTTGGATTAAAAACGAGTTTGTTATGAAGGTTTTATTGAAGATTTGCTACACAAAGTATATATTTGCTAGTTTACTGTGTATGAAGAATTATTTGAATATGTGATCTGATGATGTTTTTATTTAGTAAAGAAGCATGATCATTTGAGAATATGATTTATTATGAAAGCATGACTAGATTGTGATATTTGATCAATGAGAAATGAAGCATATTTTGTTGATAGAATGTATAGAATTTGCTATGTTGCAAACCGAGCATGATGTTATATTCTTATGTATTTCATGTTATTTTATACATGGTTTAGAAGCACGTTATAGGGCATTTTGACATTTCACATGTGTCATATTTCAAAAATGCATAAGGGGCCAACGTGAGCCCAAGAATACTTTCAAAAACCATAAGCATGTGGTATATGATTCTTTGATGCATTGAGAAGTAGTAGAATTGTTGCATGCATGAGATTGATGCATGAGAGATATATTTATGTATTATCTATATCGGTGAGGTTTTGGAGGATACCGTTTGGACGATGTCCTCTCGGGAGATATTTATGGACATTGCGGTCCCAGTATATGTAACGCGGCGTATTCCTACGGTACGAGGTTGGAAACTTCCCGTCAGGCTTGGAATCCTGGTTAGGGAGTGTGCACACTAATAGTTCGATACCTGATTCCACAGAGATAGAACCACGATATTGGTTCTGTAGACGGTAGGAGATATTGGGTCGGATTTATGCCGTTCCCGATAGGGTAATTCACGCATCGGTGAAACCCTAAGCCGTCTACGAGTAAAAGAAAGAAGAGAGTCAAAAGAGACTCAAGAGAAAAGAAAGAGAGTCAAAAGAGACTCAAGAGAAAGAAAGCGAGTCAAGAGAGAGTCAAGAGAAAGAAAGCGAGTCAAGAGAGACTCAAGAGAAAGAAAGTGAGTAAAGAGAGACTCAAAAGTAAGAAAGAAAGAAAGAAAGAGATCTCCACAGAAAGTACTCTATTTTTATAAAGAGTGTATGAGTATATATATATATATATATATATATATATATAGATAGATATATTGTTGCACGAGATTGCATATTAGTATGTTTATAGTATTCCATGAGATTGCATAAGAGTATGAGTATATTATTGCACGAGATTGCATATGAGTATGAGTATGAGTATATTGTTACACGAGATTGCATATTATTAGTATGTTTATAGTATTGCATGAGATTGCACAAGAGTATGAGTATATTATTGCACGAGATTGCATATGAGTATGAGTATATTGTTGCACGAGATTGCATATTAGTATGTTTATAGTATGGCATGAGATTGCATAAGAGTACGAGTATGTTACTGCACGAGATTGCATATGAGTATGAGTATATTGTTGCACGAGATTGCATATTAGCATGTTTATATTAATGCACGGGATTGCATATGAGTATGAGTATATTGTGCACGAGATTGCATATGAATATGTTTATAGTATTGCACGAGATTGCATATGAGTATGAGTAGATTATTGCACGAGATTGCATATGAGTATGAGCATATTGTTGCACAAGATTGCATTTGAGTAAAGTATCGCATGAGAGTACACAATGAGAATGTTGATTTATAATCGTTTTGTTGAATTAGAAGTCTTGTTTATCGAATTATGAGATGAGAATATAAAAGCATGAGAATACCTGTTATATGGTTTATTAGCATGATCCTATCTGTAAGCATGAATTGCTTGCTAAGTTATTTGAGAAGTTTATATGATGTTGAATTTAAGTGAACAGTCTTTTATATATATATATATATATATATATATATATATATATATATATATATATATATATATATATATATATATATATATATATATATATATATATATGAGCATGCCAACTGATATAATAGGGTGTAAGCATCTAGAAAGTATGTGTTAGATCTAAAGATGATTTGAGATGAGTTTATTGTTTATTAAGAAATCAAATGTTTTCAAAGTAAATGCTAGAATGTTTTACAGGGTTGAGTGTGGTTATACTTAGCTTCGTGCTAACGGGTGTTTTCCTATTTGTCTATGTGTTGCTTGCAAAACCCCTTTCAGGTGGGCCCAACAATGAGAAGAGATCGAGTTAGGTTAGTCTCTTAGTTTAAGATGTCTAAACTCTAGTTTTATTGATGATCATGTTATGGATTTTTAGACTTATTGACTCTACGTTTTTTTGAGGATGATGTAGACTATTGGGGTGATGTTTTTCCCCCTTATGTTTCCAGTATTTTATTTGGATGCTAGATTTCTATCTTATTTATAGTTTTACCCCTTAGCCTGTGCAATCACCACGGAGTGCTGGTTGTGGCGGTGACACTTCCACTAATTATTTTTTAGTTATTTTATTTCCGCTACTTAGTGATGTAAATGACTGTTTAGAGTTGTAATTAAGAGTTAGAAAAGTGGGGTGTTACAGTATGACAGGCAGTATGCCCTGTTTCAGCCCAGAAACGTTGAGGTAGATGTGAGGCATGTAACATTACTCTCGCCATTTCTTGTAAGGTTCGATTCTTCCTTTCCACAATGCCATTCTGTTGTGCAGTTCGTGGAGTAGAGAATTTATGAGCTATCCCATTTTCTGAGCAGAAATCTGAGTACAAGCTGCTCTCAAACTCCTTTCTATGATCACTTCTAAGCCTTTGGATTTTGACTATGGATTCTGATTACTATAATCTGCAAGCGCACAGAGTCAATCACAGTATAAATTCCTGGAGTATTCCAGGGTCGATCCCACGAAGAACACTTATCTTAAATAATCACATTGTTGATATGGAAAAATACAAATAAATAGAACTAATGTAATTAAAAAGAATATTTATGAATTTAAAGCAAAGAAAATTCCAATTGAGAGAAGACTAGGGATTTGGGGTTCACCTATTAGATAATTAACTAACTCTCCTAAATATTAATTCTTGTAATTATAGTGATGATTGCTCCAATTATATCCTAATACTCCGTCGAGCTACTAGGTTGTATCCAATTAACTGTGATCATCCGTCGATATCTCACCAACATTAATTGAACCCATTAAGCAACAATCAAATCTCACCACAAATACCTAAAGCTATGTCTAGTCTAGGTCAATTGTGTTTATCTTACGAGTTCTAGGTTCATAATTCACCTGTCAGTTCTTCTTATAAACCCTGATATTAGAATTATGCAATGGCCAGTCACACAATCCACAAATAAAATACATAAAATAAATATAATTAAGTTCAATCATTAAACTGAAATTGGAAGAATTAACACATGGAAAATAATCAATTAATCTAATATAGGCTAATCTAAATCCCTAATTAAAGTTCTAGCCAGTAGTCATAATTAAATGCATAAATTGTTCAAGGAACATCATTCTGAAATTCTAAACAAGAATAAAAGTAAGGAAGAGAAATAATTCAAGCCTAAGAAGAAGATAATCGCGATTGAAACTCGAAAATTCTAACGCGATGAAGTCTCGAATTCCCTTGCTCGTTGAAGTCGCTGCTGCGCACGTAATCTTCTCCCCCTTTTGTTCTGTTCTGTTTCCCCCTTTTGTTCTGTTCTGTTTCGTATATGTCCTGCCCCCAAAGACAAGAACAATTTTATAAAGGGACTTTCTCCTCTTTGCCGTGAAAGAAAGCAAACCCAAATATCCCTAATTCCCCTTTTTCTTTTGCTGCGCCAATCTGACAAGAAAACTAAAATAAAATAAAGTTAAAATAATAATAATTATAAACTAATGAGACAACTCATTAAAACCTAATTATTAAGGCACTTATTTAAAATTGAAGAAATAAAATTATCAAATAAATCTAATCTTATAATTAAAATAAAAATCTTATTTATATGAATAAAAATACAATATTAGCCTAATATTTATTAAAGTCCAACTAAACTAGTCTAAAATAGTAACATATAACAAAATATAATACTTATAATATAATTAACCTTAAAATTTAATTTATTTATGCAAATCACTAACTAAAATTACCCTAAATAATGTCTAGAAATTAAGCTTATCAAACTTCCCCACACTCAAGGTTCTGCTTGTCCCCAAGCAAACTTATTCAATGAAATTAAAATACGAACCATAACCATGTCAACTAGGCATTCAATTCAAGGAAATTTGTGAACACATAATACTTCATGAGAGTTCAAAGTTATATGCACACAAGACAAAAGAGAATAGTAGTCCTCACGGTTGTTCACTCAATCTCTCATAAATATATGTATAGGAAAGGCACACATCATCTTCTATTGAGAGTGCACTTGCCATAGGCTTGCTTGTCCACCGAAACTCCACCACCAAAATTATATGAAGAACACGAGTCAAAAGGTCTTTATTTCTAGGTTGTAATGGGGTCAAGGGTATGTTGGTTTAAGAAAGAAAGGATATAAGGAAATACAAATAAAGTCCAAGGAATCAGTAGAGCCATAATTTCACCATATCAAGAGCAAGAGCTTGTATTCTACCAATACAATGAACTCTACTAAAACAAGCCATCACTGCTTCATTCTCCTCAACCTTTTCACTGATAAACAACTTTCAAAACCTCCATCTCTTTTTCATCTTTTTGAAAGATGGAAATCTCATTTTCATCTTTTTTCATTTTTTTTTCTATTTTTTCATTTTCTTCTTTTTTTTTTTCTCCCCTTTTTCCTCTGGTAAAACTGAATAAATAGCTTTCCATTTCCACACAACCCTCAATGGTACTCTTCCCATAATCATCAAATTTCTATCATGCCTTCATTTCTCATAAAACATTTTAAGAATAAAATGAGCACAAAAGTTTGGTCTATCAAGATTTTTCAACCCACAAAATTAGAATAGATCTCATTTTGTTCATTTTTTTCATTTTTTTTTCATTTTCACCCCCTTTGATCACAAACAATTCTTCACTCAAAGAAAACCAATTGTACAATCACCTTTCAACTCCAATCTCACCCATACTTCATCACTTTTGGTCATCTTGCACAGATAAATAAAATAATGACATCCACTGACCGAAGGACGGGTTAAGAGGCTTTTTTTTTATGAGCTAAGGTTCTTTGGGATTGACTAATGAAGAAAAATGTCTTATATTTATTATAAAGCTCAAAATGGTTCACTAGGGGAAAATAACATGTATAAGGATGTTGTCATTTTTAAGGCTATAAGGCTAAATCCTAATGCCTTAATCATTCTTGTGTCATCATATAACATGTAGCTCTGAAATGGTATGAAGCAAGTTCTAGAAGTTACACAATCAAAGAGGGTAAATAAACACTCAAAAATGAAAATAAGTTGCAGTGGGCAACCTCTAGGCTCAACAACTCACGGTGTGACAGAATTTAACTACTAACTCTATGCAAGCATACATACAGCCAAACACATTCATTGATATTCTGCACTCCCAAAACACTGAACTTATCTCCCAATCAACATAGTCATTAGAATGCATTTTTTTTTAAACTTTATTTTGCTGAAAAATTGCAGAAAAATGAAAGAAATGACGCTGAAAATCACATAAAATGCAGAAAATTAGTGCAGAAAATGTAGAAAGAATAATGCAGAATTGTATTGTAGCAAAATGCAGAAGAATAGAGAAAATGCAGAAAATATTGCAGAAAATTGCAGGAACAATGCAGAATTTTTTTGATATTGCCTATTTTGCATAGAACTTGCAGAAAACATCCCCTAAATAGCTAAGCTAGGTAGACATAATGTTTCCGAAGTAATTAAACTAAATAGGTGGTCTATACGATACAGGGGGCGGTTACAAGGGGGTGATGGCTTATCCTAGACAGAATTCGCTTTCGGGATTTTCTTCGGTGGGTTCCGCATGGTCCCCGTCTTCCGGGATTGGGTCTCCCCCTTCTAGGTCCTCTTCGTCCCCGAGGTTGGCTTGAGTGTGGCTCATAACGAATACCTTTCCGGGAGTGCCGTAATTCCCTGGATGACCGGTGCTCCCGTGCTGACCCGCGGCGGCGGGGCGCGGTCTTTGGGGTCGGGTGCACTGGAAGGCCTTGTGTCCTTCCTCCCCGCAGTTGAAGCATCGCCAGGGGTTGCCCGCGCAGTCCTTGCCTCTGTGGCTCTTGTTGCACCTCGGGCAAGGGAAGCTCCTTGGGTTAGCTTCATTGATCCCCAGGGGTGGTCTTGGGTTGGTCGGGTTATTTGACTTCGTACCGATGTCGTTCCTTGTTCTTTTCACCGGTGGTGCCCCACTTCCGGGGTTCCTTCTTCGCATCTGTTCTTGAACTCCGCGTTGAAGTAGTTGGATTCGATAGAGATTCGCGGCACTGACGTAAGCCTCGTTGAGGGTCCGGGGCCTACTTACCACTAGTGCCTTCCGGGCTTCGAAATTGAGGCCCGATACGAATCTTTCTACCTTGGTCACCTCGGTGGGGACAAGTTCGGGCGCGAAGCGTGCCAGTTCGAGGAACCGTTTATGGTATTCTACGACGGTGGCCGTTCCTTGTTTTAGATGAAGGAACTCTTCATACATGGATGCTTTTACGTGGGTTGGGTAGAACCGTTCACGCAGCCGTGCCTTGAGGCTTTCCCAGTTGAACCCCGGTTCTTGTCGGTGGGTGGGTCCCTCGTGGATCCACCAGAGATCGGCTTCGTGTCCGAAGTAGAACGAGGCTATTTCCACGCGGCGTTCCTCCGGGTATTCTACCACCCCTAGAATCTTATCAAGAGTCCGGATCCATTCCTCTAGGACCGCGGGGTCTTCTTCTCCGAAGAACGTGGGTGGCCGGTGATTTGAAACTTGTCGGACGATGTCTGAGTTTGCGTTTGTCGGAGGTGGTGGGGGTCTGACGTTGCGAAGGGCCGCGTCACTTAGTGCCTGCGCGACTTGGGTTAGTTGCTGTAGGGTTTGGGTCAAGGGGTCGTCAGTGGCGGGTTCCGGAGTCCTTGATTGTCTTATGTTCGGTGCCATGTTCATCGTCTTTCTGGTCAGGGTTTATAAGAGTGTTAGATTAGAGTCTGCTGTACTTCTTATGAAGTGATAAGTGGGGAAGGGTTTTAGAATGAGGACGGGTAACGTGTGGGGGAGTTATGTGTAGGTTTAACAATCTCACCGCGCGCCCTAAGATTCCTAAATCCTATGTTCCTAGAGTTCAAGCTTAATGTCCTAAGGTCCGTTCTTAAGAGTCTTATCCTAGGGTCACACTTAGGCTCTGATACCAACTGTAACACCCCAGATTTTCAAGACAATTAAAAGCTTAGATATTAAAGGTAATATCTCATTAAATCCCAAAGCGTAACATAAGTGTATGGGGTGCTATGCCACACCCAGGCTAGAGAACCCAGGTGCACAGGCTGTCTACTACTATTCTTCGAAATATAAATGCATAACATGGCACGCAGGCCGAAAGGGAAGCTACACTACTTCTACGCTCCAGTTCTAGCGCGCTCCAGTGCTCTAATCCTCTGTGCCTGAAAGCCAAATATATCTGTTCAGCGAGAGATGCTGGTAACCCACTCCAACGCGTTGAAATACAATACATATAGAGATATATATAGATATACGAAAACCATTGTGAGCATGAAGATATATCCTACGAACTCTAGCTTTTAAAAACCGGGAATGACTCGACAGATAAGGTCAGACACAAGCAATAGTTATAACGAGCATATGCAGTTCACAATAGATAAGGCAGATAAGGCAAAGCATAAACAATAATCACAACCCATCATAAACAATCCCCAATATAAATCCCATAGTCACATCCCAAGGCACTCATAATCACAACTCGTCCATATCACACACATAACGCACATTGTTGGCGCCACAGGACCGATCGCATGCCCATACATGAGGGTCCGCGCATATAGCTCTGACACAGCCCCGCAGCACCATGCCCCGCATCGCAACACGGGGAGGTCGATCGCAACCGACCGATGAACCGCAGCTCATCATAATGTTTGATCGCAACCAAACAGTGGACCGCAGCCCAAGAGAGTGTCATCTGACCGCAGCCAGGATAAAGGACGAACCACAGCTCGTATAGAAACGTTTGATCGCAACCAAACGGTGGACCGCAGCCCAAGAGAATGTCATCTGACCGCAGCCAGGAATACCAATCTGACCGCAGCCAGCTTCTGAACCGCAGCTCAGGATAATCAATCCGATCGCAACCGAATTGGGGTAGCACACACACATAACACATAGCAAGCACATGCAACCCACGTTACACATTGGGAAGGGGAATAAAGCGTATAACAAACCTATGCGTGATCCATCACATACTAAGAATAGTCCTAAGGGGGTTCATACTTCCTTCACCTAGGTCAACGGGATACCAATTCACTTAGCATGCGATATAACAGACTCATAAACCTACGAACGGTACCCGAAACATCAAACTAGACATAGGCACGACAAACAGGGTCCGTTGGGACACCACGGGGATCGGGGAAACATCAAACGGGGAAGCCGGGGTCCCGAGGTGGGAGAAATTCCAGCGGGTAGCCGGTGGGTGGGGGTCCACCGGCCTGCTGCCCGCCGGCTGACACTGTTCCGGGCAGCGGGTGCCCGGCGGGCAACTGCCCGCTGCCGGAGCTGCCCGAATTGCCGCAGGTAGGTGGTGGGTCCCCTACCCCCCCACCTACCCCCCACTGACTCTTTTCATCACTTTTCGCCCCGGGAACCGTTGTGGAACCCGAAACCATGCTTAGACACTTTTCAACGTAATTAACGACAACACATAGACAATTAACGGATCAATTACGATGGACGAACGGCACATAACCTAACATGCTTTTCTAATCATAATCAACACCCAAACATGCGATTTTCCCACCCGATAATCCAAGAATAAGATCATACGATACAACCTAGGGTTCTAATCACTTTTATATCCACAAGAATACGATTCGTCTTCTAATTGCAAGATTCGGTAGGAACAACACATATCATCAAGGATAGCAATTAATCATCAAGAACAACATAATCATCAAGAACAGCACATCATCATCAAGAATCCCAATTAATCATCAAGAATATCCCAATTATCAAGAAACTCCCAATATCAAGATTACCAAGATTCCCCATGGAATCATTAAATCAACATCAATAATAATCATAGTAATTCGCCATTCACAATCATACGGGGGAAACCCTAAGGGGAAATCGTAGCTATGAAAATAGGTTTTGTTGAGACATGGGTTACCTCTTAGCCTTAATTAATTCCTTGGCTATGAAGGATCTTTCTTTAAGCTTCCTTGCTTTCTTGATTTCTCCTAAGGGGATTCTTGGAGCTCTTTCTGGGGTGGTGGGGCGTTAATCTTGTGGGGGGATTCTAGGTGCCTCTTAAGTCCTCTATTTATACATTTAGGAGTCCCAATAAGGAACTAATATTATAGGCTCGCTAATTCTATTCCTTTTGGAACTAAGGATTGGGTTTATACATGAGGGCCCATGGACTATGGTGGGCCTTTTTCCCTAATTAATTATAATTTATTCTTTCTCTTGGGTTACTGATTAATTGGTTAAATGGTTTTAGGGGCCGTAACACGGGGTGTTACAATTAATCTGCAATTTTTAAAAAACCTCTAAAAATCTTTGAAAGTTATTGTCCTGGTTCCTCTTTTGTAACCTTTGTGGATATGGAATGGGGGGTACATAAGGTTTTACTGTAGAGGAACTGAGGTTTTGATCACTAGAATTCTCTTTAGGCACTTGCTCCTCTTCTTCTTTATCACTCTCTTTTTCAACACTCGTGGGTTCTTTTTCTTTCATAACTTCATTCAATATCTTACCACTTCTCAAGGTGACAGCCATAGCTCCTTCCCTAGGGTTTATTTCATTGGTACTAAGAAACTTACCTCGATCTTTTTCTGCAACCAATTTAGCCAACTGACCTACTTGCACCTCTAAATTATGAATGGATGCTTGGCTGGACTGAGCAACCTTATCAATTTTTGTAGCCATTTTCTTCATCATAGTGTCCTGGCTAGCCATGTATTGCAGGAACATCTCCTCCAAGTGAGGCTTCTTCTCCTGAGTAGGAAGTTGAGACTGTTGTGGTGCAAGTGGCTGTTGGAAAGGTCTGTATTGCTGATGCTGGAATCCTGATGGTCCTTGTTGTTGAAATCCGGGTGGTCCCATTGGTCTTGCATTACCTTGATCTCTCCATGAGAAGTTAGGGTGATTTCGCCAACCTGAATTATATGTATTAGAAAATGGATCATTTCTTGGTTGTTGCCTTCCCATATTGGATCCTATGAAATTGACATCTTCATAAGATGGTTGTGATGACTCTGCATTCATACAAACAAAAGAGTTATGACCATATGTATTGCAATAAGAAATTCTCTATTCGAACTATCACGAGTCATCAACAAGTTAATCTGTTTAGTCAATTCAGCCATTTGTGTTGTCAACTCAGATTGTGTGCTAATTTCATGCACAGCAGCTCTTCGACATCTCACTGCCTTTTGTCGAGAAATACTAGCTAAGTTCTCATAGATAGCTTCTAATTCATCACTATTTTTATCACCTATGTATCCACCTGCAGCAGTATCTACAAGAGACTTTTAAACCATCATAAAAGAATTGTATCAACAATAACAATGGAAATTGATGGTGTGGACATTGTGTCAAAAGCAATTTAAAACGATCCCATGCTTCATAAAATAACTCCCCCTCTCTTTGAGTAAAAGTGCATATCCTACTCCTATAGTCCATTGTCTTTTGAAATGAATAATATTTAAACATGAAAGTATTGTAAACATCATCCCAAGCTCTTAAAGAACCCTCTGGTAAATTTAACAACCACTGCCTAGCATCACCCCTCATGCAATATGGAAAACATTTCATTCTAAGCTCTTCTTCAGATAAATTATTTAAAGGTAAAGTTTGTACCGTACTATAGAGCTCACGCGTGAAACCCAAAGCATCTTCACTTCCCAAACCGTTAAAGGTGGTGAGCATATTCAGATGGAAACTCTTGAGTTCATAATTCCTAGTTGCATCAGATAATTGAATACAAAAGGGATTAACAACTATTACCGGTCTTTGGATGTCTCGAAGACGTGGTTGAGCAGCTTGATTGTGAGGAGGTGGAACTATTGGTGGTACGGGGTCATCCTGTTGACCCACTCTATTGTTTTCAGCCATTTCAAGCCGCCTTCGTACCCTGTTTTTTCTACAAGTATGCTCAATTTCAATATCAATAGGAAATAATTCAACATTCAATTCTTATGCCTTTTGATCGCCTTAAGTTCATAAATAATAATAATAATAATAATAATAATAATAATAATAATAATAATAATAATAATATAATAATAATAATAATAATAATAATAATAATAATGTAAATAGACAAATAAATAAAAATAAAATGATAATGTACCTAACAACAAAAATAAATTTAAAAAAGAAAAAAAACTTAAGGAACAGTTTAATAAAGTGTTCCTCGGCAACGGCGCCAAAAACTTGATTTTGCTATAATCTGCAAGCGCACAGAGTCAATCACAGTATAAATTCCTGGAGTATTCCAGGGTCGATCCCACGAAGAACACTATTAACTGTTATCTTAAATAATCACATTGTTGATATGGAAAAATGCAAATAGATAGAACTAATGTAATTAAAAAGAATATTTATGAATTTAAAGCAAAGAAAATTCCAATTGAGAGAAGACTAGGGATTTGGGGTTCACCTATTAGATAATTAACTAACTCTCCTAAATATTAATTCTTGTAATTATAGTGATGATTGCTCTAATTATATCCTAATACTCCGTCAAGCTACTAGGTTGTATCCAATTAACTGTGATCATCCGTCGATATCTCACCAACATTAATTGAACCCATTAAGCAACAATCAAATCTCACCACAAATACCTAAAGCTATGTCTAGTCTAGGTCAATTGTGTTTATCTTACGAGTTCTAGGTTCATAATTCACCTGTCAGTTCTTCTTATAAACCCTGATATTAGAATTATGCAATGGCCAGTCACACAATCCACAAATAAAATACATAAAATAAATATAATTTAGTTCAATCATTAAACTGAAATTGGAAGAATTAACACATGAAAAATAATCAATTAATCTAATATAGGCTAATCCAAATCCCTAATTAAAGTTCTAGCCAGTAGTCATAATTAAATGCATAAATTGTTCAAGGAACATCATTCTGAAATTCTAAACAAGAATAAAAGTAAGGAAGAGAAATAATTCAAGCCTAAGAAGAAGATAATCGCGATTGAAACTCAAAAATTATAACGCGATGAAGTCTCGAATTCCCTTGCTCGCTGAAGTCGCTGCTGCGCACGTAATCTTCTCCCCCTTTTGTTCTGTTCTGTTTCGTATATGTACTGCCCCCAAAGACAAGAACAATTTCATAAAGGGACTTTCTCCTCTTTGCCGTGAAAGAAAGCAAACCCAAATATCCCTAATTCCCCTTTTTCTTTCGCTGCGCCAATCTGACAAGAAAACTAAAATAAAATAAAGTTAAAATAATAATAATTATAAACTAATGAGACAACTCATTAAAACCTAATTATTAAGGCGCTTATTTAAAATTTAAGAAATAAAATTATCAAATAAATCTAATCTTATAATTAAAATAAAACTCTTATTTATATGAATAAAAATACAATATTAGCCTAATATTTATTAAAGCCCAACTAAACTAGTCTAAAATAGTAACATATAACTAAATATAATACTTATAATATAATTAACCTTAAATTTTAATTTATTTATGCAAATCACTAACTAAAATTACTCTAAATAATGTCTAGAAATTAAGCTTATCAGATTCATCCTTTTCTTTCTGTAATCTTATGCACAGTGTTTTGAAAGCATTAAAAGCCTCAGATTTTTCTCTGAGGAAATATACCCAACAGAACCGTGAGTAATCATCAACACACACAAAAATGAATTTCTTTTCTCCAATGCTTTCAGTTTGAGTTGGTCTCATAAGGTCTATATGGACCAGTTCTTGACATCTCTCAGTAGTAATAATTTTTACTGCTTTGTGGGGAGCCCTGATTTGTTTTCCAATAGCACATGCACCACAAACTCCTTCCTATTCTTCTCTAAGCTTTGGTATCCCTCGAACAGCATCAAGTTTGATCACTTTGTCCATATCTCTGAAGTTTACGTGTCCCAAACGACAATGCCACAGTTTTGATTTATCTGCTTTAGACATAAAATAGGTAGTATCATTTGTTAAAACATAGCAATTATCATATGAACGAGTTCCTTCCATTACAACTTGATCTGCCTTATCACGAACACTACAACAGTCTCGATTGAAACACACATTCCAATTCTGATCACACAGCTGACTGATACTAATAAGGTTTGCTCTCAGGCCACTGACCAAGAGAACTTCGTCCAGATGTGGCAACCCTGGCACATTTAGAATACCTTTACGTACTATCTTTGCCTTTTGTCAGTCGCCAAAAGTCATTGATCCACTACTAGGTTTAACAGACATAAGACACTTAGCATTCCCAGTCATATGTCTCGAACAGGCACTGTCACTAGTACAAAATTGAACATAGAAGATTGACCATAGACCACCATTGTTAAAAGAATGGTTGCCTAATCTTAGCCCAAAAATTTGCGTTGGCAATTTTGTAAATAAGTGATCAATAATGCGCCACCGTTGTTAACTGTAATGGTTGCCCATTGTATTTTTTATATATTTAAAAAAAATTGATTTATAATAAGCAACCGTTTCTAATAGAAATGGTTGCCTTAAAATAGAAATTGATTTATAATAGGCAACCATTTCTAATAGAAATGGTTGCCTAATATTAACCCTGGATCACCACCTAGATCAGGTGCCTAGTGTCCATTCACATCTAAGAAAAAGGGTTCTTCTTCACTGATCTCGTCCATTGTCACACACTACTACACTATCGCACACCACCCCCCCCCCGTCTCACTCTCACCAGAGTCTAGCCGCCACCGCTATCAGCTGCGACACAACCACGGCCTCCACCGCCACAGCCGACTCTCACTCTCACTATCTCAGATCTGATTCGTCGTATCCGCGGCTGGGAATGACGGCAACGGCGGCGAGAAGCTCCGGCGGGACCAAATGCTCAAAGTTAACGTCTTCTTTTCTTTTCTTTTGCTTTTTTCTTAAAATAAATCTCAGATTGGCCTTCCCTCCTTCATATCTGTCTTCCTCTCTTTTAGATCTCCATATTTGACCCTTCTTTCAGATCTCCATATTGGAAAATAGGTTGAAATGTTGGAGAAATGGAGACATCTGGTTCGTTTTCGCTCTTCTCTTTCTTCCCTCAAACAATTCATATTTATGTGTCTCGGATTCCATTTTCATTGTGTATTTTAGCTTATTCTTGCTTCAATTTTTCAGATTATTCGTTTTTTCCTGTTTCAATTTTATCTGAAATTGAGAGATATAGGTTTCTATTTTTTTAGAAAATTGTTGAATTTGTGGTTTTAGCTCTTACTTATTGCAGGTTTTCAAAGTTCAGTTTCGTATTTTGTTCACTTTATTTTGTTGGTGATTAGCTGAGTGGAAAATGTCAGGTTCTAGGTGATGCACTCTCTCCATTAGTGATGCACTGATTGTGGATGAATTTATTAGGCATCCTGAGGCTGATGTGAATGTTGCAGTTGCTTTTTACTTAAGTGAGATTACCAGGATTAGTGCACCAGATGCTCCATATAATGATGAAAAGATGAAGGTACCAAACATCACACTATTTTCTATTTTTAACTTCTCCCTTCATAACATTATGTTATATTGATATACAAGATGTCTTCCAATTAATAGTCCAAGTTTTTGAGAATTTATATGATGATTCGAGCAAATCATTCAATAAGAGGGCCTTTATTCTTGAAACTGTTGCAAAGGTTAGGTCATGTGTTGTCATGTTGGATCTGGAATGCGATGGACTTGTCATTGAGATGTTTCAGCATTTCTTTTCTTTAAGACAATAGGTATCATCTTCTGGCTCATGATGCCTTTGTCTGTGTGTTTTTATTTATTTTTAAATTTATTATTGTTGTTATTTTTATTACTAAAAATACAAGTTCCAAATATTTGATCTAGTGAACCTTTCTTGTATTTATTTTTTTGGTGGCATTTTTAATCACGTGGATACTTATATTCTCAATAAGTATATGGTTACTTGAACATATCCTTTATGCAAAAAAGAGGATCTAGTATTTGTTGAAACTTTCCTGTCGATGGCTCGATGCCATCATAGAACAGTTTCCTATACTTGTTTATGGTTTGTATAAACTGATCTCATAAAATTCTAACAGTGCACTATGGAGAGCTGAAATTTGTTTTTATGCACAATGGGGGTGCAAGAGTTGATTATGTCTTCTTATCCATGGCAACAATAAGTCAATAATGAGTCTCTTATAATAGAAGAAAGCGAAGATGTATCTGGCTAGTGTGAAAAAGGACAGCAAGGTCTAGTCTTTGTTTCCTAAATTCTTTTTTGAGTACTATTTCTGATTGTTTACTATCTTCCAGGATATTATGCCAATTGGTAAAAGGTTGGGGGAGAAAGTGTTTGCAGACAGTGCATTGAAACTAAAGCCTTACTTGACACAAGCTGTAAAATCTTTGGATCTCTCTTTGCATGAATACAGTAAAGTTGTTACCTCGACACTGGAAGGAACTACAAAAACCAATTGGTAAGTTAATCTCTTGTTTGGTTATTATAGTCTCTCTATATGGAATTTTGGAGTATTAAAAGAAGTTATTATCTCTTCATTGGGTTTCTTTTTTGGCCTCTCTAAATCATCAGACTTTCAAGCGAAGCTGATGTTGTAAAATTATTTTTACTACAAATTTTTTGTTCCCCATTTTCTTGGAGTTTGTTTCATGTACTAACATCATTTTTCATTGTGGATTTTGGTTAGACTGTTGGGAGTAAAGCAGCTACTGCATCTTCAGATGGAGCAGTTACCCACATGCTGGGGAATCAGTAATCAACCAGCTCTACTGCAAAGGACACATACAAGTCTGAGACTAATGACCCACATGCTGAGGAATCAGTAAAATCCTAACTCATGTACACAACTGACAGAATATTTCGACCATGCGCTTTCAAGTATTCTTTTTAGTATTTAAAATTCTCTCTTTGATAATTCTCTTTTTTATTATTTATTATGTTTTTTTTTGGCATTCTTTCTACTTATAGAAACAAGAGAACTTCTTTGAACTCTGTTTTAGGTTCCCTATATTTTTTCAATAAGATACTGCCATCTTTTAGTCAATTACTCGAAACTTTATCGTTGTAGAGTGATTTGGGCATAAATGGTAGGATTGACATATGCTTAGCTGCTGATCCTGTGAGAACCGACGTTGCACTGCCTGTCGTGTTCCATGCTTTGGATGATGTGATCTATAATGTTATGGTCAGTGTCTTGTTTACATGGTATAAAAGTGAACTTTAGCTTGTGCCTATTTTCTTTTAAATATAGTTTTAAAATTATTTTTTATGTGATCTATAATGTTATGGTCAGTGTCTTGTTTACATGGTATAAAAGTGAACTTTAGCTTGTGCCTATTTTCTTTTAAATATAGTTTTAAAATTATTTTTTATGTGATCTATAATGTTATGGTCAGTGTCTGATTTACATGGTATAAAAGTGAACTTTAGCTTGTGCCCATTTTCTTTTAAATATAGTTTTAAAATTATTTTTATTTTTTTTTAATTTTTAAAACAGTATCTGCGACCATTCCTATCTAAGAATGGTCGCGGAAAGTTGATTTAAAAAAGCAATACGCGACCATTCCTATCCAAGAATGGTCGCGTATTACATTTGAATAAAAAAATAAAAAAACAATACGCGACCATTCTTGGTGAAGAATGGTCGCGTATTACTGACAATGCGCAACCATTTAAAAACGGTCGCGTAAAGTCCATGACTTTCCGTGAGCCTCTCATAGGCAACCATTGTACAATGGTCGTGTAATGTCTTTTACAATGGTTGCGTATGTGCAGTTTTGTACTAGTGTGTCGAAATACCATCTTGCTTCAGTCATAGCGGCAGTTAGTACTATTGTGGGATAGCAGATTACTTCTGATTTTATGACCCAAACTTGTCTTGTGAAAGGAGTGATAGACTTATTCCGATATTTTTCCTTCCTTTGATATCTGTAGAAGAAGTAACATTCAGGTCTGGTGTGCCCTTTTGTCACACAATAGTGACAGATTGGTGAATACTGTTTAACTTTTACATACTTAGTCTTAACTTTTGAGTGTTGAGACTGAAATTTGACATTGCCAGGTTCAGCCTCAGTGATAAGAGTAGACACGCTTCCTCTCTGAGAAAACAGAGTTGATCTTGATGATTGGCCCCTTTCATAAATGAGTTCTGAACTACCAACAGATGTACCTCCTTTGATAAACACAGGAGCAAACATTAAGGATTTTCCACTTTCAAATCCGAGCCCTGTTTTATTATTAGGATTGCGACCAGAATCCAGAATTTTGTCTAAGATTGAAGTGGTATCCATCATCTTGATAGTTTTCTTCAGATCCTCCAGTTCTTTTATCAGCTTTCCCTCTCGAGATCTGATCTGATCAATAAGGTCATTTTTCGTCACTAAATCAGCATTTAGTTTCTTTAGTAGCTCATCTTGGTGTTTCAGATCTTCATTTAGATTCTTGTTGATTTTCACTAGTTGTTCCCAGCTACCAACCAGTTTGGCAAAATCCATCTCTAGCTGAACATGTTGTTCTTCAAAATCATCTGATGATATGTAGGACTCATCATCAGTTTCATCTTCTTCTGAGTGAATCTCTGTTGCTGTGAAGAAAGCCACAAAGTTTCCAACATTTTCATCAGACGGGTCATCTGTTGTTTCCTCTTCATCATCACTTAGGGTAGAGACAGACATGGATTTCTTTCTTTTGAGATAAGTTGCATATTCAAATTGTATATGTCTAAACCCTTCACACTCACGAGTGAACTGACCGATTCAGAGTTTTAACTGTGTCTGTAGATGTGTTTCTGAATTACCCTACTCGTCCAGTCTGGGACTGACTGATCTTCGTGAAAGAGGACGGTCCTGATTTCTGATATGCGAAGTTTCCACCTTTGGACTTAGTCCTGTTGGGTTGTCCTACACTCCTTCGATTAAAACCTTTCAGGATTTTCTTGAATTTTTTTGTCAATAAGGCTAAAGCTTCATCATCTATATCATCTGTGTCAGATTCTCGATCAACGTCAGCCACAAAAGCCACTGACTAGCCTTTTCTGTTGGATACAGGGTCGTCATCAGCCAACACCTGAAGTTCATAGGTATGCAGATTCCCCATAAGCTCACCTACACTCTTCATTCTGAATCGTTTGGGTAGAGAACGAAGGATCTTCTTGACAACTCTTTCCTCTGTAAAAAGTTTCCCAAGTACTGATGCTCTGTTAATCAAATCCTGAACACGACTGTGGAAGTTAGATATAGTTTCTTCTTCACTCATCCTGAGAGCTTCGAATTCTGATAGGACCATCTGGAGCTTTGATTGTTTGACATCACTGGTGCCCTCATACCTGGTTTCAAGAATTTCTCAGACACGTTTTGCCTCTTTTGTTTCTGTAACCAAAGTGAAAATTGATTCATGTAGAGATCTTACAATTGAATTCAATGCTTTATTATTCAGATCAGAGGAAGATATTTCATCTTCAGTCCAAGTCTCTATCGGTTGGATTCCAGTGGTACCATCATCATTCTGGACCGTCGGAGGACTCCATCCAGTGATGACAATACGATAAACTCTGGTGCCTTGAGCTTGAAGGTATATCTCCATTCGAGCCTTCCAGAAGGAATAATTGTGACCATGCAATTCCGGTGGTTTCATATTAGCATCCATCCTGATTCAAACAGACGACCAGCCAGAACTCACAAGCAGAGAGAAGTCCAAATATCTCAACAGATAACCAAGTAAACAGCTTCTTAAAGAAGAAAGAGAAATGCAAAAAGCTTTTCATGTATGGATCAAGTCATTATGTAGACTTAAAAGCTCTGATACCACATGTAATTTTGCATATTCTCTTAATCTGGGATTATCGATTTACTTTCTTGCAAATTGAATAGGTGACTGACTAACTCAGATTCTCAAACAAACAGTCATTCAGATAGATAGGCAGATATTGCATATTGCGGAAGACTAAGGCAGAATGTAAATCAACACATATGTTTGTTTACCTAGTTCGATACGGTGTGTATCTACATCTGGGGGACGATCACCGATGCGTCCAATCCACTAACTCAGAATCCAATGTACAAAGGTAGAGAAGAACAATCTCACCCAAGTGCCCCACACAAGGTCAGTACCCAGTCTACAAAGATTTAGTGGATTGTTGAAGTTGGAGAGCCACGCATTCAGAAGTCCAATGAAATCCCTTCAATTGGAGAGCTAACTCTGATGCAGTCCGCTTCAATGACACAGTCCCACGTTGTTCCCACAACTGAGTGATCTTCGCGTCTAATCGTTTAAGCAAAGTTGATACTTCTCAATTTCTTCTTCGTAATCACCATGAACTTATCGTCTTGAGAAGAGGCATGACAACCATAGATGTGTATTCTGTTTAGTATAGAGTGTTGCGGTTTCAATCAATGCAACCCTAACTTCTGAACATATAAGTATATATATACTTCTTGATTTGGACACTCTCCAAATATATCTCTGGTTGTAAAAATGTAAGACTTTTTGTGATGAAAGAAATCTTGAGATTCGGTCCATACCTCACAAGATGATTCGCTGATATTCTTTCCAAAACCATCATCTCATAACCGCGTGCCAGCTTTTAGAAACTTTCCTTTATCAATCCTTCGGTGGCTTGATCTAGATGTGCGTCTGTTGATTTAACTGATCAATCAGTCTTCTTCTGAGATGGTCAGACACCAAGCTAAACCCTATCTTAATTTGCCATAATAATATTGCAAATTATATGTTGCGATTTTTCTTAAAGAAATAAAACACTAACACAATTGATTAAAGAGTCTAGTAAATTTAGGTCCTCCGACTATTTAATAAGGGATTAGGAAACAATTTTCAAGGCAATATTAGAATTAATTAGATAGTTAATTCTGTTTAAGGGATAATTTTCCGGGGTGTCACAGCTCCGCCTGCTAAACCTGATCGTCCAGTTGGGTTCGGAACAGCGCATGGTCCGGGACACACCGCCCGTGTAGCCTGGTCGTCCATCTGAATCCCTCGGGGTATTCAGCCGGAGTCACACCGACTACTGAGGCTAGTCGCCCATCCGATTTTCGTCCGAGAGCCCGCCCGGGTACACACCGGCTGCTGAGATTGGTTGCTAAAGGATGAACAGCTGCCGTCGTTAGACGTCTTATATGACGGTTGGGAAGGGTCATGGGGAACTGTCTCTGTCTAATTTGGTTTCCACAACTGCCAATCTTCGATCTAAGGAGGCAACTTTGGCATTCAAAGATGAAAAGCCCTCTTCAATGAGTTGATTTTGTCTTCACAGTTGAACCAACATGCGCTCCTGGGTAGTCATGGACTCATGTTCCTCCTTAGTCCTTTGCTGTTTTCTCCTAGCACTCTCCTCACTGTCATGGTCGCTATCTCCCTCCCTTTCTTCATCCTCTCCCATTTCCTGAACTACTTGCTTCAGCTTTTTGATTGGAATAGCCAGCTGTTCCATCAACAATCTCCTTTCGGCTAAGGGTCTCTTAGCTACCTCCTCAAGGGTGATATACTCATTATTATCAACTTGGTAAATGCCGTAGCTACGGAGATTCTAGGCGTTAAAGATCATATTGCCCACAGGTTTAGCCATGGTTTGGCTCACGTCTACCCCCTTCTTTTCCAAAATCCAACTTAAAATCATGTCGTAAGGCAAACTCTTGCGGTTGTGGCCAACACAATAATCCATATGCTTGAGCATCAAAGCTGGCAAATTAAATTTCACTTTATGCTTCAGGAAGTAAGCAAAGGTGCATTCTAGGCTTCCTACATCCTTGCTCTTGTTTTTGTTAAGCAACAAGCTATTGATCACGAGCATTACCAAAATCCTTTGCTCGGCCGTTAACCACCTCTTTTCCGGCCTAGTAGCTTGAGTGAAACCATCAGTCCTTCCCAACAAATACCCCAAGTAGTCCTTGTGTCCCAAGTCCCCCGTTCCAATCCACATTTCTCTTTTATAGGCCGCCACTCCGGTTGGAGTAAACTTGATGAGTTTAGCTAGTCGGTTCTCATTTAATGAAATCTTTGTTCCCCTCACATTGGATGTGATTTCCAACTTGTCACCTTCTCTAGTGACACTCATATGATGGTAAAATTATTTGACCAAATCGGGGTAAGTGTCACACTTCATTCCCAAAAACAAATCCAATAAACCTTGATATTTAAGCAAATCCAAAATGTCACTAGAGAAGAACTCGGGTAATTGCCTTCCAAAACAGAGTAATGGGCATCCACTAATTCCATTCTTTTGACAATACTTGACTTCCTAGGCATGGTGAGATGATCAAAATTGGAGTAGAAGCTTACTCTTCTTTCTTCCCTCTTTTTCCGATGAAGCTTGCGGCGGTGAGGATGCCGGCGGTGGTGCTGTGGCGGTGACGGGTGGTGACCGGCGGTGACGGTTGGCAAATGGTGGTGGGCTGCTAGGTGAGGGAAGGCAGCGGGCTGGGGGGGGGGGGTTCTCCTGCTTTTCGGTTGAAAACAGCGGGTGGGGGTGTGGGGAAGAAAAGGGGGAGAAAAGAGTTTTAATTGGGAATGTAGGCTAGGGTTTGGGAAGATGAAAGATTAAAAGGAATTAAGGTTTAAAGAAATTCAAGAAACAATACTGGCTTAGATGGTTTAAAGGTGGGTTTAAGAAGAAAGTGGCTAAGGTTCAAACCTCTTAAGTAATAATTAAAAGTTTTAGGCTTTACTTTTTCCTTAAGGTCCCTAAAACTTTACTAGTACCAAACTTAAATAAATTTAAAAATCCCAAGTTAGGCTTTTTCAATTAACCCTTAAGTTACTTAGTCAGGCAAGTCTAAGGTCTAGCAAATTTTAAAAGAACCCAACTAAGAGGTCTAATTAAATCTACCCAAGGCAAAAAGGAAACTTAAAGGAATTACAAAGAGAAAGGTAAGGCTCTAAGGTAAAGGGTGTAGGTTCGGGAGAAGGTACCTGATGGATCCTCCTCTACTAGGTTTTCAGCCTCCGCTTGTGAGCGACTCATCACAAACACCTTGCCTTGAGACGGCCCCGATCTTCCCGGATGTGCACTCACGTTTCCCCGATTGTTCCCACCTCCCGATTGTCCAGAAGTTGGTGGCCTTGCACTAGAGTAGTGATGGGGAGGTGCTCCTTGTTCTGTCCGGTAATTGCACTCAAAGGATTTGTGCCCTTTCCTTCAACAATTAAAGCATTGTACCAAATTTCCTTGGCAATCCTTGCCGAAGTGATCCTTACCACACCTCCGGCAAACAGTTTGCTTCCCTTTACTCTCAATGTTCGCCCTCACCGATCCTTGGGTTTGAGGGTAAGCCGTCCTAGCATTGAAATCACCCCGTGGCTTCTTAAAACTCGAGTTCCCACCTCCCTCAATCTTTCTCTTGGCTTGATCACTTAACCCTCTTTGCAACTATTGGATTCGATAGAGGTCGGGGGCACTAGAGTAAGCTTCATTAAGCGTCCTCGGCTTGTACACTGTTAAGGACTTCCTTGCTTCATAATTGAGCCCAGCCACGAACTTCTCTACTTTGGTGGCCTCGGTGGGGACCAACACGTGGGCAAAGCGGGCTAGCTCCAGAAATCTCTTGTGGTACTCTACCACCGACGAGGCCCCTTGCTTCAGATGTAAGAACTCTTCGTACATCGGTGCTCGGACGTGGGAAGGATAGAAACGTTCCTGGAGCTTGTCCTTCAAGGTCTCCTAACTGAACCCCGGCTCATCCTGACACACCGGTCCCTTATGGACCCCTAATTTATTCACGACAAGCTAATCCTAATGATTATGATGGAAGAGTGCAAACAATTAAATAAAGCAAGCAATGAATCAGGGTTTTGAAAACAATAGAGACAGAATGAGATTCCTGGAATTCAAGTGTTTAATCCCCTAGTGCCTAACCTAATGCAATATTAAATCTGGGTTTAAACTAGTGTGAGAATGCAAAGATGGTATAGAGTTACTCCCGTAATCTCTAAACCTAGTGAATATCCACTCCCGCGATATAAACACCTTATAAGAACAAGAACAAGCATTCATAATTAATTCCTAACTACTACCATCTCCCAATGTGCAATAATCAAGAATTAAAACTCCCTAACGAAAATGTCATTTCCCAAGGTGCAATAGTTAAGTGCAATTGTGTGTGCCCCAAATTATGCCCAACTCCCGTTGTGACATAAAGAAAGCTATGAAACAAGTAATTACGGCCTTTAACTACTAGCAACAACAATAATAAACACAATCGCAACACAAGTTTAAAACCCAAATAATAATATATTAATGAATCTGAGAACATAGGCACATAGGTTCATAAACACTTTTTACCCAAAATCACTAAGGGAATTTAGCCAAGCATGGCTAAATTATACATAGCTAAAGATAATAAAGAAAATACAAATTATCAAAAGAGTACAAGAATGAACTGGACGATTTTCTCAAATGTCCCTAGCTTTCTTCTTGCTTCCCAAGACAACTTATGACTTTTGATTTCTTTTCTTCTTGTCTCCAAATATCTCTGAATGAATATTAGGGTTGAGGAAGGTGAGATTTTATAATAGGTACAAAGATAGGGCGAATTTGGAGTTTCTCTTTTTTTTTTTTTTTTGGAAATTGCCGCCCTTGATTTTAAATTGCAAATCCAATTTTTTATTTAAAGCAAATCAGTGCCTCTTCTCCACTTTTGGATATAATTGCCGCCATTTTCCTTTGCTGCTTCTTTTAGAATTCAACGCGACCCGCTTTCTTTTTGTAGTTCAGCGACGCTCGACGCGTCGAGCACGCGGTAATATAATTCAAAGGTTACTGCCTTTTTTCAACGTGTAAGGTCCTGGACTCGACACGTTGAGTCTTCCGGTCTCCAATTTGTCTATTTTTTGCTCCAAACTCGCCTTAAAACTTTCCTTGCTCTCGTACTTGACCTATAATGGTTCTAAACCATGCCTAAATAATAATAATAAAAAAAGGATTATGCAATTATAATACTAAAATAATGAACTCAAGCCTAACAAATATAATCAAATCAATACTAAAAATATGACTCACATCAGCTTGATTGGCCATAATGAAAGATCCTACGATAAATTTTTAAAAACAACACGGAAAATTTAGAAAGAAGCTACGGGCCGGAAATGAGAGCCATCGGCTAGAGAAATCAGCCACATGCAGGTCAACAGTGGAAGCTCACAGAGGTCCCTCGCTGGAAACCTAATGAGGAAACTCAAAAAACTACCTTCGACTCTGAGTGCAACAAGTCTCATTCAGACATTCCCTGCATGGAAAAAGCTAATCAGAAGGAGCAGGGCTGTCCTCAGAAGATATCTACACAGTATAGAGCCACGCGATGCATTAATGAAAAGTTGAATCCCCAAGGAAATAGACAAACTAAGGTTAGCAGAGGTAATGAAGTAGGTAGCAGCGTACAGACAGCTGCAAGTGCCAGGCATGTAAATGAAGCATTAATGGAGCATTTAATGACTGAGGAAAGCCTTGACACTAGTGGTCAACAAAGTATCATCCCTTACCCTCTCTATGAAGATCTAGTGGATAATACTAAGGAACCTGAGGGCCTGGAAAGCAGTGAATATGGGTCTCTTTTGCTACTCCAAAGGAAAAAGACAAAAGTCCCAACTCTCATTGAGCAAGCCAACGATTCTGAGATGGTCAACGATGATTTTTTTTTTTTCAGGTAGCCCAGAAAACTTGCTAGAGGCGGGTTCTGCGTTGCAAGCCCGCCTAAGTCAAGGAGTTTTATATCTTGGAACTATCGAGGTCATGGCAACCCTGCGACAGTTCAAATTCTTGTGGGCATTGTTCACACAAAGAAGCTGGTGTTACTTTTTCTTATGGAAACTCGCTTATGTTACGATAGGATGAACCCAATTAAGAAGTTATTAAGCCTTGACAATTTATTCACTGTTGATAATGTGGGCTACAGTGGCGGTCTATCGTTATTGTGGAAGAATGAGCTGACAATAGATATCCTAAGCCATTCCAGAAACCACATTGATACCACTATTAAAACAGCAGAGTCTTCTTTTTCATAGAGGTATATTGGTTTCTATGGATGCCTAGAGAGACACCACAGGAAAATATCATGGGAGCTCTTAAAACACCCGTCTCTTCAAAACTCTCTACCTTGGTTGCTGATGGGGGACTTCAACGACATACTATGCCTGGAAGAGAAGATTGGAGGCATATGTCAAACCCAATGGCTAATGCAAGGTTTCTAGGAAGCAATCAACTTCAGTGGTTTTAGGAATTTCAAGTTCAAAGGATATCAATTTAGCTGGGAGAAAGGAAGGGGCACCAACAATTGGATTACGGAGAAGTTAGACCGAATCCTTGAGAACGTGAGGTGGCTAGATTGTTTCGGTGAGGCTAGGGCAGAAACTTTTGAAGCCCCTTTAAGTGACCACCTCCCTCTAGCTTTATGGCCAGGGAAATCGATTCATGCAAGAAGTAGGAGGAAGTTTAAATTTGAGAATTTCTGGCTAAAGGAATCCCATTGTAGAGAGATTGTGCATCAATGCTGGAAACACACTGAAAGCCTATACCTCTGCGCTAGATTCGAGATATGTAGCCAAGAAATTTGGAAATGAGGGAAAATATTAACAAAAATTTGCAACATCAGATTGAAAATCACAGACACCAGATGAACTATCTTAGGCCAAGAGCAGATGACAGAGGAATTTGGGAGTTATCGATGGCCCAGAAACAATTCATAGATCTCATTGATAAACACAACCAATTCTGGAAGCAACGAGCTAAAATGTCCTGGTTAAAAGAAGGAGATAACAACACCAAGTATTTCCACAATGCTGTCAGACAGAGAAGAAGAACCAACGCAATTCAAAGGCTCCAGAACCAAAGGGAAGACTAGATTAATCAAGGCCCTGAGTTAAATGCTTTGGTGAGTGATTACTTCACTAATATTTTTTCTAGCTTTACTGGTGATTCTAATCCTATTCTTAGTTGTATTTCCTCTAGAATTACTAATACTCATAATAGAGACCTGTTGAGAAATCTCACTAGAGAGGAAATTAAAAAAGCTACCATTGGCATGCATCCTGACAAAAGTCCGGGGTTTGATGGTTTTGATGTTATCACATATGTGCTTGTTTTTATAGTTATTTTGAATCATCTCTGTAATTAAGTTCATTAATTTTGCTTATTTAATACATGTTTTCCTTGCTATTATCATTTAATTATGGTTCACACTTGTTTTGAATGTTTTACGGTGTTTGTTAGTGTTTTTGAACCATTATAGGTCAAAGTTATGAGCAAGGGAAGTCCTAGGACAAAATTGGAGTCAAAAGTGAATCAAAAGACCGAAGAGTTGTAATTCCCGTTGAATTCGGCGACAGCTTAGTATTTTGATCATATCTCATGCTAGGAATGTCTGATTCAGGTGATTCTTGCGCCATTGGAAAGAAGACTCGAAGGGCTACAACCTATGACTCAGCAGAAAACTCGACGCGTCGAAAATTTCCAGTGACATTTCATCTCGCACAGATTGGCAACAGTTTAGTATTTTGATCTTATCTCATGCTAGGAATGTCCGATTGAGGTGATTCTTGCGTCATTGGAAAGAAGACTCGAAGGGCTACAACTCTTATGTAGACATCAAAGTCTAAATAATAATAGAAAATGGTCAAAATAAGCTTGCAAACCGTACTTATTGCACTGGGCGCGATTTTAGAAACTTCCTAATTTAAAGTGGCATTCTCCAAAGCTAAAGAAAGGATAGTAATTTCCTAATCATATGATGGCAGAAATATCAAATGATTAAAGACGGCAATTTCTTATTAAATAGGAATATTCCTAATTTCTCAAGGGTTGATCCCAACTTTGTACCTATTATAAAATCCCACCTTCCTCAACCCTAAGAAGAATGAGTTTTAGTTTAGAGTAAATAATTAGAATAGACAATTGTATAGTCCAGAATTCAGAATTCAGAGATTCTTGGAGACAAGAAGGAGAGAAATCAAGAGCCACAAGTTATCTTGGAAAGCAAGAAGAAGACTAGGGAGATTTGGGAAAATCGTCTGGTTAATTCTTGTACTCTTTTGATGATTTGTAATTCTTTATTTATATTTGCTATGTATAATTTAGTCATGCTTGCCTAAATTCTTTAGAGATTCTTGGGTAAAAGTGTTTATGAACCTATGTGCCTGAGCTCTCAGTTTCTTTAATATATTATTATTTGGGTTTAATACTTGTGTTGCAATCGTGATAATATTGTTTGATGCTTGTAATTAATGGCCATAGTTACTAGCTTCATAGCCATGTTTGTGTCACCAATGGGAGTTGGGGCATAAATTAGGGTACACACAATTGCACCTAATAGTTGGACCTTGGGAAAGGGGAACTTATTAGGGGAAGTTTATTCTAGATTGTTGCCAATCGGGAGATGGTAGTAATTAGGAATAATTGAATGCCGATCTTCGATCTTATTGGGTGTTTAAGCCACGGGAGTGGAAATTCACTAGGAATAGAGATTACGGGAGTAATTCAATTCCACTTTGCATTCCCACACAAATCTTAATTCCAAACTAAATATTGCAAACGATAATTGGCACTAGGTGATTAAATACTTGAATCCCATGAATCTCAACTTCTCTCTAATTGTTTTCAAAATCCTGAACCTCTGTTTTATTTTATTTATTTTATGCCAATCAATCATCTAAGTAATTGTTAGGATTAGCTCTAATGAATAAGTTAGTAACTAGTGCTTGATACAACCACTTCCCTGTGGATCGATAACTCGTACTCCGAGAATTATTTGTTTGCAAATATACTACCCATCAAATTGGCGCCGTTGCCGGGGAAGTGGTGTTTCTAGTATTAACATTAGTGAAATCTTTATTCTAGGAGACTAGTTCATTTTTATTTTTTTTTAATTTTTTATTTTATTTTATTTTATTTTGCTAACCCATAACAAGTTCATTGTTTTGAGTGTGATTTAGTTTATGGATAGATATGCATTCCAAGGAACCATGCCACCGTTTTACCCTCCTTCTCAAGGTTATGAGATGAGTTGGAATATGAATAGAGAATATGGAGGAATGGAACAACAATTCCCTTTCTCAAATTTTGCCAACTCTAGTCAAGGATATTATCAAGAAAGTTCATATCAAACATCACAACCCCAATGGTGCTCATTTTGTGGTGGGAATCACTTTGTGGAAAATTGTTACATGCTCAACCCCACCAACCATATCCATCAACAATCTACTCAAGGATTTTGTGCCAACATGAGTCAAGCTACTTATCAAAGATGCATACCACCTACTCCACAACCCTCACGGTGCATGATATGTGGTGGATCTCATGAGGCGGAAAATTGCTTTATCATGGATCCCAATTACAAGTATCAAGGGCGAGCTCAAGAGTTGCCGTACCAAGAGTTTCAACAAGATTGTCAATCACTTGACCAAATAATTGAGATGAAGTCCAAAGAGACCAAGGTAATGCAATTGTGCTCGAAATATCTGGAGTTACAAGATCACATGAAGGCTCAACTTGATCGCATGAATGCTCGACTCGATCACATGATGGCTCGACAGCAAGATTTGACAATTCAAGAGCCACTTCAAGATTCATTTAATGGAGAGGTTCTAGAAGAGTTGCTCTTGCCAAATGAAGGTCATGAAGTTGAGAGAAATAAAAAGGATGATGAGGATCTTAGAAAGGAAGATGAAGAAATATTTGATAAATGCATTGAGATGGAGACACCAAGCTGGGAGGAAAATGTAGAGTTGCAAGGTAATGATGGCAAGGAACATATAGAGAGTTGCCCATTAGATGAGGAAGTTTTTAATGGAGCACATGATTTGAATGAGGATGTCTCACCAATGGAGAGCACTTCCCTTGGAGAGAACTTCAGAGAAATTTTGAATTTGGGAGGCATTGGAGTTCTTAAGGATAATGGCACACATTTGCCTATCTATATATCCAATGATTCCCAATACTTGCTGGTTCATGTGAATGATCCGAGACTCTCATTACTTGTTGAACAAAAGAGTGTTGAAAAAGAAGGAAAAGAGAATGGAGGCATAATTCTTGATTCGGGCAAATGTGGTTCCTTACATGATGACGTGAAGGGTTCGAGCTTAAGAGAGTTTATAAATGGACACCACTTGAAGAAATACTTGGAAGAGAAAGTTGATGGAAAGAAGGGGATTTTTCTTCTCCAATCACTTGATGGCTAGAGAGGTAACGTCGAGCTAACGACGTTAAATTTAGCGCTTCATGGGAGGCACCCCATGTTATCTTTTATTACTTTTCCTATTTATTTATTGCTTTCTAGTTTCGTCTTTTTAGTTTTATTATTTTCTAGTTCGTGATTATTTTATTGCTTCTTGGTTTTCTCTTTTCTCTTGTTCTCCTTTTCTTTTATGTTGCATCAGGGACGATGCAAAGTTTTAAGTGTGAGGGGGAGGAATCATTAATTTGGGGATATTTCTAAGTTTTTAAAATTTTTGCTTTTGCTTGGATGACTCATATGCTATTTTTGGTGAATAAGTTACTTGTCTTAGCATGCAGTTACAATTACTCTCTCTTGTTGGTTTGTGGTTTGTTTTAGTGGTGCTTGCTGCATCTCAATTTGTGATGGATGATTTGAGGTGTAACACATATTTGATCTATTCTCTTGCCAATAGCTTTGTTAACCACTTAATAATTGGATTAGTTCTTGATCTTGTGTTTTGCATTGCTAGTGAAGGCTTATGTGAGATTCCGGTCATGGGTGTTTTGCTAGAACTTGCCTCATTACTCCCTAAGTGATGTCTAAGTTTTGCATGTTTTGAAGTGATTTAGGCCATTTTTGTTTAGCCATAGCCTTTAAACCTGTCCCTATATATATTTTTATCCTTCGTATCCCCATTGTGCCTTTTGTTTGTTTAAATAAGTGCTAAGCACTTATCCCCTCTTTGTGATTGTTTTTCTTTGATTTACCCCATTATTATAACCCTTAACCCGTGGCCAAATATTTCCCTTCCACCCTTGAGAGAATGAAACTTTTATCTTTATCTTTTCCGTAATAAGAGTTTTATGGAGTTGTGCTAAAAAAAAAAAAAAAAAAGCAGCTAGTGTTACAAATGTTCAAGTGTGGAGGTCATGAAAGTTTGGATTAAAATTATCTTGCTATATCCAAAAGAAGTCCAAAGACAAAGAAAAGAATGAGAAAAAAAAAAAAAGAGATTGAAAGTTTTTGAGTTTGGATCCCCACTTTACCAAAGAGATGCTAAGTTCTTAAAAGAAATTTGCTCCTTGGAATTATGATTATCTCATCTCTTCCAAATTTTGAAAAGTTTAGATAAATTGTGACATTCTCTCTTTTTGATTAATTTTTCCATACCACTTCTTTGTTAGCCATCACCCGTAGCCCCATTACAAGCTAAATAAAGTCCTATTTGATCTTAGCATGCATTCTTAGATTTGATCTAGGGGAGTATGAAAGGCAAGCCTAAGGGATCTCATTCATGAACCGTATCTTGCATAATCTCAACTGAGTATTTGTGCACATTTGATCCTCACATGTTTTAAATTCTTGGTGCTTGGTTATTGGCTTGGAAATGGGTCTCTTATGTGCCAAACTAATTTGATTCTTGAAGCTTGTTGTTTTGTAGCAAGTTGGTTGGTGGTTTGAAAGGTTGTGCAAGAGAGAGCATTAGTAATTTGTATGTCTTGACTTGTGATTTTATTCCTTGGTTTTGCTTGAGGACAAGCAAAGGCTTAAGTGTGAGGGGGTGATGTTATCACATATGTGCTTGTTTTTATAGTTATTTTGAATCATCTCTGTAATTAAGTTCATTAATTTTGCTTATTTAATACATGTTTTCCTTGCTATTATCATTTAATTATGGTTCACACTTGTTTTGAATGTTTTACGGTGTTTGTTAGTGTTTTTGAACCATTATAGGTCAAAGTTATGAGCAAGGGAAGTCCTAGGACAAAATTGGAGTCAAAAGTGAATCAAAAGACCGAAGAGTTGTAATTCCCGTTGAATTCGGCGACAGCTTAGTATTTTGATCATATCTCATGCTAGGAATGTCTGATTCAGGTGATTCTTGCGCCATTGGAAAGAAGACTCGAAGGGCTACAACCTATGACTCAGCAGAAAACTTGACGCGTCGAAAATTTCCAGTGACATTTCATCTCGCACAGATTGGCAACAGTTTAGTATTTTGATCTTATCTCATGCTAGGAATGTCTGATTGAGGTGATTCTTGCGTCATTGGAAAGAAGACTCGAAGGGCTACAACTCTTATGTAGACATCAAAGTCTAAATAATAATAGAAAATGGTCAAAATAAGCTTGCAAACCGTACTTATTGCACTGGGCGCGATTTTAGAAACTTTCTAATTTAAAGTGGCATTCTCCAAAGCTAAAGAAAGGATAGTAATTTCCTAATCATATGATGGCAGAAATATCAAATGATTAAAGACGACAATTTCTTATTAAATAGGAATATTCCTAATTTCTCAAGGGTTGATCCCAACTTTGTACCTATTATAAAATCCCACCTTCCTCAACCCTAAGAAGAATGAGTTTTAGTTTAGAGTAAATAATTAGAATAGACAATTGTATAGTCCAGAATTCAGAATTCAGAGATTCTTGGAGACAAGAATGAGAGAAATCAAGAGCCACAAGTTATCTTGGAAAGCAAGAAGAAGACTAGGGAGATTTGGGAAAATCGTCTGGTTAATTCTTGTACTCTTTTGATGATTTGTAATTCTTTATTTATATTTGCTATGTATAATTTAGTCATGCTTGCCTAAATTCTTTAGAGATTCTTGGGTAAAAGTGTTTATGAACCTATGTGCCTGAGCTCTCAGTTTCTTTAATATATTATTATTTGGGTTTAATACTTGTGTTGCAATCGTGATAATATTGTTTGATGCTTGTAATTAATGGCCATAGTTACTAGCTTCATAGCCATGTTTGTGTCACCAATGGGAGTTGGGGCATAAATTAGGGTACACACAATTGCACCTAATAGTTGGACCTTGGGAAAGGGGAACTTATTAGGGGAAGTTTATTCTAGATTGTTGCCAATCGGGAGATGGTAGTAATTAGGAATAATTGAATGCCGATCTTCGATCTTATTGGGTGTTTAAGCCACGGGAGTGGAAATTCACTAGGAATAGAGATTACGGGAGTAATTCAATTCCACTTTGCATTCCCACACAAATCTTAATTCCAAACTAAATATTGCAAACGATAATTGGCACTAGGTGATTAAATACTTGAATCCCATGAATCTCAACTTCTCTCTAATTGTTTTCAAAATCCTGAACCTCTGTTTTATTTTATTTATTTTATGCCAATCAATCATCTAAGTAATTGTTAGGATTAGCTCTAATGAATAAGTTAGTAACTAGTGCTTGATACAACCACTTCCCTGTGGATCGATAACTCGTACTCCGAGAATTATTTGTTTGCAAATATACTACCCATCAAATTGGCGCCGTTGCCGGGGAAGTGGTGTTTCTAGTATTAACATTAGTGAAATCTTTATTCTAGGAGACTAGTTCATTTTTATTTTTTTTTAATTTTTTATTTTATTTTATTTTATTTTGCTAACCCATAACAAGTTCATTGTTTTGAGTGTGATTTAGTTTATGGATAGATATGCATTCCAAGGAACCATGCCACCGTTTTACCCTCCTTCTCAAGGTTATGAGATGAGTTGGAATATGAATAGAGAATATGGAGGAATGGAACAACAATTCCCTTTCTCAAATTTTGCCAACTCTAGTCAAGGATATTATCAAGAAAGTTCATATCAAACATCACAACCCCAATGGTGCTCATTTTGTGGTGGGAATCACTTTGTGGAAAATTGTTACATGCTCAACCCCACCAACCATATCCATCAACAATCTACTCAAGGATTTTGCGCCAACATGAGTCAAGCTACTTATCAAAGATGCACACCACCTACTCCACAACCCTCACGGTGCATGATATGTGGTGGATCTCATGAGGCGGAAAATGATATGTGGGGTTGTGCGGTTGGACGCATCTTCAATATTAACATGGCGCATCTTAGGTATACAAAACACCACGCACGTTAAAGCACACAAACAAAGCACCTTAAGAACACAAATCACTCACATTCAGTACATAAACCACGCACCTTAAGCACAAAACAAAGCACACTTAACACAAAACCCACATACTTAAGATTTTAAAATGGCTCATATTAAGCACAAACTCACGCACATTAAGCATAAAATTCACGCACATTAAGCACAAACCTCACGCACATTAAGCATTAAACTGACGCACTTTAAGTTTCAACAACAACTGACATTAATCACTAACCCCACGCACATTAAGCACAAATCCCACGCACCTTAAGCACAAATCCCACGCACCTTAAGCACAAATCCCACGCACATTAAGTCCAAACCCAAACACATCAAATTTACCGAGATACAAAAATTACCAAAATGCCACTGCGTTTTTTAATTTAATTTTGGTAATCTTGGACGATGATTTAAACGAGATGAATGGCTCAGATTAAACCGCACAACCGCACCCCTGAGGTGTCCACCTGCACTAGAACCCAGTTCTATATATATATATATATATATAGTTGCATTCAAATAAAAACCCCCTTAAAATACGAACTTGAGCTCGTGCACATATTAACATAATTACATGCACACAGGGCGCACTGCCAACAATTTCTAGGATTAGTTCGTGCACACATTAACATACTTACATGCACACAACGCGTAGGTGAAAAAAATCATAACCATCCATCAAAGCTTATGCGAAAATTAACATACTTACGTGTACACATCGCGTAGGAGAAAAAAATCACAACTATCCATTAAAGCTCATGCTCACATTAACATACATGCATAATGGGCACACTGCCAACAATATCTGGGTTTAGCTGGTGCACACATTAACATACTTACATGCACATAGTTTGTACTTTTAGGGGGGTTTGTATTTGAAAATAATCCTCTCTCTCTCTCTCTCTCTCTATATATATATATATATATATATATATATATATATATATATATATATATATATATATATATATATATATATATATACATACATGGACGGAGCTAGGCTGGGGGCAATGGGGCAGCTGCCTCCACTCCCCCCACCCCACCCCTTTATATATATGTATGTGTATATATACATATATAGCATTCAATGTTATATAAAATTAATATTTATGTTTAATGTATTAATTGTTTGAGTAGTTTAGTTGGTTGAACTTGAAATTTGATTTTAATAAAAAGTATATGGTCATGGGTTCAAAACTCATTAACAACACTTGTTTATTTTATTTCTTTCATTCCTTTCCAAGATAAATTCAATATTTTTTTAATCTGCTTTTATGAATCATTTAATTAATGTAGTACACAAGTTTATATTATACTTCGTATAAATTTATTTGAATTAATTTACTATTTGATCTACTTCATTAGTCTACTTCATTGTATTCAAATTAATTTAGAAAAACTTAAAGTTGATCTAACTAAAAAAAATTAAAATTTAAAAGTATTTATGAATATATAATGTTATTCAAAATTTTTTATTTAATGGATTACGTTTCATATTTTGTCATAAATATTTTCGCATTTTCACCTCACACAAGTATATTTTTTACTCCGACTCTAACTATCATGTAATCTATAAAAATATTCTATTGTAATTTATAAAGTATTTTGTATTTTAATCTTATTATGCCTGTTTGATATTTTGTAATTGACATTTCTATCGCCATTTAAATTTCGCCCCCACTCAATTAATTTCCTGGCACCGTCCCTGCATATATATATATGTATATAAAATCGGGGACGGGGCCGGGAGGGGTATTCCCATCCCGTCCCCGTCCCCAACGGGGAATCACACATATTCCTTGTCCTCGTCCCGGTTCCCCGAAAATTTTTCCCATTCCCGTTTTCGTCCTGGGCGGGACACATTGTTAAATGATATGGATGCTTGCACAAGAAGTAGTTAGCTACAAGTAGTAGTTAGTTGGTTATTTTCATAACCTCTTTTCCCTCCTTCATTTTTCACCCATCTTCCATATGTATATAAGTAATGTAACAGTAGCAACAGAACAAGTTTTCCAGTTTTACTTCTTCATCTTCTTAATACTCTTAAAGCTTTCTTTCTCTTCTGTTATTCATGTTTATCAACATGGTATCAGAGCTCTAAGAAATGGCTTGGAGATCAACTTCCAACGCAAATATGGCTGGTTCATCTGCAAATGCTATTGCGATCCCTACTCCGGCAAATCAGAATCCTGCTCCAATTCCGGTTGTTTTTTATCCCAATGATCGCGTAAATCCTCTCTGCTTACATCCAAACGAGAGTCCATCGCTTCAGCTGGTCACGATACACTTAGAAGGCAGGTCGAATTACCATGCCTGGGCAAGGGCTATGGAGATGGCCCTAAAATCGAAGAACAAACTGGCTCTGGTGAATGGAACTCTGCAGATTCCAAACGTGAATGATCCTAGATATTTTTACTGGGATCAATGCAATACAATGGTATTGTCATGGATCCTCAGGTCTGTGTCTCCTACGATTGGAAGGAGTGTTCTATAGATTAACACTGCTGAGGGAGTCTGGAAAGATCTGAGGAAACGATTTAGTCAGCAAGACATCTTCCGGATAGCTGAAATTTAGGCTGAGATCCATAAAACGAAACAAGGTAACTCATCTATTAATGAGTTCTTTACTCAATTGAAGTTGTTATGGGATGAACTAGCTGTTTTGAGACCAATTCCTTCCTGTGAATGTATTCCTAGCTGTAAATGTGGAACTGATATGTCTGAGAAGGTTAGAACACATGTGGAAAATGACATGTTAACTGCTTTTTTGCTTGGATTAAATGAGAATTACATCAACACCAAGAGACAGATTATGATGATGAAGCCCCTTCCGGATGTTGGGGAAGCCTTTGCTATGGTATCTCAGCAAGAGAGGCAAGTGGAGATTATCCCAAACAGCTTACCAGACAACTTAACAGGAGCAAGTGTATTCTTTACAAAGTCAGACAATAACAACAAGAAGTTCTTCTCTAATCAGAAGCCAAAAGTTGTGTGTAGTTATTGTGGATACACAGGGCACACTGTTGAGAAGTGCTACAAGAAACATGGCTACCCCCCTGGTTGGAAGCCAAGAACCAAGAACCTAGGGACTGCTAACCAAGTCCAGTCTACTTTGCAAGGAGCTGATCTCACAGAATCTGTCTCTGCTAGTTCTGTGAATGAGGAAGATTATAGAAGGTTCTTGGACTTCATTAGACAAGAAGGATACAGGAACACCAATCCTCAAGCCAATACCATATTAGCTAACTTCATACCTGATGCAAAATTGGAAGGTAAAACAGTTAGTTCTGACTTGGTTAATTCTGATTTTATGTGGATAATTGATAGTGGTGCTACACATCACATTGTTTGCAATAAAAACCTGCTACAAATGGCCAAGGAAGTGCAGGGTTTATATGTAGATTTGCCAAATGGACACCAAGCTCAAGTGTCTCACATTGGAACCACTCAATTGTCTGATGATCTTCTTCTACACAATGTTTTATGTGTGCCTGTTTTTCAATATAACTTGATATCTCTGGGAGAACTCATAAGAGGGTCAAACTGCCACATATGGTTTCATTCTAACCAATGTGTCATACAGGATCAACGCCCTGGGAAGATGATTGGTATGGCTGAGCTAAGGAAATGACTCTATCAACTCATTTTTCTTGTTTTTAAACATTGTAAACCTACTGTTAGTGCTTGTAGCTTCTGGCATGCTAGGTTGGGGCATGTTTCAGAGGGCAAAATAAAGGTTCTCCATGCTTTGGATAATACCATTTGTAATGACAAGCCTACTGCTTGTGAATGTTGTCATTTAGCTAAACAAAGAAGACTTTCTTTTCAGCCTAGCTTCTCTATTGCTGCTAACTGTTTTGACCTTATACATGCTGACATTTGGGGGTCATATCACATCGCTACACTCTATGGGCATCAATATTTTTTGACTTTAGTGGATGATCACAGTAGGGCAACTTGGGTGTATCTTATGAGGCAGAAGAGTGAGGTCAAACAACTCATGCAGAATTTCTGTGAGTTAATTAACACACAATTTGGGAAAAGTATCAAGTGTGTAAGATCAGATAATGGGAAGGAGTTCTTAATGCAAGATTATTATCAAATTAAGGGAATCATTCATCAAACCTCATGTGTTTACACCCCACAACAAAACAGCATTGTTGAGAGAAAGCATGGTCACATCCTATCTGTAGCAAGAGCTTTAAGGTTCCAGGCTAGCCTACCTGAGACTTTTTGGGGTGACTGTATTCTTCATGCAGTGTACCTGATCAATAGACTTCCATCAGTAGCATTAAATGGTCAAATACCTTACCAAATCTTGTTCAAGAAGATACCACAATATCAGCACCTTAGAGTGTTTGGTTGCTTAACATTTGCTGTCATTCCTAGTTGCCAGAGATCAAAATTCTCACCAAGGGCTAGGAAGTGCATTTTTATAGGATATGCCAATGGAGTAAAAGGGTACAAGCTTTTTTATGTCAACACAAGAGAGGTTTTCATATCCAGAGATGTTTCATTCTATGAAAACATATTTCCCTTCAAAAGGCCACATAAAGCACAAGCTGATGATTTGGTGTTACCTTATGAAAATATGCCACCTCTAGATATTGAGCAAGTCCAGCCTTGCAACCCTCTACAGATGCAATCTGAAGTGCAGCCTATGGAAACAGATCAAATAATGGATGATTCTAGTAATCAGCATATTCCCTCTGAGAATGAAACACATCCAAGAAGATCAACTAGGAGAAGAACTACACCAGGCTACCTTAATGATTATAGCTGTCAAAATACTAAGATGACATCTCCTCACAGTATTTCTAAGTTTCTGTGTTATGACAGGTTGTCACATGAGTATAAGGCTTTTGCTGTGAACATGTTGGATGCAAAAGAACCAAAGAATTACAATGAGGCCATAAAGAAAGAGTGTTGGAGAAAAGCAATGGAAGATGAGTTTAATGCATTGCAAGCCAACAACACATGGATCATCACAGATCTTCCTCCCAACAAAGAGCCAATAGGATGCAGGTGGGTATATAAGACTAAACTTAAGGCTGATGGAACCATTGAAAGACACAAGGCTAGGCTGGTGGCAAAGGGGTACACTCAAACACATGGACTGGATTACCTAGACACTTTTAGTCCTGTTGCAAAAATCACAACCATCAGAATGCTTCTAGCTGTTGCTGCTATTAAGGGTTGGGCTTTGCATCAATTAGATGTCAACAATGCTTTCCTACATGGAGAATTAAATGAAGAAGTCTTTATGAAACTGCCCCCTGGTCTCATTTCAAACAAACCTGGTCAAGTTTGCAAGTTAGTTAAGTCCTTGTATGGTCTTAAACAAGCAAGTAGGCAGTGGAACATCAAGCTGACTCATGAACTGGTGGGAATGGGGTTCAAACAAGCAGTTTCTGATCCTTCCTTGTTTACTAGAGGACAAGATGATGATTTTGTGGCTTTACTTGTTTATGTTGATGATGTGGTGCTTGCCTGTCCTAATCTAAATCAGGTGGTACAAATCAAGGAACATTTGGATCAAGTGTTTCACATTAAGAACTTAGGCCCTTTAAGGTTTTTTTCTGGGATTACAAGTTGCAAGAAGTAGCAAAGGCATCTCAATGACTCAAAGAAAGTATGCTATGGAATTGCTTGAAGAAACAAATTTTCTGGAATGCAAACCTGCTTGTACACCCATGGTTACCTCAATCAAATACAGTAGATCAAATGGCAATACTATTCAAGATGCTACTCAATACAGAAAACTAGTGGGAAAACTGCTATATCTCACTATAACTAGACCTGATATTAGCTATGTTGTTCAACAACTATCTCAATTTTTGGACTGCCCCACTGATGTACATATGCAGGCAGCACATAGGGTCTTAAGGTATATCAAATCTGCCCCAGGACAAGGCTTGTTCTTCTCAGCAAAGTCCTCTTTACAAATCAAAGGCTTCACTGATTCAGACTGGGCTGCATGTCCAGACACCAGGAAGTCTGTCACTGGTTTCTGCATCTTCCTTGGCAACACTTTGGTGTCTTGGAAGTCCAAAAAGCAAGTAACAATTTCAAGAAGTTCATCTGAAGCAAAGTACAGAGCTCTTGCCACAGCAGCATGTGAGATCCAATGGTTGATCTATCTATTGCAGGACTTGAAGATAGATGAAAATCCTGCAGCTATGTTGTATTGTGATAGTAAATCTGCTATTGCAATAGCTGAAAACCCTGTTTTTCATGAAAGAACAAAGCATATTGAGATTGATTGCCATCTAGTAAGGGAGAAGATACAAAAAGGAGTTCTAAGGCTTCTACATGTTACCACCACAAATCAACTTGCAGATGTGTTTACCAATCCACATACAGGAGCCACTTTTCATGGTCTGATCTCCAAGCTGTGTCTACATAATTTGTATACTCCAGCTTGCGGGGGGGGGGGGGGGTGTTAAATGATATGGATGCTTGCACAAGAAGTAGTTAGCTACAAGTAGTAGTTAGTTGGTTATTTTCATAACCTCTTTTCCCTCCTTTATTTTTCACCCATCTTCCATATGTATATAAGCAATGTAACAGTAGCAACAGAACAAGTTTTCCAGTTTTACTTCTTCATCTTCTTAATACTCTTAAAGCTTTCTTTCTCTTCTGTTATTCATGTTTATCAACACACATTGCCATCCCTAATCGCAGGGCTGTGAGGGTTATGCAGTGTTGAAGCTCAACATTAGTAAAGCTTATATAGATTAGAATGGCATTTCCTTCGAAATATTATGCTTAAATTAGGATTTGATGCCCGGTGGGTTTGTCTCATCATGGAGTGCATTTCATTGGTGCAGTACTATATTTTGAATATAGGAGAGGAAATTGGGCCTATTCAACCGGAGAGAGAGATAAGACAAGGGGGCCCTATTTCCCCCTTATCTTTTTATCATTATGGCTGAAGGTATGAGTGCTTTGATAAGGGATTCTGAAAGAAGGGGGAACATCCATGGGATCTCGGTTCCTAGGAATGCCTCTAGTGCTAATCATTTTCTGTTTGCAGATGACAGTTATATATTTTTCAAGGCAACCAAAGAAGAAGCCTCCAATATGAAACAATTTTTGCAGGTTTACGAAAAGGCATCAGGGCAGTGCATTAACCTGGACAAATCAGCTGTGGTTTTCAGTAGAAATGTGTCAAATTCTGTGAGAGAAGTAGTGTCTCATACCTTACGGGTGCAAATGGAAGGAGGTCCTGGAAACTACTTGGGTTTTCCTATATTTATTGGAAGGAACAAAAAGGAAATTCTAAGTTTCATTAAACAATGGATTGTCAATCGCATTCAAGGGTGGAATCAAAGATTCCTTTCTAGAGCCGGCATGGAGATTTTATTGAAATCTGTTCTACAGTCCCTTCTTACATATGCCATGGGAGTTTTCCTTTCGCCAAAAGGTCTTGTAAAAAAATTGAGACAATTATGAATTCCTACTGATGAAAAGGTGGTGGGAGAAGAACCGGCGGAATCAATTGGAAGTCCTGGAACAATCTCTGTAAGCCAAAGAAATGGGGAGGACTTGGCTTTAGGAACCTTCATGATTTCAACTTAGCTCTTATTTGTAAGAAGGCGTGGAGGCCATCCCAACAACCAGACAGTTTGGTCACAAAATCTACAAAGCCAGAGACTATCCTAACAGCTTTTTTATGGATACAAAACCAGGCACTAATCCCTCCTTCATATGGAGTAGTTTATGTGCAACGAAGGACATTATACGTAAACACTCTAGGACATTATACGTAAACAACTACAGGAGAAGAAAAGTTGTCTAAACCCCAACATGGATTCTTGAAATTAAATGTTGATGCAGCAATTGACAAACAACGTGGCTGCATGGGGTTCGGATGCATTCTATGGAATGACTGCGGCCAGTTTGTTGCAGCTAGAGGAGCCCATGGGAAAAGAGTGTACAACTCAAAGGTCGCTGAAGCTTTGGTTATTAGGGAATCTCTTAGCTGGTTAAAATCCTTAAACTTTGAAAAAGTCAGGATTGAAACTGATTCTCTCCAAGTGGTACAAGATTTTAATTCTGGTGTGGTTGACTCATCCTTTCATCTGGTTTTAGCTGATGTAAAAAACTTAATGAGTATGTTTCCTCAAATTAGTTTAGGCTTGTTAAGCGATCTGTAAATCAGGCAGCTCATCTGTTAGCTAGGTAGTCTATTTTTATGTCTGATTATTCGGAGTGACTTTATATCCCTCCCGCCATCATCTGTAATGCTTTATCTTTTGACTTGAATTAATTAGAATTCTGTTTTCAAAAAAAATAATAATAATAAGTCTATAACACTACTCTATCATGCAGGGCTGTTTTTGGATTTTTGTGGTCCCGTTCTTATAAATAAATGAGGCCCTATGCCCCTATCAAAAGTATAAGTGTAATATTTAAAACTAATACTGTAAAATATATGACTGTTCTTTCCAATTACGTTTAGAAGAGAGAAGTGATTTGAAAAAAATTGATGAATTTTAGGATTAATTGTAGATTTTTTTTTATTATTTCTTAAGTAGTTAGATCAAAAATAAATATTGGACCCTCTAAAAATTGAGGTCTGTGCTGTTGGCCCAAAATCCGACCATGCTATCATGCAAATCAAACATAACATTAAAAATGTTTGTAAGTTTCGTCAGTGTCTTATTAGGACTAGTATTAGGACTCTATGTATTTGAGTCACATTATGACTCCCTATCCTAGTCTCCCTATGATTCCTCTCGTATATATTGACTCCCTATCCTAGTCTCTCTATGATTCCTCTTGTATATATTCCCTCAATCTATAGAGTTGTTATACAGTTCATTCAATACAGTTTTATATCGTTCTAATCTGGTATCAGTTAGCTAGGTTTTTTATTTTATTTTATTTTATTATTTTTTTATTTTTTTTTTATCTATAATTGATATTAGTGCTTTGTTTTTTTTTTTTTTTTTTTTTTTTTTTTTTTTTTTTTTTTTTTTTTTTTTTTTTCGTTCACATCCTGACCTGCCATGGAGACTTGCAAGGTGATACTTGTGTTTTTCCTTGAAATCTAAAAGAAATTAGCAATGCGAATTTTAAGGCTGCCAAGTGTCATCCATTGTAATTTGTCAAGTGTGGGTTTTCGTGTCTGAAGATGAAAGTAACCCAAATATTATTCTTTCCCGTGGGCAGCGTTTAATTGCCGCATCGCCAGAAAATTAAAATCGGAAGCAGCGGACGACATCCACTTCATAGCAGTAGTTGATGGCATCGAATCAAGATACATCGTATGAGAAGCGGTCAAGTCGGCGACGTGGCTTGTCTAACGCTAACGAGGTATTTTCTGGGGATGTATTTACTGAGAAAATACACATTCGATGTTCAATGTTATGGCTGTTTAGTCAACCACAGAACCTTCAAAAGTGTCCTGCTAGACTTTTTAGCATTCCAAATGTATGACTTAAAGCTTCTAAGTGAAATTAACGTGCAATTGCAATGTTGAAATTTCAATCAATCCAACTACTATCTTTTTTTTTTGAAAGTTACTGGCTCTATTACATTGTAGTATCTGTTCGTATCCAACTACTATCTATTATGACTATATATGAACATGCATATTAAATCCAAATGTGTCAAATTCAGAAATCACTGCTGCAAATTATGCAATTTCCGACACTTGAAAGTGATCTTAAATCAAGTCGAAAGTCTTGTTTCGACCATTTTTGGTATCCGGAAAAACCTTTATTGCTATTTCCGATCATTTTTTGCTTACGACTTGATTTAAGATCACTTTCAGGTGGTCGGAAATTCTATAATTTCCAGTAGTAAATATTAAATATACTCTTAGAGAGTATTACCCACGGGATGAAGTGAAAAGAAAAATGAGGGGGAAAAAATAACCCTAAGTCGCTAACGGGGCGTTTGATTGGAGGGAATGAATTATGTAGGAAAAAAATTGCAACTTTATGGGGGAGGAAAAATGTGGGAATGAAATGGTAATTTAAATTCCAGTATTTGACTTGCCAGAATAGAATTACTGGGAATTATAATTTCAATATTTGATATACATGGGAATTGAAAGGAAATAAGTAGTATAAAGTCCAAAATACTCATACTTATTATTATTATTAGGGAAATTGCACTTTTTTCCCCTGTGTTATATGCTTATAGCACTTTTTCCACCTGAGTTATTCATGTATTCGTATTTGCCCCCTCAATTATTATAGAAGTGGCGGTTTTTCCCCCTGATAATATTAAATGGACATTTCTACCCTTAAAACAAATATTTTATTTATTTCTCTTCTTCAACAAATTATCCCTTATACGTAGGGATGACCACGGTTCAGTTCGAACTGAACCAAACACTATAGCCCAATATTTGAGTTTTCGTTTATTAAAATCGTGAACTGGAAAAAAATGGATCCTGAACCGTGAACCGGAGGTTCAAATCGGAACAACTACTAGCAGTAGCTTAAATTAGAATTATAATATTTGCAAATAGTGTACGTTTTTTTCCGCGTTTATATTGACTCTCACATATAAGTATATATAATCGTGATTTGAGTTTTATTTTGAATCGTCGGTTCACGATTTTGGATCCAATTTGAATGGTTGGTTCAAACTTTCTTTTAAAATTTTATTTTTTTATTTTTAAAATATTCTAAATTCAACACTTAATGTATTTTATTTTTCAAATCGTGGTTATAATTTGTTGGAGAAGAAAAATAAATGAAATATTTATTTTAAGGATAAATATGTCCATTTAATATATCAGGGGGAAAAACTGCCACTTAAATAATTTAGGAGGAAAAAGTGCTATAAGTATATAACAAATGGGAAAAAAGTGCCATTTTCCCTTATTATTATTATTATTATTATTATTATTATTATTATTATTATTATTATTAAAAATCTTAAATGACCAAATTCAAATTTTGCTTTTTAAATTTTATGTAAATAAATAAATACTAGAATTGCATAACAAAAGCAATAAAATAGATAAGAGAGTTTTAAGAAAAGTCAGAATACATATTTATTTGAGGTTGGACTACTAACTTATGTTATGGGTTGAGAGTAGATGAAGAAGACATGCTAAAGATGGGGCCGGTCTTCGAATGTACATCCCGCCATAAGGTGGATTAATTCACCTTCCGGGTGGAATACTTTGGCCCTACTTTTCGATTGATTGAAAAGTGATGACTTCTCAATTTCGATTGAGAAGCGGATTCACTTCTTGGTGTGTAACTTTTCACATGTTACCTTATGGTGCACGTTCTGGATGTATTAATTCTAATCGGTAAGAATAACTTTCGTATTAATTTAAATTTAATTTTAAGAATTATCGTTTGTAACTGTTGTGTTAATTTTTAAATTAAATTGTCGATTTCAAAGGTAATTACAATTTGATTTTTAATCAAATGTTTATTGCTAATTATTTAAATATCTTGTACAATTACTTGGTGTATAGTAGGACAGATTGTTTGATGCTGATTTTGAGAACTTCAAAACTTTTGTTTTTTTCTCTCTCTCAGAAATCATTTCTTTGAAAGTTCTGTCAACACTTCTGAACAAATTTGAAGTGCTCTCTTTGCATTCACGTTCGCCGATAGTAATATAACTTGAGTACTCAACTATATTACTGTAATCCATTTTATCCTAAGAAACTAAAGGTACAATGCTCCAACACCCTCGAGATCGGAGGTAGTGAAACAATTTTAAGGAAAATGTGTGTTATACATGACTTAGATTTCTCTTTTTTTCATTCTTTCATCTGTTGAGTTTATATTTCCTAAAATTTGGACCCTAGATATTATTTATATTTTATAAATATTTTGATTTATGGACTTATTCATCCCTGCACTATCAATATATAAAGAATTAGTGAGTAAAACAGAAGCATATAGTATAACCCTTTCAAATTATAACCTACATTTTTGCTCTTTTAATTATTATTTTTATTTTTATATGAAATGTGGTCCCTTAATTTTTAAGTGAAGAAACGTGATTCCTTAATTATTGTTCAAGTTGTTAATTTGACGTCTCAATTATTGTTGGTCAACTCCATTAGGTGGAGGGGTCAAAGTGTCAATTTTAGCAAAATATAAGGGTACACATTTCAAAATAGAAAATAATTGAAAGATTAAAATGAAATTATCTTTTAAAAACATCACAATTGTAAAAGAAAGTTCATAGCAATCAAGTCAATATACATTCATGCATGTGCGAAGAAAAATCAAAAGTAATGTTAGTCAACTCAAAAAAACACTGAAGACAAATTAAAGAAAGTAACTAGTTGATAAATGGCAAAAATATCTAAGTTGACTTTTATTTTATTACTAGTAATTCTTTTTTATGTGTAATGCTTAAAAATAGGTACTCAATATCAGTACTTGTAATATTAAAATCTTAAATTTGTTTAGATTTTAAATATTTATATTATAATGTAAAAATTTTTTGTAAATTTAATATTTATATTTTAAGAAATAATTAACATACAATTTGAATATATATATATATATATATATATATATATATATATATATATATAGAGAGAGAGAGAGAGAGAGAGGGAGAGGGAGGGGGGGGGGGGGGGAGTTCAAGTCCGACAGAGTTGTTAGGTGCGGCGGTACAGTTAATTTCAGGCCATTAGATTAGATAAATCCAATAAATCACATTCATCAAGGCTTCTCCAATATTTTCGCGCACGTTCTCCTACTACACGAACTGCAAGGCTAAAGTCGTCATTGGGCACCGGAATAGGCAAATCACATTGTTGTGTGTTTTATGTTCGTTATTGGTGCATTATTAACCTTACTCTGGTGTATTTGTAGATTCCCGTTGGTGCCAAGTTCAGGTGCGTCCGCGCCTTTCTGCGCGGTCAGTGCGGTCGCACTAATAGTTATACAAATATATATACACCATCCATGTTAAAAAATGCACACAAAAAACATGCACAAATTAGGTACGCATTGCCAAAACGCACCATTAGGTATGAATAAAAGCACCACACAGTGTTCAGAAATACACCATTAGGGGTGAGGGAGTTATATGGTGTATTTTTTGGGTGTGTTGTGTGTTTTTTTGGTGTATTTGTTCATTTCATTGTTGTGCTTTTTTCTAATACTAGTGGTGCCTTTTGTTAACACTGTCGATGTATTTTGTCAAGCCACCGCTATAAATGGCCACTATAACTACCATAACACCCCCATCTGTGTCGTTGAAGATTCAAGCGACCGCTATAAATGGCCATTATAACTACCATAACACCCCCCACTTACCAAAACGCGCTTAAATCTTCAAATCTTCAGTAATTAGCCACTCCGTTAGATTAAACTGATTCAACAACACAAATATGACCGCACCGCTGCACCTAAGTGCATTGCCGCATATGAGCATCCATATATATATATATATATATATATATATATATATATATATATATATATATATATATATATATGGAAGGAATTAGGTGCATTTGTGGCTTCCCGTGCGGTTGATTAATGTGCGTGAGTTTTATACTTAATGTGCGTGAGTCTTGTGCTTAATGTGCCTGAGATTTGTACATAATGTGCGTGAGTGTGTAATGTTAATGTGCGTGAGTTTTGTACTTAATGTGCCTGAGTATTGAGCTTAATGTGCATGAAGTTTGTGCTTAATGTGCGTGAATTTTAACACAATCACACAGGAAGCTATAAACAAAATACATTCAGACCACAAACTCACACACATTAAATACAAAAGTCAGACGAAGACGAAGACGTATATGATGAAGAACAGAGAGAGGAGAAGAGAGGAATAAGGGAATATGAAGAGAAGATGAAGACGTATATGATGAAGAACAGAGAGAGGGGAAGAGAGGATTAAGGGAATAGGAAGAGAAGACGAATACGAAGACGTATATGAAGAAGAACAGAGAGAGAGAGGAAGAGAGGATTAAAGGAAAATATAGGAAAAGAAGACGAAGACGTATATGTACAAGAGCAACATGAGCACATTAACGTTACACACTCACGCACATTAAGTACAAATCTCAGGCACATTGAACACAAGACTCAGACACATTAAGTACAAAACTCACGCACATTAACATTACACACTCACACACAGTAAGTACAAAGCTCAGACACATTAAGACAGAAGACTCACGCACATTTAGTACAAAGCTCACGCACACTAATCAACCACACAACCGCACCGGAAGCACCCAACCGCACTGGAACCTTTCAGTATATATATATATATATATATATATATATATATATATATATATATATATATATATATATATATATATATAACGAAAAAAAAAACAAATTTTAGACTTATTCACACATATTAATTTTTAGATTATTAGTTTTGGTCTAATCACTATTTCTTCAACTAATCAACTACAATCATACCCGAATTTTCTTGTTAAGATGGAATACCGAAATAACTAAAGAATATAGTCAATATGAACCAAAAAAAAAAATACTTTAGGAGAAAGAATTAGAGTATTATGTTCATATTTGATGAGAAAATGTGAAGAATATAGAATACAACAAAAGATTAAAAAAGATAAGAGAAAAGGATTAAGAGAAATATGTGGATTTACAGAGAAAAGACTAATATTTGGATGTGACAAAGACTATAAAGACAGAAGAAGGAAAAGAAAATACTCTAAAAAATATAAGAAATATAGGAAAAACAGAAATTATGAATCTTACCACAAGTCATATTATAAAACCATACTATAAGCGATATAAAAGGAAAAAAAATTAGAAAATATAGAAATACCCCTGAAAATAGGAGAAGATTTAGAAATAAGAGGAAATTTAGAAAAAGAAGAAAGAATATGAGACCATTAGAAGGAGAAAATAAAAAACCTTACGAATGTAGATGTTGGAATTGTAATGAAAAAGGACATTATGCAAATAAATGCCCATATAATATTAATCTTTCCGTAGGATTATTATTATTTTGGGATTTTCCACCTTATTACCCAACAATCTTAAAACCTTATATCCGTTTCCCGTTAGTTGTTTATCTCTAATTTCCTAGAAGAAATGGAGAATCCAGTTTTGCCAGCTCTCGGGGAGGAGAATGTTGTTGAGAACAACAGTGGTGGGAATGACAATAATGTTGCTAATTCCCAAGCTACACCAGTGAACATTGGTTCACAAGATGGTGGGAGCACTGAGGGATATATTCCCATGACTCGGGTACCTACGGTACCGAGTGGTTCGGCCGAAAGACCGGAGAAATTCACCGGTATTGGATCGAATTTCAAAAGGTGGCAACAAAAGATGTTGTTCTACCTAGCAACTCTCGGCTTGGCGAGATTTTTGACCGAGAAGGTTCCCGAACTAAGGGAACATGATGCCCAATCCGTGAAGGCAGTTGGCTATTGGAAGGATTCGGACTTCCTATGCCGAAACTACATCCTAAATGGATTGTGTGATGCGTTATACGATGTATATCGCAAGATTGGCACAGCGAAAGCGCTGTGGGAAGCTTTGGATCATAAATACCGAAGTGAGGATGCCGGCGCAAAGAAATTTGTGGTTGGCCGATTCCTTGACTTCAAAATGGTTGATTCCAAAACCGTGCTAAGTCAGGTTGAAGATTTACAACTAATCTTTGATGAAATCCGTGACGAAGGCATGACGTTGAGTGAAGCCTTCCTAGTGGGATCTGTTATCCACTTGTTGCCTCCAGGGTGGAAGGACTTCAAGAATTACCTTAAGCATAAGCGAAAGGAAATGAACCTGGAGGACCTGATCCAGCGACTCCGAATTGAGGAGGGGAACAGGACGAATGATGGAAGAAATTCTGTCACTATTGGTGCTAAAGCCAATGTTGTGGAGCATTCTAAAAACTCCAAGAAGAACAAGAAGGACAAGCAAAAGTTAGGTCCGAAAGGAGGCATTACCAAGAAGAAATTTCATGGAAAATGCTTCAATTGTGGCAAGACTGGCCACAAGTCCTCTGAGTGCAAAGTTCCAAAGAAGAATAACAAGAGTTCTGAAGCCAACATGGTTGAGGAAAGCAATCAGAAGGAGGTCGAGATTAGCTTTTCGGCTATGGTGACCGAGGTGAACCTCGTGGACTCTAACCCGCGAGAGTGGTTCATCGATACTGGTGCAACAAGGCATTTGTGTTGCAACCGAGAGATGTTCAATACCTTTGAGACCGTTGAGGGCGAGAAGGTTTGGATGGGAAACTCTGCTCAGTCTGCTGTGGAAGGCGTGGGCAAGGTGGTTCTGAAGATGACTTCCGGGAAGGAACTGACGTTGAACAACGTGCTGTATGTTCCAGAGCTGAGGAAGAATCTGGTGTCTGGCTCACTGTTGAATAAGCATGGCTTTCGCATGGTGTTCGAGTCAGACAAGGTTGTTTTGTCTAAGTTAGGAATGTTTGTAGGCAAAGGTTATGTAACTGATGGGCTTTTTAAGCTCAATGTAATGCCTATTATCATGAATAAGAGCAAAGTTAATTCCGTTTACTTGCTTGAGTCTTCCAATTTGTGGCATGGTAGACTAGGTCATGTTAATTATAATTCTATACGTAGATTAATTAACATGGACCATATTCCTAATTTTCAAATTAACACAAATAACAAATGTGAAATTTGTGTTGAGGAAAAATTAACGAAAGTACCTTTCAAATCGGTTGAAAGGGAAACTGAACCACTAGAATTAATCCATAGTGATTTGTGCGATTTTAGATCGATACAAACGAGAGGTGGTAATAAATATTTTATCACGTTTATCGACGATAACACGTTATTGCTATGTGTATTTGCTTAAAAGCAAAGACGAAGCCTTGCAAAAATTCATTCTTTATAAGAATGAAGTTGAAAACCAACTTAATCGTAAGATTAAGAAAGTTAGAAGCGATCGAGGTGGTGAGTACGAAGCACCTATTGGTGACTTCTGTGCGAGTGTAGGTATAATACACGAGCGTACTGCACCTTACTCACCTCAATCGAACGGTGTTGCCAAGCGAAAGAATCGTACATTGAAAGATATGATGAATGCGATGCTTATAAGTTCGGGCCTACCTCAAGACGCGTGGGGTGAGGCTATTTTGACAAGTAATTACCTTTTAAATAAGGTACCCCACAAGAAGCTTGATAAGACTCCTTATGAGCAGTGGAACGGTAGGAAACCTTCCTACCAGTACCTGAAAGTGTGGGGGTGTCTTGCCAAAGTTTTGGTGCCAACACCTAAGAAAGTAAAGATAGGTCCTAAGATGGTGGACTGTATCTTTATTGGCTATGCACATAATAGTAGTGCTTATCGGTTCTTAGTACACGAGTCCCATAATCCGGACGTACACGAGAACACGATAATAGAATCAAGGAATGCATCTTTCTTTGAAAATGTATTTCCTTGTAGGTCCAATGAGGGACCGAGTTCGTCAAAACGAACGTTTGACAAAGCTATGGATAATGATAGTGGGGAATCCGAGAGAGAACCCGAGCTCGAGCCAAGACGCAGTAAGCGGGCGAGAGTTGGAAAATCATTTGGCCCTGATTTTCTAACTTACTTGTTGGAGTACGATTCGAGTACTCTAACTTGTTTATTAGAAAATGAACCCGATTTTCTATCTTGTTTGATAGAAAACGAGCCTCGAACGTACGGAGAAGCCGTAACTTCTACAGAAGGACCAATGTGGAAAGAGGCTATTAAAAGTGAAGTGGATTCTATTTTACAGAATCACACTTGGGAACTTGTTGATCTTCCTCCGGGTAGTAAACCCTTAGGATCCAAGTGGGTCTTTAAAAGGAAGATGAAACCCGATGGTTCCATCGAGAAGTATAAGGCTAGGCTTGTAATCAAGGGTTACAGGCAACGCGAGGGCCTTGATTACTTCGACACGTATTCTCCCGTGACGAGAATAAACTCCATTAGAATGATACTTGCTATAGCCGCGCTGCGGAATTTGGAAGTTCATCAAATGGACGTTAAAACCGCTTTCCTAAATGGCGAGTTAGATGAGGAAATCTATATGGAACAACCCGAAGGGTTCGTGGTTCCGGGCCAAGAAAGGAAAGTGTGTAAGTTGGTTAAATCGCTATATGGTTTAAAACAAGCGCCTAAGCAATGGCACGAGAAGTTTGACCATGCGATGTTGACCAATGGATTTAAAATAAACGAAAGTGACAAATGTGTCTACGTTAAGGAAACGATAGACGGTTATGTCATTCTTTGTTTATACGTAGATGACATGCTCATCGTTGGTAGTAACGATCGAATGATCAAGTCTACCAAAAACATGTTAAATGCGAGATTTGACATGAAGGATATGGGTTTGGCTGATTTAATCCTCGGGATTAGAATCATTAGAAGACCTGATGGTCTGGTGTTAACCCAATCACATTATATTGATAAAATCCTTGAAAAATTTAACAAGGATAATCATCAAGGGACTAGGACGCCATTAGATCGAAGCGTTCATCTAACCAAGAACCAGGGAGAGTGTATTTCTCAAGTAGAATATGCTCGGGTTATTGGTAGTTTGATGTATCTAATGAGCTGTACTAGGCCGGATATTGCCTTTGTGGTTAGTAAACTCAGTAGATATACGAGTAACCCCGGTGCCATGCACTGGACGACAATAGTGAAGGTTCTGAGATACTTAAGGTATACTCGAGACCTTGGACTGTACTATGGGAGATATCCTGCTGTACTTGAAGGGTATAGCGACGCTAGCTGGATATCCGATATTAAGGACTCCAAGTCCACGAGTGGCTACGTGTTTACACTAGCCGGTGCAGCCGTTGCATGGAAATCCTCTAAACAGACCGTGATAGCTAGATCCACGATGGAATCTGAGCTGATAGCCTTGGACAAATGTTGTGAAGAGGCTGAATGGCTACGCCATTTTTTAGAGGATATTCCTAATTGGGAAAGACCTGTACCTCCAATGTGTGTGCATTGCGATAGTCAAGCTGCAATTGGACGAGTACAGAATCATATGTATAATGGTAAGTCTAGACATGTGCGTCGTAGACATAATACCATTAGACAACTTCTCACAACTGGTGTTGTCTCGATTGACTACGTAAAGTCAAAAGACAATATAGCGGATCCGCTAACCAAAGGGTTATGTAGAGTAGCTGTGGAGAAGTTGAGACGAGGAATGGGTCTAAAGCCCTTGGTATAAGTTCTATAGTGGACACCCAACCTAGCTGGCACCTAGGTTCAATGGGACAACTAAATTATGGAATGGAGCGTGTCACTGTGGGGGTCTCGGATTTCCTACCACTCCTCGTTAGAAACAGTGGCTCCCGCACAAGGTTAGCATGTTAAATGCTTTAGTGATTCGAATGTCGGTTGACATATGTGAGTATGCGGGATACTCGGGAAAGAATCACCTATGTGAGAGAGAGGTGAGGGTCGCTTCAAAGGAGAATTGACGGGCACAATTCTTCACAAACTCTTGCAGAACCAGGAATGGTGACCCACGACCAAAATGGGCACAATCATGAGAACAAAGCATGGTTGGGAGGTTCCTGTGTGAGATATGTCATCGTCTACACAAACGGCAGTCGGTTCAAAGACATCGCGTTCTACCGTACAGTCAGTAGAGTAAATGTATCTTCACTAGGGAAGGTTCAAAGGGTGTGACCCTACCTATCCTATGCAGGGATCGACCGTTGAACACAGTTGTTTCCGTTTTAAAACTACCCCGAAAATCAATTTTCATTCATGTGGGGGATTGTTGGAAAAATTAGCTTAAAATGGCATATTAAGTGGCTATTTTATGGTACAATTATCAGTGGGGTCCACTTCCGATTCGGGTCGGGTCAAAGTGGATTCGGGTTCTTCGTAGTGAGACGAAGAGATTGATATATTGTACGCTCAAAACGGATAATGGGTGAATGAGATATTGATTCTCAAAGTAGACCCATTTAAGTTGGGAAATGAAGGGAAAATGTAGGACTTTGTCCCACATTGGTTTGGAAACAAGATTTGCCCCCCTTATATACATGAGCTCTTTTCAAGCTTGTAGAATTGTATAGCATAGAGGCTCTCTGGCGCGGGGGTGGGGGGGGGGTGCAAATCAAAGTCCAACTAGAGGACATCGAAAAGGCTTAATTCAAGCCCGAGCTCGTGCGCCGGCACCTGCGGGCACGAATGTCGTCCGGAAATAGGTTGGCCTTGCGGGCTAAGTTATGCCTAACTTCGGTATCATTTTCCATCTGATATAGTCACTTGGTTCGCCGAACCGAGAGCACCTACTCTCGTGTGTAGCACGAGAGGTTGTGGTGCACCGAGAGCACAACTCTCGTGCATCTGTGACCACGAGAGTAGTGCACTCTCGGGTTGCACCACAGTGAGCACGAGAGATGTACTCTCGTGTTGCTGGTCCGTGTGCTCTCGTGTGAACCTGCACCCCAACGGTCTGAAACCCGAAAGTTCAGCCTGTTGTACAGATTAAACTCATCTGTTACGGAATTAATACTATTTTAATTCCAATTTTCAATCTGAGTTTAATCCTACTTAGTGGGTGACTGTTACAGGTGTTATACAATTGGTTTAATACCAATTAAAAGCCATGTTGAATGCTATCCCTTCCAACAGCCCTATATAAAGAGAGGTAGAGCAGTAGTATTTTCACACAGTGTAGAAACAAAGGAATTCCAGTAGCTTTATTCTCTCAAAAACTCTGCTTCTACTCTCTTCTTTAGCCAACCAGTGTTCCAAGCTTTGCTTTGTTCGACGGGTTCCTTGTTTAGGTGCTTAAACAAGGAATCGTAGCACGTTTTATCCTGGGAAACCTAGGCTACAACGTTCCTAGCACTTGTGGGAGGTAGCAAATAAGGTTTTAAGGAAAAGAACCTTGTGTTCGAACTCGTGCTAAACCTATACCCAAACACTCAACCTTTTCCTTCCCAATTTTCTGTTTTCCCATATAATATTAATCTTTCTGTAGGATTATTATTATTTTGGGATTTTCCACCTTATTACCCAACATATAATACCGAAATAACTAAAGAATATAGTCAATATGAACCAAAAAAAAATACTTTAGGAGAAAGAATTAGAGTATTATGATCATATTTGATGAGAAAATGTGAAGAATATAGAATACAACAAAAGATTAAAAAAGATAAGAGAAAAGAATTAAGAGAAATATGTGGATTTACAGAGAAAAGACTAATATTTGGATGTGACAAAGACTATAAAGACAGAAGAAGGAAAAGAAAATACTCTAAAAAATATAAGAAATATAGGAAAAACAGAAACTATGAATCTTACCACAAGTCATATTATAAACCATACTATAAGCGATATAAAAGGAAAAAAATTAGAAAATATAGAAATACCCCTGAAAATAGGAGAAGATTTAGAAATAAGAGAAAATTTAGAAAAAAGAAGAAAGAATATGAGACCATTAGAAGGAGAAAATAAAAAACCTTACGAATGTAGATGTTGGAATTATAATGAAAAAGGACATTATGCAAATAAATGCCCTAAACTAAAACGAAAAGGAGTAAAATATCTTAATACTACTGAATTTATCATGAACCTAGAACAAATACAAGAAGAAAATGACCAATGGTATGAATATGAAATATTTTATATTAGTGAAACAGAACCAGAAGAAGAAAATATTAATGCATAATAAATTAATAAACTTAAAACATCAGCATGATCCAGCTACTATTGAGTTCTATACAACTGTCATCGAGCAGAGGAAAAAACAAAATAATATCAAGGCAGGTCCGAGCTCTGAAGATCCCTTCTGAAGGAGCTGAGGATGTATTATCTTACCTGATGTAATATCGGGTGTATTATCAAGTATTATTATCAACTGGCCCAATGTAGCCTAAAAAACTACAGTAAGCCAACGGCTCTCAGCCCAGCGGGCGTACTAACAAATTATTATCAAAATATTATCATGGTTCTCTGGCCCAAGTGGCGTATTATGGTTCAAAGTATTATGGTTTTCTGGCCCAAGCGGCGTATTATCAAGAATTTTCTGGTCCAAGGGACGTATCAGCAAAATAATATCAGAAATATTAAATCTGTATTATCCAAGTTATTACTGGTGGAAACTCAATATCAGCAAGTATTAAAAGAAGGAATCCCAAGAGAAGAAAAATGATCAGCCAAAATCAAGTTGCAAAATTTTATCAAATAAAGATCAGGAAGAAATGCCTTATCAGCAAAGGAGGAAGAAGACAAAAATGCTAGAAGACAAAATGTAAGGAGAAAGAGATAAAGACACCTTAGTAGTTATCTTATTATTGTACTAGTGTGTACCTAGTTTGAAATCTTTACATGTAGTAGTTATCTTATTATTGTACTAGTGTGTACCTAGTTTGAAAACTTTTGATGTAGTAGTTATGTTATTGTACCTAGCTTGAAGACTTTTCTTGTAAGAGTTATCACTTAGGAGTTGTAAAATTTTTGTAAGTTTCCTACCGAGGTTTTCTATATAAGGAGCCTCTTTGTTTAATAAAAGTATCAGAAAAGTTGGAGATCAGATAAGTCATCAGTTGAGTTCTTTTCTTCAGAAAATCCTTGTTTCTTTTCATGGCTTTCTAAACTTTCTTTCTTCTATAACCAACTATCAAAAGTATAAACATATTACCCAAAGAAGAGAAAAGCTCTAGAAAAATTATTAAACATCTGTTAGCCACACTCCATATATTGTGTAGAAATATTAGGAAGATCTGTTGAGGACTCCCAGCTTCTAGCCTATCTCCCGTGGTATTGTGCGAACAGTAAAGGGAACAGAAGGGCAGGAAGGGGATGGAAGATGTCTGCACCATTTCATCTGTCAGGAAATAATAATTTAGTGGCTCTAATTCATGAAGATTATGTCCACGTTGCATGCTTCCTACACACTACACCGAATATATTGGATTTCCATAGAGCTGCCGCAACTGCCGCATGATGCTCTCCCATTACATGCGTTTTTATCTCATTTTACAATGTATAAATAGATTTAGTTTTGCTTTTGTAATTCACTCATCATTACATCAATTCATTTATATTTGAATTCATCTATTCCATATTTATATCTTCTCACGCATTTATACATATATAATTTCCTTTATATTCTCTTTTAGAGATCATTATATATATATATATATATATATATATATATATATTCATTTATTCTTTCATTTAGTCATCTATATAACTCTCTTCATTTATGTATATTTTCCCTATTTATATTATTTAACTTCTCTATAATTCTCAATTTTCGATTCTTCGCTTCCACATTATTCCGCTATATTCCTAACATCATCCATACATGGTACTTTTATTTTATTATTGTAATCACTAACAAAACTAAGTGATATTTGATTGGCAAGAATACCAAGTTGGCCCTCATTTTATCATCACTAACTATTTTTTTTTCCTAAAACAAAACCATGTTGGCCTTATTTTATTGTCATTTGTCAATTTTATATTGTTTTTTAAAAAAAAAAAATTTACATCTTTATTTGCAATGTTTTCCAGTATTTTGATCATTTGGTTACCAATAATAACAATTTGTTTTTTTTTTTTTTTTTTTTTTACCATGAGATTTCTTGTGTAGGCCTTAATTATAAGAGGCACATTTAAGTTTGTAATATATTCAAATTAATTCCCGTTCGCACCGATCTGACCTAATTAAGGGGCAAAGTATTGGTCATCTTAGTTTTTGCATATGAGGGGCAGAATAATTTATTTAAATATACTTGTTTTAGTCCTGAACTTTCAATTCGATCAAAATATATAACTTGACTTTCATTTTTTACACCAAAAAAAAGGTCCTTCGTTAGAAATTTTGTCAAATGAGCGTTAAAAGTAAGTGTCTTTTTGTCAATTCCAAGCATATGGTACCAAAATTGATTAAAAAATTCATCTATATTAATATATCTACAGCACAATGACGCCAAAAAGGTTCCCAATACTCAACTATAAATACTTGGTGATCCTTCAAGTTCATGTATAATGTCTTCAACTTCTTATATTTCATTAAGGCAATGATATTATGATGGTGATTTTATCCTAATTTGTTACTATCAACACTTCCAAAATAATTTTCTTTAATTAAATATTATTTCCAAATGTTTAAAGTATCTATAACTCCTTTAATATTTATATTATTAACTAATATGTATTTCATTTTATTTAATTAAAAATTTGGACACGATTTTTTATTTTTTTTAAAATAGTTATAATCTAGAAACTTTAGAACATTACAACAGAAAATAAAAGTGCATTACAAAGCCATACTCGTCTAACTAGCTAGAAGTTTGTATAAACCACTACCTGTTGAAACATTTTCACTTTCAAACAATATAAAATAATGTTAATCATCAACATAAATATACCATAAATAATCATCCATTTTTTATGATAATTTATAAGACTTCCAATTTCTCTAGCATTTCTTAGCTTTGTTTTAAGCTTTTCAATTTCTTCTTCATCCTGATTGATCCTCTTAAATAACCCTAGAATTATATTCTTAGGCCTTGAACACATTTACAGGTCAAACCACTCAAATAATTCACAATTTCATGCCTATATCACAAATAATATTTATTAAGAAAAAAGTTAAAACAAAAATATAAATGATGTTTTATAAAATAAAAAAATAAAAAATAAAAAATAAAAAACTTATATTACTCCAAACACAATTCCAAAACCTTCTTCCAAGATTGTGATTAGTCCTTGATGTTCGAAAACTCAACTCATTACCACATGACAATAAGGAATTGGGATGAAATCACCATAATAATATTGTTGCCTTAATGAACTAGAAGAAGTTGAAGACATTATACATGAACTTGAAGGATTTTCTTTCACCACTAATTATTTATAGACTCAAATTACCACCTTGGTTCCATATGCTTGAATTTGATTTTTAAAAATACACTTTTTTTAATGCACATTAGACAGGTCAAGGTATGTGTTTTGATTGAATTGAAACTTCATGACCAAATTGAGTACCAATCCAATAATCATATGATCATTTGTGGTATTAACTCTATTTAATATTATCAGCTCTTATGCTTATTTGAGAGTTTAGTACACTATATCTTTTTCCACCATGCAAAGTTGAAAGTAGTTGTTTAAAGGTAGCTAATGGAACTTTTTTCTTTTTTTAGCAAAAATGACATTTTAAGTGGTTATTTTGTACTAAAAATATATGTGAGATTCACTTTTGATTTGGATGGTCCGAAGTGTCTTCAGGTTTTTCAAAGTGAGACGAAGAAATCAATATATTGTATGCTCAAAACGAATAATGGGTGAATGAAAAATTGATTCTTAAAATAAACCTATTTGGGTTGGAAAATGAAGGTAGAAATGCTTGAAACTGCCATTGTTCCACATTGAAATGAGAAGTGGGTTTGCACTAGTATATATACAATACAATTCCTTTTTATAATGAGATTGAATTGTATAGCATAAAGGCTCTCTTGTGCACATGGAGGAAGTGTGTAAATCAAATCCCAGAATGAGTCTAAAAAGGCTTGACTGTTATTCACCCTCGCTCTTTTCAAATATTTTTTTTTAACCAAACAATATGACGTATCGGTCTAATGTTACTTTTTGAAAAATGAACTTTCGGGCTAACCTTACGAAAAGTTACTTTTCATAAAATGACCTTTCCGTCTAATTTTTCAGAATTTACCTTCCGAGCAAAGGGATCTTTCGTTATAACTTTTCGGAATCTACCTTCCGAAAAGTTACCTTTCGATTCGTGACTTATGTTGTCTGGCCTGGGCAAGTGATTTTTCAGTTCACCTTGTAGTCTGGATGTACCTTTCGGGTACACAGCCACTTTGCGGTTTTTACCTTTCAATAAAATGCGTTAATTTTGATCAGTTCAAGAATTAATTCTAATTTATTTTCTGAGAATTAACAACGTAACCAGCGTTATTTCCAATTTTAATAGCCAGTTATGGGGGTTACAAATATGATTTTTAATCATATGTTAAATGTCATTATTTATTACTATTTATTTATTGTTCTCCTATAAATATATTGGTGTTGGCATATTTCGATAGACTTTTTTTTAGAACATCAAAACATTTTGTTTTTTCTTTCTTCGACTCTCGAAATCCTTTTCTTTTAAATTTTCTGCCAACATTTCCAATGAAAAAATTCAAAGTGCTTTCTTGTTGTTCTAGTTTGCCGAGAGTAATATAGCTTGAGTGTTAAACTATATTATTGTGATCCATTTTATCCTAGGAGGTTGACACTACAACACTTGTAGCACCCTCAAGAGGTAGCGAATGGGTTTTAAGGAGAGTGTGTGGTACACACGATTTGCATTTTCTTCTTTTACTGTTGTCTCATTCTTTTCTCCATTGGGATTATTCTTTCTAAAATTTAATTCCCATTTTATTTTTATATAAATTTATTTTATCGGCTTATTCATCCCTACAATCTTAAAACTGATTTTTATTGAATAAGTCATATCTTCCACTATTGTTGAAAGTGGAAATGGAAACGTGCACATTCAAACAGTAACGATCGGAGCGGGAATGATGTTACACATTTTGAAATCTTGAAATCTTGGTAAACCTTGATTCGCAGATCAGTAGTGGCATCTAAGGGTATATCCCTATGATACAAGTGCATGTGGTGGTACTAATTGTTTTGGTCAAAAGACCTTGAAAATTCAATGAGTTTAATTTCAAAGGGTAACATAAAATGTTGCTCTACCTTGCAAATTTCGGCTTGGTATACATCTTGACCGAGATGGTTTCTAGTGAAAAAGAACATGAGTATAACGTTGAAACCATTAGTGAATTGGAGGCTTGGATTATTTTTATTTATTTCATCTGCCGAAACTATGTTTTGATTGGTTTGTGTGACTTTTTGTATAATGTGTACTATCAAATGAAAGCAACTAAAGAGTTGTAGAAACCTTTGGACCTAAATTATAAGAGTGAAAACGCTGGCAAAAGAAATTTTTCAACGGACGGATTTCTTAATTACAAGATGGTGGATTCCAATACCTTCCTTAGTCAGGTCGAAGAGATCCAGATGATCTCAAATGAGACTCTTGACATGAGTGAAACCTTTCAAGTGGCATCTGTTATCCACTTGTTGCCTTTGGGCTGGAAGCATTTCAAGAATGACCAGAGATCGAGTCTCACCAGCAGCAGTGTGGGAGCAACCTCCCAAAGTGAGGGGGGCTTCTTGTGCTCTGTCGGGCCCTTAGGGTTGGGGTTCAGCCTTTTGGAATAACGAAAAATGCTTCAATTGTGACAACCACAAGTTAGCTGATTGCAAAGCACCTAAGAAGAATAATAATAATTCTGAATCTAATGTGGTAATAATTCTGAATCTAATGTGGTGCATGACAATCAGAATGAGTACAACCGTGAAATGTTTACTACCTTTGAGATGACTAATAGTGTGAAGGACCTTTGAGATGACTAATAGTGTGAAGGCAGGGATGAGGAGTTCTGCTCAGTTTGCTGTGGAAGACATGGGCAAAGTGGTTCTCAAGATGACGTTTGGGAAAGAGCAAACTCTGAACAACATTTTGTATACGCCAGAGCTACGGAAGAACTTGGTTTCTGGTGCATTGTTGAACAAGAAAGACTTTTGGATGGTTTTTAAATCAAACAAGATTGTTTTATCTAAATCTGAAATATATGTAGACAAGGGTTATGTATTAGATATGTTTTTTTAAGAAGGCTGAGCGCACGAGCCTGAGTCGAGGAACCAAAGACGTTCTCCACTACCTCCCAAAACAGACGAGATGTCAAACGAGCCACGACAAGCCACATGACTTCTTCTGAAAGTGAGGAGATGAGCATAGAGATAATTGCCTACTCCTGTTGAACCCAAACAGTGAAGGTAGGATTGGACACCAAAGGAGCACCACCCACTGTGACAACCGTCTCTAGGGGACACGGCATTGTACCATCCACATATCCAAAAAATTTCTGACCATGTAAAAAGGGAACTAGTTGTGTACCTCAAGCACAAGGTTTGTGGGACACAACATTGAGCTTGTCTTTGAGAAACTCAAAGCGTAGATGATAAGTGCTAAAATGTGATATATTTAGGGAGTATTTATGTGTCATTAATGGCTTAAATTGAGTCTATTTTGGTATTGATTGTGAGCTTAATTGTAATATTTCATATCATAGGGACTAATGGTGAATATTTTAGGAAATTGAGTTTTTTTAAGGCCTTTGAACTCAAATGAAGGCATAGGGCTTGCATCGGAGCGAACCGGGGATGAATGCAATGAAGAAAGGCACCTAGAACGCATCACGAGGTCCCACGCGCGTGGACCATTGCGTGGATCGGGACCAGAAAGTCCCATGCTGGTGATCCACGCGCATGGGTGAGTGAGTAGAGCTGTGTACGCATGGGCGTACGTGCGTACACCCATGCATACGCGAAACAGAGCACGGTGCAAATAAAAGGGGCTAGGCGGGATTATTTTAGGGGGCTTCATTACATTTTCCATTTTCAGACTTCTTATCTTAGGTTTTACATTTTCTCTCTCTAGATTATAGTAGATTCACCTAGCTATACACTTTGATCTTCAATTGCTAAAGAGAGAGGAGTGATCTAGAGTGAAGAGACTTGACAAACCTCTTGATTGTGGAAAGCTCTTCTCCAATTTGTAGATTGATATTCACTTTGTGATTAAAATTGGTAATCTCTAGAGTTGTGCTTGTAACTTCCTATTTCAATTATTGATTTTCTAGTTTGATTAATCTATATTGTGATTTCAATCTATAATGATGTGTAGCTAGCATTCTCTTAGTGAATTGGATATTCCTTGTGATTGATGATGTATTGATTGGGGTGATTTGTATATAAGTTTGATCTTTGTTAGGAGTGGATTATGTATAGACTTGTGTATGTGAAGCTAGCACTCATGCATGAGGTCTAGGATGAGTGTATTGGCAAGATATTGTGATACACTCTATCCTCCCCACTTGCAATTCCACCTTGCGATCCGAGAGGGCCAAGGCCAGAAGCAATCACGTAGGCTAGGTGTTTGATTTAATGCCTTAGGCATAGAATTTGCCTAAGAGGCTAAGTACGTATCGACTTAGCACTAGCAAAGTGCGTGTCAATAATCAAGCCATCACCGAGCCTCAATTATCACCAACATCTCTACATTGCAATCCTAGGAATTCCAATTCACTCCATCGTCATTTGTATAGCTTCTTTTGTCTTCTTTCACATAGCTTCCTTGTTGTATTCCTTGCCTCTTTGTACCATGTTCTTTCCTAGCTTCCTTATACAAATGTGTACTTGTGTTTGACCTCACGACAGTCAATTCCAATTGTCCATCCTTTGAGAACGACATCCCGGAAATCTTCATTCCTAACGTACTTTCCATACACTGCTCACTACACTTGTCCGTAGAGTAGGCAACGGCTTAGTAAATATATATGCAATCTTATCTTTAGTAGAAACAAAATTGACCTGTAGCCCCCCGGAGGTCACCTTATCCCACACGAAGTGATAATCTATTTCCACATGTTTAGTCCGAGCATGAAAAATCGGATTAGCATGAAGATACATCGCAATCAGGTTATCACACCACAGTTGTGGATGAACATACGACAAAAAACCAAGCTCACATAGCAAAGACATAATCCAAGTAACCTCAGTAGAAACATCAGCAAGACCATTATACTCAGCCTCAGTAGAAGAGTGTGCTACAGTACGCTGCATACAACACACCCAAGACACCAGACACCTAAATACACAGCAAAACTGCTAGTAGACTTATCGTTATGAGGACAACCAGCCCAATTGAAATAAAAAAAGCATGAATATTAGTCGATACCGAGGCGTGCAGCCATAAACCATAATGCAATGTGCCTTTCACATAACGAAGAACACGTTTAAGAAGCTCCTATTGTTGATGAGCATTAGTTTTATAATTATTTTTAATAGACCTTTTACAATTAACATGAATTTTTATTATTAAGTGTTTTGCAATTAATCTTGTTTAAGTAATAAAGAATTATTATTATTATTATTATTATTATTATTATTGGTTTATTGTGAAGTGAACTTTTAGCATTTTTATTTGACCAACCCAAATTGCAAGCCCATGGTTCTCATTTTTTGCGATTCGTTGAAGCTATCTCTCGGAAGAGAAAGGCGCATAGCTAATTGACGCATGAGAGCACCGGGGGCGTCAGCAAACCAAAGTCCGGATGGCGTGGATCGTTAACAAATATGCTCTTCTGCGAATTAGGTTGAATAGCGGAAGGCCTAGACTAGAGAACTAATCTACGGGTTCCCTAGTTAACATTCGTCAACGGAAACCTAGCATCAGAGAAATTGTGGTAAGGGTAAGAGAAGTCATTGGGGTGAAGCATTATAAATAGAGAGAAAATTCGAAGAAAGCATCATCAATTTCACTCCGAACCAATTCCGGAGGCGATCTTCGTGAGAAATTCCTCCGGTAGCTTGGATTTTTCTTCAGCGGATTATTAATTTCCTTGGCGGTGATGATTTTCTTTTGGTGCCAGCTTGGAGATTGTTATTGGTAACAACTAATTAATTAATTAGGTGATCGGCAGTGAATCAAAATTCTATCAGCAACATCAATTGTATTATTGAAGTGCACCAGGTTTTTGATTTTGGTTCTTAGAATTATGTCAAGATAATTTTCATTTGTCTAAGAAGCTGATGAATTTACCATGAACATTACGTATTGATTGTTCAATTTTGCCAATAAATTAAGTTTTATCCTTCGATCGTAATTATTAATTGATTGAGTTTATGGGTGGCCAACTTTAATGAAATTTGATTAATTTGAGGAAATTTTTAGAGTAGACATCATACCTAATAATTCCAAGCACTATAGGATAAATGAATAAATAGTTTGGTTGTCTTATTGAATTGTTTATTTGGTTCCTAAATCGGGTATTTCGTAATTCTTTTAGGACTTAATGGGTTTTAACTGTTTAAATAGTATCTTAAGTACATGAATTGTTAAAGCATCTAACTAACTTTGGACGCCATACAAAGTTGTCGTATTAAAGAAAAGAACGAACCCTTAATTTGGTTGGCAAGTTAAACTAATTTGCAAAACTAGTAGTGGTATTGAATTCATGTTCCTAGAATTTTATTTTTCTATTACCTATCAAGTTGTCCCCGATTTGAGTTATTTTCTCTTAAGTTCTCTACATAATTTTGATTTAGTTTTCTACAATTGGAACTTCCATTTTAATCTCTTTAAAATTGTTTCATTCAATTATTTCTTAAGCGTAATTGTAAAATTGCATTATTTCAATTCCCTGTGGGTTCGACCCTTGCTTTTGCACACTATTACGACAATGATTCGTGCAATTTCGAGGACATTAATTTAAAATTTTCCATCAAGTGCTTCATTATAGGTGAATGCATGTGCTGACAAAGCCGATTCACTATATATGATAAATTAGGCCAAGTTACTGTAAAATACTACACTGCACCCGCTAGGCTACGATATTGAGTGAGATTATCATACGGCTCCGTAGTAGACACAGTAGAACGAAAAACCAAGATAGGAGTATCAAGAGGTTTGCATTCAACCACACCAGCCCGTTTAAGGATGTCGCCCATATATTGACGCTGAGAAAGAAAAAGTCCACCATCAACAGGAATTATCTCTTAGGGGTATGCAGGGCCCGACCTAATCGCCAAACCTGACCGACCCGATGTAAGTATTTTCCCTAAATATAATATATTATAATATATTGTATTATTGGGTGGTTGTGGTGCAAGTAGGAGATTAAGTCAATTGGTGACTTAACCTGTTAGGTAACTGAGGATATTCAGTTTAGCTTAATGGCATGTAGGCTTCTAAGTAAAATAGTCCTCCCACAGCTCCCGTGTTCAGAATACACGCACCATCAGGTATTCCCGAGAGAAGTGGGAGACAAAACACTAATGTCTATTCTGCAGGTTTACCATCCCAATGGCAACACTAACAACTATGGCAAGGGATATTTAGATGATCCTGAAGCTTCCGCTACTACGAGTTAGGTTACTTGTTACTTTAGTTTATGTTAGTCAATTTATTATCTAACATTTGGTATCAAAGCCCTAATAATCTCTGTCTGGTTATTTGTATTGCTGCAAAAATTATTTCGAGAGACGCACGGTGCAACTTTTGGCATGCAAGATGAGCAGAACAGTCCGCACATTCCCACTGAACAACATCTGCGACCGAGTTACGAGGGCCTCAGTTTTCTGGTGGCGACTGGTTCATGGGTGACGACTCCAACGTGGGGCTGCGGCTTTGGTTCTCCGCTGTGCTGTGGGTTTGCCACTGGGAGGACACCGCCATGGGCGTAGCGGTTGGCTACTGTTGGTATCGGCGGTGGCGTTATGATGAGGACGACGGCGGACGTTGGCGTTGCATTGAGGAGAGCCGGTAGAGGCGGGTTGGACTTTCCGATTACTTCGCTACATCTCTCCTCCTTCAGGCGTTGCTGGTGCCGGGAGGCGAGCTTTGGATATTGACATCGCGGCGGCGGACGGCGACGCGACTAAGGCTGCCGGCGTTGATCGCTGCTCCTCAAGCTCAAGGCGGCGCTGGTCGCTGGGTTCCTGGTGTGGACAATGACAGATGCGGGCTGGGTTTCCGAAGAAGGTGCTCGACCACCGTGCGGCTTCAGACTCCAGCATTGTCGTCGCTGATATCTCTCCATCCAGAAAGCTGCGTACAACATCGTACGTGTTTTTTGTTGGCAATGTCAACGGAGAAGACGAGACCAACGGAGGTACCTTTTATTTCTCCTAAAACTTTGGACAACCAATCTCATCCTGGTACGCCTTTAATCATGCAATTATCTATTATTTACCATATATATTAATATTTGCCTTATATTTAATAATTATGTTTATATATATTAATTTTGGTAAATGGTGATTATTTGATTTAATATTACCATATTAATATTACCTTAATTAATATTGTAAATTATTTTGACAAATGGTAAATATTAGTAATTGCTTAATTTTGAAATAATAATGCCCTTTAATTATTCTTTAAATTTTGGCATTAAAATTTTGAAATTGAGATTAATTATGACATTATTTGTGATTGAATTATTGCCATGATCAGTACCATTACAGTAATTCTTGTCACAATTAAATTATTATTCAATTTTGAACAAATATTAAGTTTTAATTTGCTGTTTGAATTTTAATTTAATATTAATGTGCATGTTAAATTGCCTGAATTATTGCAATTTATTTAGGATTTATGAGCTAATAATATTGCAAAATCCAAACATGCTTTGTATATTCATAATATTTTATTATAAGTATACATTTAGAAAAGCATATATTAAGATTGGATATAGCATACTATAAACTCATAGCCTTCATATTAAATATCATTCAATTTTGGATCCTTAGGCTAATTTTGGACAATATAGCCCATTAAGTCAGCTTGTTGGTTTCTCATTTAATTCTAAGCATACTTTAGGCCTATTTTTTTACTTGGACTTTTAAACCTATTTTGAACAAGCTATTTAGGACGTATCTTGGTCATTAAAATATGGATCACGCCCTTGTTTGATTGATATTTTAATAATAATTGTAACACTTTTATTTGGTTATAACATATTTATTAAGTTTTAATTATTACTAACTACCGTATTTTGTTAACGGTATTTATGGTTGGTAATAATATAATATTTTGATCTATTTCAATATTAGAACATTTATCATTCATGTTATAATTAACTTGGGCTATTAAGGTTCGTGGGGCTGACTTAAGCAATTTAGTGCTATAATTATTGTCTTTGCCTGATTTTGAGTCATTAAGTGTTTAAGGATTACAATTACCATTTGAAGCCATTAAGAATTATAATTATTGTTTTTGGCCATTAAGAACTATAACTATTATTTAAGTTCATTATGTTTTTAATGTATTAATAGTTTTCAGGGCCTTAACAATAATATTAAGTTTTTTTTTTTTTTTTTTTTTTTTTTTTTTTTTTTTTTTTTTATGGCAAACAATGTACATAGTTGATATATTGCCTTTACATTGGTAATCTAGTTATACCTTAATTTTAGTCTCCTTATGACTCATGGTTAATTATTATGTGGTAAATTGAGATTAGTATTTTGTAACACCCCCGATTTTCATGACGGTTTAAAAATTAAATACGTAAGGCAAAACAACTAACAGGTATCATAAAACGTAAGCAACAACGGAAGTCTTAGATTAAAAAGGAGAAAACCAGGGAGTGCTATGCCACATCCACCTCAACGTGGATGCACAAGCAAGTCTAAAAATCAACAATCTATCTTGTTCAACATAACCTTGGCACACAGGCCCAAAACACTATCTACATAGACAGGGGAGTTAAACTACAACCAACAGCTAACGCGCTCGCCATATCTACTCAGGACCTGTAAAGTAACGTAAAGAAAGGAGACGACGCCTGGTAAGCGAATATTGCTGGTAACCCATCAATACGCATTAAGTAGCATATATAGATAGTATAATCAAAATCATTTTCGAAACGGAATACAGTATATATCAGTTCAAAGTCAAGAGAGAAGTCAACTGCAAAGACTCTATTTCACTCTCAAAAGAACAAGGGAAATCAACATCCCAAAACAACATCAAGACAAGAACAACAACAGTACAACTCAACACAGCTCAAGATGTAATCTACTGATCACAAAGTAGAAGACATCAAGGAAAAGACAACAACAGGAAAGGATAGACATTCACACATTAGCACTACATGCCATCGTGACACTACATGTCACATGTTCCAACCTTATGCCCTGTTCCAACCTTATGCCTACCCCCGCGGCCTTATTACAGTTCCAACCTTTACCTTCGAGTGCCACCCTATACTTCCAAGTCCAACCTTTTGCCTCCGGAAACCGTCGTTCCTCCTCCAACAATCGCCAAACAAAACTGCCGAATGCACAGTACACGAGGGAACATTGCAAGATCATATCACAAAACCGCCAAATATGTGAGCTAAACTCACGATAACAAACCACCAAACTCAATTCATGGCTACCATGAGGACCACATCTATATCTTGGTGATTAATGTCCCATACCATTAACCTTGCAATCAAGGTACAACCAAAACACATGTTTCATCACAGGAATCAATCAATGGATCACAACAAAGATATAAAACCATACTCAATCAAGGAAGGACTACAATCCGACTCCAAGCAATGATCAACACAAGTTGTCATTCTCACAAGGGAAGAACAAACCGCACACACTAGCATTTCAACATCAAACTAGCATGCTTATCAAACGGGTAAACCAAACATAGTTCCGAAGAACATACAAGACTCATCATGGTCCAGCGAATCACAAAGCTGAACACTTAGCACGATTCAAGACACCAATTCCTACATTGGATCACATCATAAAATTCTAGACCTACGAAACACCAAGAAGACACTCAAATAGCCCAACAAAATAATATCGGGAAGTCAAAATATCAATTACCGAGTCAAAAGAATCACGGGGAACAAATCCCCAAACAACATCAAACGTGTACCCCGCAGGTGGGGCCACGGGTGGACCTCCACCTGTGGTTCCGCCCGCGGGAACCATTCTCCCAAGGGCTTGTACCCCGCGGGTGGGGCGGCGGGTGGAGCTCTGCCCGCCGTTCCGCCCGCGAGTACCAACCTCTACCAAAAATAATTCCTTCGGAGATTTTCATCAACAAGTCCAAATTCAAGTCCAAAACACCCAAAATCTCACAAAATACAACAATATGACTTGAATCCAAGAAATAGCCAAGCAATGGCATACAAGAACCCTAATAACAAGCTCTAGATATGCATTCTCACAAGACAATGCATCAAAACTCACATTTCATAGCAAAAATCACAAGTAGAAGTCAAGAAATCATCATATAGGTAAGAAAATAGATTTTGTAAAGCATGGGTTACCTCCTTCGCTTAACCATCCAAAAACAACGCCAACATAGGCTCAACTCATAAAACCTAGCTACCGGTAACCTGTGAATCAAACCGATCCTTCACTTTAATAACAAAACACTAAGCAAAACGGTTAAAGTACCTATGAAGTCCCTGTACTATAGTGTTTTGTTCAATTTAGTCCTTGTACCTTTATTCTGTTCAATTTATTAGTCCCTCTACTTTAAAAAGTGATAAAACTAAGGACAATTGTCCAAATCTCATTACGAACATGATCGTAATTATTTATTTTGGACATACTAATTTAATATATTGGTGGTAAAAATAATAAATTTTAAATATTTATAAAGTAATATATGAGTAGGAATATAAATATCTTCAGCGCCACGTAACCTAAGTTAACGATAATATTAACATCGTTAACTATTGTCCTTAATTGCACCACTTTTGAAAGTACAGGGACTAAATTGAACAAAATAAAAGTATGAGGACTAAATTGAACAAAACACTATAGTACAGGGACCTCATATGTACTTAAACCAAGCAAAACTAATTAAGCTTATATGGAGATTTGAACTCGAATTCTTCCCTAAATTACCCACAAGTCTAACCATCTAAGCTAGGTATTATATCAAAAACTTAATCACAACATTAAACACTAATAAGCAATAATTAATAGTAAAACTATTAATTAAACTAACATGAGCTAAGAGAGGCTTGAACCCTAACCAACACCCTAACATTAAGCACTCCTTACCACTACACTAATCCACCACTTTTTAACTTGACCTAACAACAAACTAATTATTCTAATCTAATAACAACAAGCAACAACGAACAAAGCTCACCATCATCTTCTTCGATCTTCTTCATGCAGCCATGCCGTGGGTGGTGCGGCGGGTACCCCACCACCCTATCCAACTGCCCACGGGTACACTAGAGCCACCACGTCGCCGGAGCCTCACCGTCACGTCGTCGTCGCTGGGGAAGGACCCGCTCGCTGTAGCTTCACTCAATTGCCACCGCCATTGTAGGCCGAAGCTCCGCTGCCGTCGACGAGAAAAGAACCGCCGAAGAACTCTGTACTTCGCGCAAGCTGTCACCACCCCTTCCACCTCTGTTCTGCTCTCCACCGCCGTCCACCCAAGGTCGCCGGAGCTGCTCGCCAATCGGAGAGGCCAACACAACACCGCTGCCGATTCCGTTCTACCTCACATTGCTGTGGAAGCTTCTCTTCTTCCTTGCTGTCGGTCTCGCCAAGGATGCCCTCCACCACCACTACTGATCACGAAAAGAGATAAGGAGAAGGAGAAAGATGGGGTTGCTTGGTGTTGGTTGCTGGGTGCCGTCACAAGAAGAGGAAGAAAACCAAGCGCCTTCATTGCTGCTCAGCCGAGGGAGAGAGGGAGACGGAAGGGAGTGTTGGTTCTACATAGGGTAGCTAGGGATCTCTATAGTGCATACATACACACAATAACAAGTAGGGTTACACAAAGATTGGGTTGGGCTAAATCTCTTGGGTCAAGAAACCCCCACACACACATATATATTAGGGATGGCAATTCTACCCGCACCCAACGGGTTCCCCGCATCCCCGCCTCTACGAGTTTTAAAATACCCGCACAGTTTGGGTAATAGGTGCGGGTATGAGTTGAAATTTATATACTCGCGCGGGTATGGGGGCGGGTGCGGGGGGAGGTATCCCCGCCCCGCACCCGCACCCGCACTTATATATATTGTTATTAGTATTCATTTATTATATAAGTTTATGTATATTTTATAATTGAAAATGCATAATGAATTAAACTTCTTAGTTTTTTGTTTATGAAATTTGAATAGGAACAACACAAATAACATAATGAGTAAACACTTAATACAATTTATACTATCAACACAATTTTAGTTCCAATTAAGAACTAAATTCATTGGCTCTTATTAAATTTTAGAGTTATGTTCAAACTTATAAAAAAATTAATGTGATAATTACAATTGTAGTATAAGATTTTTATTAGATTTAAGTGTAATATAAATAATTAGAGTTGCGGGTTGGGTATTACCCGCACCCACAAAATTCCCGCGGGGGCGGGTATGGGGTAGGATTTTCATTACCCGCGCGGGTGCGGGTGCGGGTGCGGGGAGTGGGTTGGAAATGCGGGTGCGGGACGGGGGATATGTCCCCCGCACCCACCCCGCCCCATTGTCATTCCTAATATATATATTATGGGGCCTACAAAAAATGGTAGCACTTATATTTACACAAACGCATGGGCTTGACTAGTTGGGTTCAAGGCTATAAGGAATGCCTTTGGGTTCAAGAATAAATAATAGGCTCCTTAGGATTTTAAAACCAACTAGTATTTGTCCCGTGCGATGCACGGAAAATATGTTATAAAAATATACCCTATATGAGATTTACTCATATACAAAACTTTTGTTATTTAATAATTATTATGTGTGAATTCTTATGATAAAATTATGAGTTAATACCCAAAATCGTCCTCGACTATAGTGGTTTTTCTCAATTTCGTCCTAAACGACTTTGGTGACCTAATATCGTCCCAGACTTTTGTGTTTCGCTCAATTTAGTCTCAGGTTTTTGTGTTTTTGCTCAATTTAGTCCCTCATTTGTTATTCTGTCTATTTGGTGTTAAATAAATAGACAATTCAGTAATTTTAATATTGACATCTCTTTACTCATAGACATGTGAACTGCGAAATCCATTTTTTTTACGAATTACTCCAGAATTACTCCTAAAACTGTGAATATAAAATTTGATTTGCAGGTCCGGGAGTAAATCTTAGTGTAATTCGTACAAAAGAGAGAAATTTCGCACTTCACAAGTTGAAAGTAAAGAGAGATCAATATTGACATTACTGAATTGTCCCTTAATTTAACACCAATTTGACGGAATAACAAATGGAGGACTAAATTGAGCGAAACACAAAAGTCTGGGACGATATTAGGTCACCAAAGTCGTTTGGGACGAAATTGAGAAAAACCACTATAGTCGAGGACGATTTTGGGTATTATATATTTACAATTAAAATAATATTTAAGGTGGGTAAACTATATTAAAAATTTAGTACATAGTATTTAATATTACAAATTTTTAAGAACTTAGTAAACTACAATAGTAATTGAATTACAATTTTAGAGTCACCACGGATCAAAATTTTTAGACCTTTGAGATTTCTAACTCTAGATGTAGCAACATACAATTGACTTTTAAATACCAAAATCACAATCTTAGTTCGAATATTGATTTTTTCTTCCAAATACTATCGAATTAAGTGTGTAATCACTAAAAGATGAGAACTAATAATTCGAGAATATAATCTTAATGTTACTAAGCCTACTTCACGTCAATTAAATTGGAGAGTGTTGTTGGATAGTATCCGATGAATCCACGAATAACGCATCTTTATCTCCGTATTCCTCAATATGCACATCAACAATCTTAAATATTAGGCCGCCTAGCTATGCCATATGTTAATTTCAAACTTATGAACTTTGGGGTTGCATGCAATAAAAAGTATATTTTAAATATACTAAGGGTACATTATATATGTATGTAAGGTACTTTCAATATAAAAATAATGTATTTTTAATATATTAAAAATGTATTTGATATTCATGATCCATACAATTATGTGGACCATCGTTCACACAATAATTTGCCAGTAGAAATAAAAATATAAATAAATAAATAAATAAATAAATAAATATATATATATATATATATATATATATATATATTAGAAACTGTCAGTGGAAATTATTATCATTATTATTATTGCAATTATTATTATTATTGTTATTGTTATTATAATTAACAATATTATTATGGTCTTGTGAAAATTAAATGTTGATTATCACCATTTAATTTTCACAAGACCATATGGCTTTATTATATATAGGATTTGGGCTCAGGATATTTGGGTATAAAAACACTGGTTCACAATACTAGATAGACCCGAGCCCGTTTTAAAATAAATAGATATATAAATATTTTAAAGAAAAATATTTACTATCGGGACTATAATTTATTTTAGGAAAATACGGGGTGTCACATATTTGGTATTCCTTAATTACAGTTTTGCATTTATTGTAATTATTACTAATTTGCATTATTAATTACTGTTATTAAGTTTTGGGACTAATCACATTTATTACCTTTCATAATAATTATTAATTCATGGTAATCTACTATATTTGGTACATTGGTAAGATTACCCATGTCACTTCATTTTTTTTTCATTACTATTAATAATGGTAATTGAGTGTTACCAATAAACTGTTACATACCATTGAGCGATTCATTAAGGTTATTAGCATCGACGAGTCAACTAAACTCTCCGCAAAGATGAGATATTTTGAAAGCTTTCTTTGCTATCGATGTTAGTGCTATGGATTGATGTGGTTTGCATCACTAAGGTACACAAATCATTAATTGCAGTTTACAGTTTATTATTATTGGTAACTATTGTTATAGCTGTTATAACTATTAACTGTTTTGAACTAGTCATATTTTATCTTTAAGAAAATGGAAACATTATGATATGTATGACCATGTTTGTCATTATTAAATGTTAACTGATTATAATGATCATTATTACTATTAATATTTTTATTAATGACAACATTATTTTTATGGTATTAAGTCATGCATTGTTTCCAAATTGATTTATGTGACATTTATTTTCGGACTTAAGTTTTATTAAATTTTAAAATTATATCCAAAAATGATTTAAAGGTTAACAATTTTAACTATTGTTTTTTTCTATATTTAGTCTCCAAATTAACATAATAATATTATTAATGGCTATTTATTGCTTTTTTGGTCTATTTGTAATTTTATGCCATTAATGATACTATTAATTGAGTTTTGGAGAGTGATTTTTGAATCACTTCAGAATTTTGAAAAAAAACATGTTTTCTAGGCAATTGACTATCATTATTGTACATCTATCACATACTTTATTTAGTATTTGAATTATGATTTTAGATGTCATTGCCCACATTTAGTTAAGTATGAATAATTGAATACACATTTGGTGTTTTTCATACTCTTTAGATTGTTTTATGCTTTTAATCGCATTAAGTGCATAATATTAAGTTTAATAATGCAATTACGATTTGGGAGATTTTTTATTTACGAATAAAACATATACTATGGCTTGATATTTGTGAATTCAGCCTGTTTCTCACAAATTTGATTTTATGCAATTAAAACATTTTCACGTGGGCTTATAGTTTTTAACCTTTCAAAGTATATATCTATTATATTATTATTCAAATTTTGTATTTCTTTTTGTTAGAAGTCATACTAGTTTTGAATATTAATTGTATACTTTGAGGTTATTTCTCATATTAAAATTGTTTTCAGTTGTGCAATCTATTTAGAACATATGAGTTTATTATTTAATTTTATGCATATATGTTCTAAGCATACTATTTCATTTTAGATTATGCGATTTATTATGCCTTTAGAAAGCATAGTTTGAGAATGGATTTAGTTCCTTATTAAGTTGAATTTTATGCATAAAATTAATTGCGGTAGTGCTTGAATTTAAACACGTTTAGTCCGTTAATTTAGTTCATTGATTTAAAGCTTATCCATAGGTGAATCTACAATTTTATAGATCTCCCAAACGATTTTACTTCAAACATGAGATTGACTTAGGGAAGTTTCTTGGGGAGGAATACTAGTTCTATGGCCCTGGCTTAAAAGCCTTGTTGCTACTAGTCCCCTTGTGATGCTACTGTCTAAGGAGTTGGTATTTAACCGAGCTTTGTCTCGACCAACTTTCCTGGGAGTATACCTAATAATTGTCTATCAGATGTTGGTTTAATTTGTTTGTTAGGCTTTAAATTCCCCTTTTGCCAGGATTACAATTTCTAGATTAATTAAAGAGTAACCATAACATCTTTTATTTACTAAAAATTGTCTAAAGTTCAAATCACATAAAGATGACAATGATAAATGCCTAGTGATCTTATAATTTCTAGATTAATTAATTAGTTGGGGAGTAGCCACAGCATCCTTAATCAGTTAAAATTATATATTGAGTTGTTAGGGTCACATAAAGTTTTAGACATATCAATTGTGATTAATTGTATGTAATATGATGGAATTTAGCACACAGGCAATTTCGTTATATTTGTATAATTAATTAGGATGAAATACTGAACTATGATCATAATTTAGCCTACAGGTAATTATATATCGGAATGTAGTTTAGTAGTTTTATCAATGATGATAGGCATAAAGAATTTTATTACTTTATGAATAATTCGCATCTCTATCATAAAGCTAATTTTATGATATAAACTATAGATCATATTTCTTAATTTGCCCACAAGGATTAAGAAAAGGAACATGATCTCTTTAGTTTTTGTCATAATGGTTGTAATGAATCTAATTGAATTATAACTTTAGCCCACTGGCAAGTTTTATGTCACTTGATTCTTCAACTCATTTGATAATTGTTTCATCATAAAATGTTGGATCTTATGGAGTAAAACTTTAGCCCACAGGCAAGTTTTATGTCACTAGATTCCATCTTCTGGCTATTTAGTAATTGAGATGAAATACTATAATAAGTGTTTAATTGAATTTAATAGAATTAAAACTTTAGCACACAGACAAGTTTTATGTCAATAAATTCATCAACCCATTAGATAATAATTTTATCTCACTTTCTTAGAATTTATAAATTTAGTTCAATTATAATTCTAAGTTTCATGGTTTGCATTGGCAAAACATGTATTTAGTCACTTCCCAAAATTTAGATACACCTTTTATTAATTATTTTTCACGAAGCTTACTTGGTTATTTGGACTAACTATAGTAAGTTGCGTGGTATGATATACCTCTTTTGGATTCCAATAATAAAATGTATCCTTTTGAGCCAGATTCTAACTTGGTTTTGGAAGGCGTATTTTATTATTTTAGTATGTCCAACTACGGTAGAGAATCATGTCCTCATTAATTATTCATTTAGTTGGACTATAATTGGAACTCAATATTGATTATTTACTATGCCCAACTAATGGTGGGGAATTATATCTTCATTATTTAGTTGGTCAAATCAATTATGAGTGTTATATCATTAATTTTGCTAAAGAATATCTTAATCAGTGGGAGTGATCATTTAGAAACAGATCATTAAAATACTCCACTAAAGCTGATGGATTTAATTGTTTTCATAAATTCCAAATTGAATTGTACGTCTAGCAATAAGTCCAAAAGTTTCCACAAGTGTTAATTTAGTTTTTTTTTTTGTTCTTATAATTCATAAGTTCATTTCATTAAACGTTTGGTTGTACAACATATTTATGAAAATGTTGTAACAATATTAATGAATTTATTAGAACGAAAGCATTTAACTTGTGGTGCACTGCCAATTAATAAATTCTTTAGCGATTAATAGTCTTTAGTTTCTTTAAAATTGATCTCGGGCCATTTTTGGTTTGTAAGGCTCAAAACAATTTTGTAAGACATAAAAGTAAGACTCGTAATGTTCAATTAATTTCGAGGTGGACCTTGAGTTTATTTGGGAAGTTGATGTATGTTTAAGATTTCAAATTTATGGACTTAGACTTTTTTGATTTGTTGTCTAAGTTATTGGAATGTTTCTGTGACTTGACTATCTTTTGGCTATCTTAATGAGTGGGAGTGACAAACGTGTCAACTCCAAGCCCTTAGCCGTTAGAAGTAGTGCTTATGTTAACTTATAAAGAAGTCATAGAATATAGTTAGCATTATGCTAACATTAAGAGATCTCTACTTAAGGTATGCTTCAATGATTTTAGAGATCATACAGTGAATTTTGATGGTTTCTTCCTTCAGTTGTGCACATAATATATTTTGAGAAACATCTATTAAAGGACTAAGAATAAACGTAGGGTTTGTTCATAAAGAACCTAAGTTAGGGAATTTAAATGCATGTGATCATAGAAGATATTAATCACTTGATCAATAGAGGACGTATTACTATGGTTCATGTGTTTTGTTTTTTAATGAAGGTTGTGCCAGTACTTGCACCAAGTGGGAGAATGTAAGTATTTTCCCTAAATATAATATATTATAATATATTGTATTATTGGGTGGTTGTGGTGCAAGTAGGAGATTAAGTCAATTGGTGACTTAATCTGTTAGGTAACTGAGGATATTCAGTTTAGCTTAAACTGAATATCTGCCTATATTGATGGCATGTAGGCTTCTAAGTAAAATAGTCCTCCTACAACTCCCGTGTTCAGAATACACGCACCATCAGGTATTCAGGAGAGAAATGGTAGACAAAACACTAATGTGTATTCTGCAGGTTTACCATCCCAATGGCAACACTAACAACTATGGCAAGGGATATTCAGATGATCCTGAAGTTTTCGCTACTACGAGTTAGGTTACTTGTTACTTTAGTTTATGTTAGTCAATTTATTATCTAACACCCGAAACCCGAACTGTAGTTGTTTTGAAAACTCTGTATCCAGGTTGGAGAATCTGATCCGATGGAATGTAGAAGTTGGGTAATGGAAATCGGGTAGGGGGTATAATTGCCACCCAAACCCGTCCGAATATCTGGTTTATGGTAAGGGTTGGTATACCCTTAGTTATACGACATCGTGTGAGAGTAGTATATATTATGACGTGAAGCTGAAACCCTAGGTCTCTCGTTCATTTGCGCACTCACCCTCTTTGTCTCTTTAGGACTTCTAGATAACTCTCTCGTTCTCTCTTCTCTCTACTCTGAGTACTCTTAGTTCTCTCACTTGTCTGAGTTCTCTCTTTCTCTCTTCTACCCTTCTCTCAGTCTTTGAGTCTTATTAGTCACCAGTGGAAACTATTAGTCTTCGGTGGAAGCCCTATTCCGGTAGTCCCTGAATCTGGTGTTGTGAGAGGGAGACGCAGAGACGGTGACCTGACCTATGGTCTTGGATTCTGGTGACCGGTGGATTGCAGTTTGCTGGCTAGGAATCGAAGCCCTTTGTTCTAGGAGGATTATTTTGGAGAAACGAAGTAATCTCTAAACCCAAATATTATAGATTATTAGTTTATAGTTTTACTTTTTTTGTTATTCTATGATACGGTGAATCTGTGATATACAAATATATTTGAAATTATACAAATCTAGGGTTTTATATTATATTCTAGAAGTTTAAGATTGCATGTCCCTTGTCCCTTGATTGTGATTTTGAGAAATTATATATACCACTGTGTTCCAGTTTGGTATTTTCTAATTTCCAGTTTGCATGTCCCTTGTGTCTTGACTATGATTTTGAGAAATTATACCTTGTGTTCCAGTTTGTTATTTTCCAATTTTCAGTTTGCATGTCCCTTGACTGTGATTTTGGGAAATTATACTATTGTGTTCCAGATTGGTATTTTCCAGAATCCAGTTTGTAATTGCATGTCATTGAATCCCTGATTTTGTGTTACTGTGGATTGTGGAAACCCCTATTTGTGTTGTTGTATGCTGATTATGAGCAACTGTGAAAGTATTGTGATTATATCCCTTAAAGGATTAAAGGGTTAATTAATTTCCCCTGATTTAGTGGAAGCCCTAGCCTCTGTGTGTGAAATCCATATAAATGATGAGCATTATAAAGTATATGTATGCTACTTAGCTTGAATGTCTTATTATGGATTTCTTTGTATTTTGTAATGTGCAACTTTTGCAAGTGCGAAATTGTGCAAGTATTAGGTTTATGGATATGTGACCCTTAAATCATTTATGTGCAATCCTGCATACATGATGAAATGTGCAATTAATTGAAATTTGTCCTAGTATCTAAAATGAGGGATTCCTATTTACTAATACTTTCCTACTATTTCATTATAGATGGAAAGTGTTGGTGGGTCTGGAAGTCAACCTCCTATACAAAATGTGGAACATGATGTGGAAGCAGAAGTTGTAGAGAAAGATACATCTCAGCAGCCATTGCCTCCATCTGTTCCTAAAAAAAAAAAAAGGTTGAAACCAGATCTCCTGTATGGGATCACTTTGAAAAAGTAAAAAAAAAAACGGGGGCATTGTCATGAAAGCCAAGTGCTTATACTGTGCAATGTTGTTTGCATGTGAGTCCAAGAAACATGAGACTTCTTCTTTAAGAAATCACATATTAAGTTGCCTAAAGAATCCTCACTCTAAGGATACTAGGCAATCTCTTCTTACATTCTCTTCTGTCCCTAGTTCTACTTTAACTGAGTCTGGAGGTTCTGAAGGGGTTTTGGGACCTGGGTATTTGATTAAGAATTGATTAGGAGAGCTCTCTGTGAAATGATTATTGTTGATGAGCTACCTGTTAGGTTTGTTGAGGGTCAAGGTTTTAGTAAATTTGTTCTTGTTTGTTGTCTTAGGTTCAAAATTTCATCAAGATGGACTATGAGTGGGGATATTCTGAAAATTTATTCAAATGAGAGGGTTAATTTGAGGAATTTCTTTAGGACTAGCTGCCAAAGGGTTAGTTTCACCACTGATACTTGGACCTCTGTACAAAGGATGAACTATATGTGCATAACTGTACATTTCATAGAGAGTGGGTGGAAGCAATAATAATAATAATAATAATAATAATAATAATAATAATTTCCTTTGTCCCTATAACTTCACATAAGGGGAAATATATAGCAAAGGCACTTGAAACTTGCCTACTAGAGTGGGGGTTGATGCCTGCTTTTTCAGTGACAGTTGATAATGCTTCAAGCAATGATACTATCATAGGTTATGTCTTGGGGTTCTTCTGCTGTAAGTTGTAAGTATTTGCATATGCGATGCATTGCTCACATCCTTAATTTGGTGGCGCAAGATGGATTAAAGGAATCTGATGAGGCTGTTAAGAAGGTTAGGGACTGTGTGAGGTATATGAGAAACTCCCCTGCTAGGCTCCAAAAATTTAGAGACCTTGCTGACTTAATTGGGGTGGAAGCAAGAAACGCATTGGTTCTTGATGTTCCTACAAGGTGGAACTCAACATATATGATGTTGCATACTGCTTTGCTCTATCAGAAAGTGTTTGAAGCTTTTGAAGATGATGAATCTTCATTTATTTCTGATTTGGGTGGGAGAGGGAATATACCTGGGGACAGGGATTGGGAAACAATAGTTAGATTGGTGAAATTTCTAAAATCATTTTATGAAATGACTGTTAGGATCTCAGGGTCTTTGTATATAACTTCTAATACATTCTTCTCTGAAGTTTCTGACTTATCTTGCATATTAAAAGATCTGGTGGGAGCTGAATCTGAATCCGTTAATCTTATGGCTAAGAATATGAAGGCTAAGTTTGATAAATACTGGGGTGATCCATACAAGATGAACTTTTTGATACTGGGGTGATCCATACAAGATGAACTTTTTGATCTTTTATAGAAATATGTTGGACCCTAGGGACAGAATTGAATACATGCCATATCAGTTTAATCAATTATATGGTGATGAAGTTGGTAAGCCCTTGTTTCAGAATGTCTTGAATGGCCTTGAAGAATTGAATGCTGATTATGTTGCTAGTTTCCCTGTCCAGTCCGATCCTGTTGAACATTCTGCTCTTTCTGTTTCTATAAATGATCTAGTTTCTGTTCGGAGGCCCCAATCTTTGTTAAAATCTCAGTTAAAAAAAAAACAAAGATTGGGGAGTAGAGAATTGGCTAGGAAAAAAAAAAAACTAAGTTGGAAGTATATTTGAGTGAGGTAATTGTAGAGGAGGAGGGTGACTTTGACCTCTTGAGATGGTAGATGGTTAATGCTGAAGATTCCCTGTGTTGTCTAAAATGGCAAGAGATATACTTGCTGTTTTCATTTCTACAGTTTCATTAGAATCAACATTTAGTACAAGTGGGAGAGTTCTTGATGCATTTAGGAGTTTTCTTACTCCTAAAATTGTTGAGGCACTTGTTTGTGCACAAGATTTGCTGAGGTTGGCCAATCAACCTCTTTTTAGTTGAAAAAGGTAAAGTGTAAACTGTAACTTTATGTTTTTATTAGTTTTACATTTTAAAGATTTATATTCTTTTTTTTTTTTTTTTTTTTTTTTTTTTTTGCAGAGTTGTGCACTGGAGGAAGTGGAGTTGGTTCTTCTCTTCCTACAATACCTGTAATGTTATTTGACTTATTCCATTTTAAATTTCTTTTGATTTGTTTCAACTAATATTGTGCTTGACTAGTTGACTGCCTGTCTGCCTGTACTGTTGTATGGAACTGGAACCATTGGTCCTGAATCCTGATGACTCCCTGGCTGGAAAGTTTGGTGCCTCAATGGCTAAGAACTGCCTCAGGTTTAAGGTATCACCGAATGAATAGGGATGTAACTCTGTAAGTATAAATTTGCAAATTCCAATAAGTAAGACAAGTAACAGGTGTCTAGTATATCTCTCATTCTCTCTGGCTCTCTCTTTTATGCTTGTAATAGTGCAATGATGATGCTTCCACCATGTTCTCTGAAATCTGAGATTCAGGGATTGGGTTTGGTATGTTGCCATGAATTGCGGTCAATCCATAACTCATGGGCAATTTGCTCCCAATCCTAACATGATATGTAAAGGAAAAAAAAAAAGTCTGAGCACCCTTTGTCCCAATCCTAACATGATATTTAAATCACTTAATCTGTTGTAAGTTTTGTTACTATTTATTATATCTTTTCACAAGTTTAATTAACTTTCTTAACTTTGAATTTCTTCAGGAAGAGGAATAGAGTTTTAGTTGAAATGTCGATTAGTTGATTAGCATATTAGGACTTAGGATGCTTGAGTAGTTGACTGCTTCACACTTGATAGCTTGAGTGCTTCACATTCTCAGTTTTTGGTTCTGGAATAGTGGAAATATGGAATCTCAGAATTTGGATCTGTGCTTTTGTAAATTCACTGAAAGTCTGAAATGATTGAATCAGTGCTTTTGTAAAGTCACTGAAATGGTGTAATTAAGATGTAATTTTGTACTTGTATTTTGTATAAATGTTGCTTTTGATGTATGTTAGTAGTTTAGCACTTAGTATGCTACTATAGTACTATCTATTATGCATATATTATAATTTTGTATAATTTAAAGTTTAATTATTCACTTTTTAGTATTTTGTTATTTGAATGTTTGATTGTTTGGACTAAAATTAAGTGTTTTATTACAAAAAAAAATGAAATTTTACATTTTAAATTTTCTTAATAAAAATCAATTAATCCAACGGATAGTCGGACATAGGACGGAAATACAAAGTCAAATTTTTGACAGTTTTCAACTTAAAATTAAACAAATTGGGGCTAAAAAGCCTAATTTGATATCCGTTCGAATTGGACCTCCGACCACCCGATCCGTCCGAATTCGTCTGTTGCACAGCCTTATTATCTCTATGCCAAGGAAGAAACTGGGAGAACCAAGATCACGAATCTTAAACACTGAGGACAGACAAGCTACAAAGGAGGAAACCAAACTGGAGTCACTAGCAATCAGAATGATGTTGTCTACATACACCAACAAAAAAGAAACCTGAGATCCACTAGTCACATAATAAAAAATAGACACATTAGTTTTATAATATTTAAATCCAGCAGAAAGCAAAAAATCATATAGCCGCTTAAACCAAGCACACGGAGTCTGCTTCAACCCATACAATGAGCGTTGCAACAAACTAACATGCGTTGGATAGACTGGATCAAAATAGTCAGGGGGTTGACGCATATAGATAGTCTCAGCTAAGTGTCCGTTTAAAAATGCATTATGAACATCAAGTTAGCGAAGAGTCCAATCACGGGATACACCAAGTGACAGCAAAAGCCGAATCGTGGTAGGCTTAACCAAATGACTGAAAGTGTCAAAAAAAGTCCTCATCAGTGACTTGGTTGAACCATTTAGCCACCAAGCAAGCCTCGTAACTCGCAACAGAATCATCAGCCTTATGCTTGACGCGAAACACCCACTTACAACCAATGATATTCATGCCCAGCCGCTCAGGAACCAAATGACACGTGTTATTATGTAGAAGAGCATTAAAATCTTGGTCCACTGCCTCACGCCACTCTAGAAATCGAACTGCCTGAGAATAACAAGTGGGCTCCAAAGAATCAAACAAAACCACCAATGCATGTGGTTGACGAGTAGCCACCATGTTCATGTGTCGAAGCACCGTAGGATGTGTCTGCTGTAGCGGTATTGGAACAGAGGCCTGACGCCATGATAGTCACCACAGAGCATCGACAATGATAACAACCCGAGGACCAGACTACTCAACAACATGAGACTACACAGAAGGCACCACAGTCGGAACTAAGGGACTAGCCCCCCATGGCCATACATCAACATAACACAGCACATGTACAAAAGAGAACTACGCAAAAGGAAAGACACCTTCATCAAAATGAACAGGGCGACAAATAAAAATATGCCCCGTATTTAGGTCCATGCAACGATACTCACAAAAAGACTCTAGACCTATAATACATTTGTATTTAATATAAGGACGGTGATACAAAAAACACAAACAACAAAACACACGAAGAAAAGAATAGGAAGGATGTGATCGAAACAATTATAATGAAGACTAAAAAAACCCAAGGACAGACGATTAATTCAATACACTGCTACCTAAAAAGAAAAATCCCAATATTTAGATAGGACAGAGCCATGAGCCTTGAGAGCAATACCATTCTCAACAATGTGTCAATGCTGACGCTCCACATGGCCATTCTGCTCATGAGTGTATACACAAGACCGACGATGCACAATTCCAAGAGAGGAAAAAATAGAATTCAATTTACAGTATTCACCCCCTAAATTAGACCAAATCGATTTAATGGAACAATAAAATAAACATTCTACCATCACACGAAAATTCTCAAAAATGGCATAAATATCATATTTAAGACGTAATGGATAAAACCAAGTGTATCTAGTATGATCTCCAACAAAGATCACAAAATAGTGAAAACTAGTAGAAGATAACACAAGCCCAAGGTCTCAAATATCATTATAAATCAAATCCAGTACATTTGCACTAGACTCAACATGAGAAAGTAAAAAATGAGACGACTTGCCTAATTAATAAGAAGAACACAAAGAACACGAACTAAAATCTAATTAACTAATTGGACAACCCTGCAAGACTCAAATCAAGACGCGAACATGCGGATGCCCCAAGCGATTATGCTACACCATAGAATACGCCCAAGCAGAAAAGAAAGCAACTGGATGCGAAGGAACGTTCATGTAGAGAATATAGACCCCCGAACTCGGACCTCTGAGCAGTACCGCCTTGGTGACGCAATTCTTCACAACAAAGAAAGAATGATGGAATTCAAGAATTACATTATTATCAGACGCAAAACGTTGAACCGTCATCATGGAAGCAGATAAACCAGGCACATATAAAACTTTAGACATTTGTAAAGACCTAAAAGAAGTGATAATCGAAGCATGACCAATACAAGAAATAGCCAAACCTGCACCATTGCCAACACACAATGTATCACCACCATGATATCCTTCGAACAATAACAAAGCATTCAAATCAAGGGTAGCGTGGCCCGTTGTGTCGGTGTCTGGAAACCAATGAGGCGAGAAGGAATCACCAGGTAAAGCAACACCATCATCATAAGGTTATTTACTATTAGGATCAGACTCTATGTGTTTTAGTTCTTTTTCCATAGACTCTTTTCATTTGGAGGTATCTCAACATTAGCTCTTGCCCTCTTACCTCTTTGAGATTTAAGCTTTTGAGTTTTACCAAAAGTAACATTTATACCTTTTACACGTTTATAAACTTCAATCCCAGTCAGTGGTTGTGGAGCATCTGTATAGTCTTGTTGCCCATTGAAAGCCATTTTTAATCTCCTATAAGGGTGAACTCTATCAAGAAACCTCTTGTGACCCAAGTAGACTATCTTTCTACCATGGACAAGTTGATAATAACATGTATTATCTTCACATATAGGGCATGCCTTAGGCTCTTTGACACTATACCCAGCCAAATTTCCATAACCTGGAAAGTCATTGATTGTGCAAAAAAGCATAGCATGCAACTTAAATTCTCTTTCCGGTATGCATCAAACACTAACACACCTTCATCCCACAATTTTTTCAAGTCATCAATAAAAGGTTCCAAAAAGACATCTATATCATTACCGGGTTGTTTTGAGGCAGAAATCATCAAGGACAATAATATATATTTACGTTTCATACACAACCAAGGAGGTAGATTATAAATCACTAACATAACTGGTCACGAGCTATGCTTGCTACTTAGGTTCCCGTGAGGGTTTATACCATCAGTACAAAGTCCTAGTCTTAGATTTCTCGACTCACGACCAAATTCAAGAAAAACATTATCCAAGGTTTTCTATTGAGGAGAATCAGCCGGGTGTCGAAGCTTGCCATCAGAAATTTTTTGATCCGCATGCCATGTTAATTTTTTTGCGTCGCTTGGATTTGCAAACATACTCTTAAATCTTGGAAGAATTGGGAGATACCACATAACTTTAGCTGGTGGACCTTTCAAACTTGCCTTACCAACATGCTCTTTTGTTTTGTACCGAGATGCCCCACAGATTGGACATGCATTCAATTTTTCGTAATCATTCCTAAACAATATGTAATCGTTATGACAAGTATGTATCTTTTCATACCCCATACCCATGGGACACAGAATCTTCTTGGCATCATATGTACTCTTCGGGAGTTCGTTATCTTCTGGAAGCATATCCTTTACTAAATCAAGCAAAGTAGTAAAGCTCTTGCCGCTCCATCCATTCCCAGCTTTTAAGTTGAATAATTTCAAAAAAGCATATAACCGAGTATATTTACTACACCCTGGCCATAAAGGTTGTTTTGAATCATTTAATAATTCATCCAACTCATTTGATCGATTGACGAACTCTTCTCTAACATTACGAAACATTTCATCCAACCTATCTTCAGACTCGTCATCTTCATTTGCTTCGTTGTCAAGATACATGTTAGATGTACTAGTCCCTCATCCTCCTCCTTCACCATGCCATATCCATTTTGTATAAGTTGGATTAATTCTATCACAAATTAGATAATCATATATGTCCTTTGCACCTAATTTTCTTAGATTGCAACACTTCTTACAAGGACATAAAAACATCTCATTATTATTTGGAAGATGATGTTTTGCAAAGTCTAAAAATTCTCTAACTCCGACTTCATATTCCGTACTCATCCGAGAAGCATTCATCTAACTTTTATCCATCACAAGTCAATCTAAAATAATATTAACTCTAATTAAACTTTTGTTAACATTGATTCAACAAATATCTAAAATAATTGTTGTGGTGAGAGTAGACTAGTTAGTAGTATTAGTTTTTCGATACACTAAGTAATGAATACACATGCAAGTAGATGGACAAAATAAATTACTACATAGTGACTTAATAACATGGTGGAACTCATGTTATTTAGTTATTAACAAAATATTTATTGATTTATATTCCTAGGAACAAATAAACAATAATTCTAAAAATAATCATTTCTAGGAACTATTTATGGCGTGTTTGGTTCATGAATAGGTCGGGAATGGAACCGTTCCCGGAAATAGACCTATTCCATTGTTTGTTTTGTCATTTTATTCAAGGTAATAACGTTCCCGGGAATGAGCTATTCCCTTTGCAAGGGGAATAGCCCTTCCTAGGGGACCCCCTGGTATTAGCTATTCCCAAGTATTTGGGAATAGCTTTAGTACTATAATACCAAAAATACCCTACAACCGCCACCACTGCCGCCGTCTGTTGGTCCCGATAGGGTGGTGAAAGTCTAGAGGGGGGGGGGTGAATAGACTTTCAAGCTTTTTCGAAATAAATAACTCTTTGATAACTTCAACTCTAAGTAACAAGTAAATAGAGTAAGTTTAAACTGCACAGCGGAATAAGTAGTATGTAAAGAGTTATGCCCAATCAATAATTTAAATACGCATGTAAGATAGGTACATATGATATTTAAAGTGACAGAGATATCTTGAATATATAAAGGAGATGGTCCACTCAATATATAATAGCAATATTCAAGATTACAAATAAATATTGTATCACGTCGACCGTGTGATGAATGTTACATGCAACACGTTAAACTTGCTTAGAAAGATTCAATATTTAAGCTCGAGAAGTTTGAGTCACATGCATACGTGAAAACACATTAAACCCGAACGATTAAGATTGACTGTGAATAGTAAACGGGTTAGTCGGATAAGATAGATAGATAAAGCAAATTATGTAAGTGCAGTATGTAAATGAGAGAGGCAATTTATAGTGGTTCAGAAGTGGCGTAATCTTCCTAGTCCACTTTTCTCCTTCCGCGTCTAGGAGAAATTCACTATCTTCCACACACAGTTACAATAGTGAATAAGTGCTACACAAGCACTTCTTCCGGATGTTTTGCACACAGCTACACCCAACTCCAAGTGTCTCGCACACAACTACACTTAACTCCGGGTGTCTCGCACACAGCTACACTCAACTCCGAGTATTTCGCACACAGCTATACTCAACGCCAACTAAGTGTCTTGCACATAACTACACTTAGCAACTACGAGTGTTTTGCACACAGCTACACTCACTAGAGTATTTTGCACACAGCTATACTCTTTTTACAATTACAAATACAAAGGTAATTGTATCTCTCTCCAACTAGAATTTTTGAGACTATTCAGACTAAGTCTCTAAGAATATTTGAGCACTTGCACTTTTAAATTTTCGTGTGTATTGCACTTCTATCTCGTGTCTATCTTGTGCACCTCTTTTCTTTTTCACCGCTGCACTTGTCTTCAAGTCTTCATGGCTTTTTATAGGCAATCAAATATATCCCTTGGAGTGGGATAATTTGATATTTGATATTTGAATCTTCATAGCCTGATATTGTTGACAATAGTAGGTCTTCAATTTTGATTTGATTGTCAACTTGCCTGACAAAATAATATCTTATCTCCAATTGATTTGTTCAAAATATTATTTTGTTGTCATATTGAATATCCAACGTATCTTTGAAATAAATTCATCTGATGGAATTTATTTCTAGGATAAGTTTTTATATTCATGTCTTCATAAATATTTTTCCGTTATGATCAAATATCTTTCAGGAAATTTTGGATTCTTGTAGCATGTGGGTAGACTTAGAATAAATTCCTTCGAATTTACCCAATTTCTGATCATTTTGCTTCTTTGCCACATTGTGCTCCTTTGACTTTGAACATCGTGCTCCTTTGACTTGAAAATTGTGCTTTTCTGATTTGGTCACATTGTGACCCTTTGGACACATCGTGCTTGTTCACATTGTGCTCCTTAGCACACATCGTGCTCTTTTGGTAGCTTTGTGCTCCTTCAGTAGCATTGTGCTCTTTTTAATACATTGTGCTCTTTTGGTAGAATTGTGCTTGTCCGAAAACTTGACTTGTAAAAATAAGTCCTTAGGGGGAATTGATCTCGGGTGTGATCATTTTGAATAAAAACTTCTACCATTTCACTGTTAGGCTCATCCAATTATTCTTTGCAATGCCATTTCTTTATGTTTCTTTCTCGGATGAATACTCGTAGGACCAAAATTAATTTCTCAAATTAATTTTGTTCTTCCTATGGTAGATTCCTTTTGACTCGATATTCTAATTTATGATGCTTGTACTAAAAGACCTAAAAACTAAGGGGATCTAAAGTACATTTGGCTCATCAAAACTTACAAAAATATTCCTATCAATTTTCCCCCTTTTTGATGAAGCCAAAACCTATACTTAGTCATTTGGCTTGTCTTTTAAAAACAATTATTTTTCAAAAGATTTTATTAACTTAGACATAGCCAAGACGAGTTTAACATTTGATTTTGACTCTAAGAAAGGTATTTTTAGCAACTAAAATTCCTATTCGCATTTTTGGACTTTAATAATAATGAATTTTTGCATTTTTTCAATTTATGCGATTTGATACAAACTAAGCTAAAAATGTTACCTTTCAAGACAAATAAAATAAATAACAAGGAAAACTAGTAGCATCATAAATAGATAATTCGAATCATTCCAAATTGTTCATGGGTTCATGTTTCTCGTGGACCATACAAAAACAAATGTGACAATCATACAAATCATCTAATGACTTTGTTTCTCCTCTCTTTAAGCACATGATTTATATGATTTTGAACATCAATGAAATTGTCACTAATGGCATAATTGTTGCATACCTGCCCAACTGAATAATAGTTGAATGCTTCGATGATGTTGTTCCCGGGTAGTATACCTTCTTCATACATATGATGCATTCTTCTAGGCTTCTTCTATTTTGTAGCTCGGCATCATTGACCTTGATATAGTCCTTTAGAACCATGATCATCAAAGCTCTAGCATAGCTTTGGATTCTTCTGAAATTCTCGTTTGAAACCCATAAATTTTGATCACTTGGACCACTCTTCTTCATTCCCTTTGGTAGATCATTCAAAGTCACCAACTTTGGCATTTCAACTCTACCATCTCTTGGTGTGGATTCCAAATAGAGAGCTGCACGGTTATACCAATTAATTTGCTCAATATTTCCTCCTGCACAAACAATGTCACGAAAAGAACGGTTAGTGGTATTTGCGCTGCTTGATCCTCCTGGACTGCCAGCCTCACCACCACCGAACCAATATTCCAATCCTCCTCTTCTAGCAACATTTCTGCCAGCAGATCTGCCTCCTCCACCTCTACTACTGCTTGTACCAACATTCCGGGTGGCCATGGCAGTCATCATCATCTCAAGCATGCCTTCCAAATGACTGAATCTCTCTTCCCCCTTTTTGGTGTAATCAAGGAGTGTATGAACCGATTCACGAAGAGATGAAATAGATTCGGAAATGTTTTCATATGATCCCCGAAGGCAGCCCACTTTGGTGTTGACGGAGATGAGATCCGTGTGGACATCCCTAATCTGCTTCTCATGTTGATGAACAACATTGAGAATTCCTTGGCTTTGATTCACGGCAACTGCTTCATTTGCCTTTCTAGAATTCTTGAGGATTTGAGAGAGTTGGATGTAGAACTCATTGAGTTGCCCTTTGACATTTGCATTCAATCCTCCAACTTGTCTCTCAAGTGCTTGGTGGGTGTCGATCAAATGTAGTTGACTCCTCCGATTTTCATCAAAAGATGTTTCAAATTTTCCACCTTGAGTATTGACAACATGATCCACATGAGTGTAGATGCCTTGAAACATGCTTTCCATTCGGTCAACAAGGCTTAGTACTACTTTCTCCAGATTTTCCAATTTTTCCTTTGAGGTTGTGCCATCAATGTCTTGCTCTTCTCGGGTTGTGGGAACACACCTTGCTCCTTTTTGAGCAGAATTGACTTCAAGCATGTGAGATTGTGCTTGATTTTCCACTTGATATCCTTCTCTTTCCGGTGTGTGTAACACGTGCGTGTCACCTTGTGCACTTTCTGAATGAATGGATTGAATTTCCTCCGTGTGTTGGCTTACTTGCATGGAATTTTGATCTTGACTTATTTCAGTGAAATTCAAAACACTCACATCATATAAGCCACTGTCCATTAAATGTGCACCACATGTGACATTTACTTCTTCTACATTCCTTGTGACAAATTCATCAATGTCAACTAAGAAATCGTCTTCCGTAGGCATATCTCCTTGGACTGTGACATCAACAGTAGCTTCGGCCAACTTAGCTTTCAATTTATTCACAAATATTCCATTCACCGTAGACATCAAAGTTGCATGGCCAACATCAAAATTACCAATCCAATTCAAGGAAAATAATTCTTCTTCTTGCATACTCGGTCCTTTTGTCATCAAATCTTGATAAGAACCAAGTCTCCATTTTCTCCAATTTAAGACTCTTCGGTATTCATTCACTAATACCAAATCAAGTCCATCAACTTGATAAATTTCCTCATTCATTATTGACTCTATTTCGGCAATTTGGGAAAAAGGATTCAATAAACTTTGGCTTGTGTTTGGATTTTGGCTTGTGTTTGGATTTTGGCTTGAGGTAGGGTTTTCATGGGATTGAGTTGAGGGTTGAGAAGATAAACCAAGAATTTTTACAATTGGCCTTTTCCTAGCAGGAATGCCTCTCGGTTTCCTTTTTCTCTTGGAGGTCAAATCAGTTGATACTTCATGATCCTTAAACAAAATTCGGTTACTTCCAAAAGGCTTTCTTGATCTCATTGGTAAACCTTTCATTTTTATAATTTCACCAATAAGCAAACCGAACCCTAGGATGCGGTTGAACTTCCCATTCCTAATTTTCGCACCTTTCACAAAATGTGCAATCCGGCTCAAGATAAGTTTACTCCAGTCACCCCTAGCTCCATTCATCACAGCATGCAAATATCCAATTCTCACGGGTGATATATCCTCCCTACTATTCAGTTTGCACAATACACATTTATAGAGAATTCTAACTAGCATCTCATACTCAAGCTTCAAATCAGATTTTTGACCGGAAAGATTTGGTTCGAGAGAAGCATTCTCATTCCGAATTTCTGTCCAAGTTTCCGTGTGATCATATGTGTGAACATCTAAGTCCAACAGTGGTTGTTCTGGACTAGATATAGGCAGTCCAAAGGTTGTGTGCAACTCTTGTTCATCAATGGTGATGAGAGTTCCATTCAAGGTGGACTCAATGGTCCATCCAACAACCTTGGCATTCACATAAAAATCTGCTACATCTTCATCATAAAATCCTGAGTATGGATAAGAATATAACCTCATGAGATTACTTTGTTGAAGTGCATGGATGATTCTTTGTGCAAGATGTGAGTTCTCGGCTTCTTTGAGAAATCCTTGAGGGTCAAAACTTCCTCCGGCCTTGATTCCAACTGCTAGCTTCATGAGGTTGAGTTGTGTAGAGTGTTCTTCATTCGGTTGAGAGCTTGAATCTCCAATGGTAGCCATAATGTGCTTGGTATTTTTAGAGATTGAGGGATTGAAGATTTTGAAAGAGATGAAGATTGAGTGTTTCGACTATGGAAGATGAAAGGATTTTGAGAGTTTTGAGTGTAATAGTGGCTCTTCCAACCGGTTGGGTGGAAGAAAGGTGTCTTTACACAAATATCCTCACAATTAAATGTTGAATTTAAATAAGTGAGGGGTATTTTTGATATTCCAATAGCTTCCAACCTTTGACCTAACTGATAGTTAGTTTAGGTTATATATTCTCCATCCAATTTGTCTGCTGATGTGGCGCCAAAAATTTAGATACTCGGACTGATTTTACCTGAAATAAAATTCATGGAGCACTAAATCTGTTCCGAAAATAATATGTATTTATCTACACGTTTTATGTAGATGGAAGAAAGAGAAATCTATTCTTTCTAGACTATTTATTATGCACAACTACCATAAAAATGTGTTCTTATTTAAGTCAACTTATCATCATACCATCTTGTCACTCTTAAATGGTAAGATTGTGTAGATATAAATGATTTTTATTTGTGTATATATGTATGTCGATACACGGTTGAAATAGAGATACATGCAATTGAGATAGGTAGACTTTAAATGTAAAGATGTGACAACTTTTGCATGTGTGACACATAGGAACGAAATAAAATTAGATAAAGTATCAAAATTTCAGATGAAAATTGAGCTTATAATTTAAATAGAGTTTAGAGACTTAGCTCAATTCAATCATGCCCATCTCGTGTTTTAATATCGAAAATCTTGATTCACACAGAGGCTTTGTGAGAATATCAGCTAATTGATTCTCGGTCGGGATGTATTCGATTGATAATTCCTTCTTTTCAACATGATCCCTGATAAAATGATGTCTCACATCAATGTGTTTTGTTCTTGAATGTAACACGGGATTGTGAGTTATAGCTATGGCATTTGTATTGTCACACATTATGTTGACATTTTCACAATTCACGTCATAATCCTTCAGCTGTTGTTTCATCCAAAGAATTTGCGCGCAACAACTCCCAGCAGCTATATATTCAGCTTCGGCTGTACTCGTGGCTATAGAGTTTTGCTTTTTGCTAAACCATGATACCAATCTTCCCCCTAAGAACTGGCATGTCCCTGAGGTACTTTTTCGATCGATTTTACATCCTGCAAAATCTGCATCTGAGAAACCAGTTAGTGTAAAATTACCTTCTTTGGGATACCATAATCCCACATTGACCGTTCCTTTTAGGTATCGGATGATTTTCTTGGTAGCAAGAAAATGACTTTCTTTTGGCTTTGACTGGAACCTGGCACATACTCCCACTGAATAAGATATATCTGGTCGGCTTGCAGTGAGGTATAGTAATGATCCAATCATTCCTCGATATTTTGTTTCGTCAACGTCCTTGCCTTCAACATCTTTATCCAATCTTAAAGATGTGCTCATCGGGATCTTGATTGAGGATTTTCCATCTTGACCGAATTTCTTTACAAGATCTTTCGTGTATTTGGCCTGATTGATGAATATTCCTTCATTGAGTTGCTTTACTTGTAAACCAAGAAAGTAGTTCAACTCTCCCATCATGCTCATCTCGAACTTATTCTGCATTAGCTTGGAAAATTTCTCACATAAAGTTTTATTAGTACTACCAAATATAATATCATCGACATAGATTTGTACCAATAAAATGTGATCATTTTCTTGAATTCTAAACAAGGTTTTATCAACAAGGCCTTTTGTAAAACCATAGTTAATTAGGAACATTGATAGAGTGTCATACCAAGCTCTCGGTGCTTGTTTTAACCCATATAACGCCTTCTTTAATCTGTAGACCTTATTAATATCACCTTTTACCTCGAAACCGGGAGGTTGCTCAACGTAGACTTCTTCTTCAAGTAAGCCGTTCAAAAATGCACTTTTCACGTCCATTTCATAGACAGTGAAATTCTTGTACGCGGCATATGCTAGAAATATTCTGATGGCTTCCAGTCTTGCAACGGGTGCAAACGTTTCATCGAAATCTATGCATTCTTCTTGTGAATATCCTTTTGTCACTAAGCGTGCTTTATTTCGTATGACAATTCCATCCTCATTTGCTTTATTCCGAAAGACCCATTTTGTTCCAATTACATTGTAATTTTCAGGTCTTGGAACTAATTCCCATACGTCAATTCTTTTAAATTGATCGAGCTCTTCTTGCATTGCATTAATCCAATCTGGATCACTTAGAGCTTCTTCAATGCTTGTGGGCTCCACCTGAGAAAGAAAACAAGAAAATAAAGTATGTATATTTGAGGACCTTGTTTTTACTCCTTCTCGTGGATCTCCAATCACTAGCTCTGGAGGGTGATTTTTGAGCCATCTCAAGTCAGGTTGTAGGTTGCATGGGCTTTCCACGTTTCCTTGTTCAGTCGGTAAGTTGGAGGTAGACACATTTTGCTCATCAGATTGTTCTCCAACTTGCATTTCAACTTGAGAATTTTGATTTTCCACGTGTGAATCTCCATTGACTTCCACGTGTCCTTCACTATTGCAATCAATGTCCAATTGCTCCATACCCTGTACAGTTTGATCTCTAAAAGATATGTCAGTATCATTAAATGATTTTTCAACTTGACAACTTTCCTGATCATTTTTGTTGCTCTGGGTTTTCTTCTTATGAGCTTCACCAAATGTAACATGAATTGATTCCTCTACCACCATTGATTTCTTGTTCAATACTCTGAATGCTTTGCTGGTAGATGAATATCCTAAAAATATTCGTTCATCTGCACGCTCATGATGAGCATATTTTATACCTTGGTTTAAATAAGTTTTACTGGTTAATTTTATTATTTATATTTTATATTTCATTATTATTAGTATATTTTGTTATATTAGGATTAGATAATTTAGTTAATTAAATTTAAGTATAGTTAAACTTATATTAGTTATTATATTAATAAGTTGAGTGGGCCCATTAGATAATTAATTAGATAGGTAATTAAATAGGTAGTTCCAATTTGTCTCTGGCAGTACGTATATTACTACTTTATCTTTGGTTTTGTTTACGCAGGTTGCAGCAGCGGAACGTACGGAGGGAATGCAGAAGGGGCTTCGGAACTGCGACGCTTATTTCGGTTTACTCGCGGATGAATTTTAAACAAGATTTTTGAAGATGAAAGCTGGTAGAGAAAGATGCGGTAAGAGCATAAATTTTAGGGAAGATTGTTGATTTGGAACCCTATAAAAGGAGAGCTATTCTGATGTATTTTGGGGCAGATTGTTCCTTTTAAATTCTTAATATTTTAGAATAGTTTTCTCTATGTCTAGCTAGATTCTCTTTAATCTGATTCAAGGGATTTGAAGTTTCAGTTGTAAATTTAGGGAGGTTCTATTTCAATAAATTTATTGGACTCATGTACTTCCTGCTCTTTTAGAGTTAATTTTACAGGAAGACTGATAGTAAATTAAATTGACAACTTACTTTATTATTGTTTTCCTATTGCTATCTTATGAGTTTATGATCCGTAATTGTCATAGATGATTAGACTGAGTAGTTTGTATTAATTATTTTGCTTTAATTAGCATATAAAGGCTAGGAAGACTAAGTTGCATATTGTAGCTATCTCAATATGTAATTTAGGCTTAGTTATTTTCCATTAAAGTGTAATGACGTTATTGGCTGAATATGGAACGCTATCGTTCCCAGTTCATTCAATAATAGTAGTTGGTTATAGTAGTTGGTTCGAATGCTTGGTTTGAATCAGTTAATTCAGGGAGATCAAAGGCTAGCTATGGCTATCCTAATTAGTCTTTGGCTAAGTACTTGAATCTAACTTTAATTTTTAAGAGCCGATGATTTGAGTCACATCTTTAAAATTCATTTTCCCTTGAATCAGAATTCAACATCTCTGAACTCGTTATTAATTATTGTTTATTTTATTTATTTTATTTATTCTTCTCAAATCCCCCAATTTTCCCTACTTTGAGTCATTTTATTTAAATTAAAGAAACGAACTCATTAGTTCTCTTGGGATTCGACCTGGTCTTGCCACTACTACAAATTAGTGGGTTGAGCCAGTATTGAATTTGTAGGGCTTCGACAACCCTGCCAAATTTTGGCGCCGTTGCCGGGGAACTAACATCGTTTCTTGAATTTTTTTTCTTTGTGATTGTTTCTATTGTCCTTAGTGTTGCATGACTCATTCCTCTCATTCGGGATAATTACAATATATCCCTGAGATTGAGAAAGTCGCAAGGCAACTAAGGAAAGAAACAAAGCAAAGAAATAGCTCCTCGAGTTCTGAAGAGGTAAATTCAACCTATGATCCAGTAAACGAGGAGGTTGTAAGTAAAATGGCTGAACCAAATAATAGAACACTTAGGGAGTTAGCTGCACCGGATCTAAACCAACAACCTCTATGCATAACAATACCAAATCTTGAGGTTGATTTTGCTTTAAAATCTGGTTTGATTCTTTTACTCCCTATTTTTCGAGGTTTGGCTGGTGAAGACCCACATAAACACTTGAAAGAGTTTCAAGTAGTTTGTGCAGGTATGAAACCACGTGGGGTGACTGATGAGCATATAAGTCTTAGAGCATTTCCATTTTCATTAAAAGATAAAGCAAAAGATTGGCTCTATAATCTTCCCCCCGATTCAGTTAACACGTGGAATGATGTGAAAAAACTATTTCTAGAAAAATTCTTCCCTGCATCTAGGGCAACTAATATTAGGAAGGAAATATATGGGATAAGACAATGTACAGGTGAAACATTGTACGAGTATTGGGAAAGATTCAAGGAGTTGTGTTCTAGCTGTCCACACCATCAAATCTCAGACCAACACTTGATACAATACTTTTATGAAGGGCTGTTACCTACAGATAGAAGTATGGTAGATGCAGCTAGTGGTGGTTCTTTGGCTGACAAGACACCCACGGATGCTAGACAATTAATATCAACCATGGCCGAAAATTCTCCACAATATGGGACACGTGCGGATGGATCTATTCGTAGAGTTAACGAGGTAAGTACTTCTCAACTTGAAAATATAATTTCAGATTTGACTACTCTTGTGCGTCAAATGGCTGTAGGACAAATGCAATCTACGGGAGCATGTGGAATATGTTTATTTGTCAAGCATCCCACAGACATGTGCCCAACATTGCAAAATCCAAATCAAGAGTTGAATGCAATAGGGGGATTTCCTGGTCAACCCAACCGAAAATATGATCCCTTTTCAAACCAGTATAATCCCGGATGGAGAGATCATCCAAACTTGAGCTATGGGAATCAAGGAGCGCAACCAAGGTTTCAAAATCAGAATTTTAGACAATTCCAAACACCTCAGCAATCCTAACCTCAAGCTTCAAATTCAGGTATGTCTTTAGATGAAATTGTTAAAGCACTTGCTAATAACACTCAACAGTTTCAACGAGAAACAAGAGCAAGTATTCAACAATTGGGCAATCAAATTTCTCAATTAGCCACATCTGTTAGCAAGTTGGAAGCCCAAGCTTCGGGGAAACTACCATCACAAACGGAGGTAAACCCTAAAGAAAATGTAAATGCAATCACATTGAGGAGTGGTAAGCAACTTCAGCCTGAATCTCCATTATCAGTGGAAGAGGAAAAAGAAGGAAAATCAAAGGAGGAAAGTGAGTCTACGGCTAATGAAAAATCCAAGGTAAGTTCTGAATCTTCTTTTGGTCAATATGATTCATCTCTACCCCCTTTTCCTTCAAGGTTAGCAAAATCAAAAGAAGAAGAACATGAAAATCAGATTTTGGAAACCTTTAGAAAGGTAGAAATCAACATCCCCTTACTAGAAGCCATAAAGCAAATTCCTAAGTATGCAAAGTTTCTAAAGGAACTTTGTACCAATAAGAGGAAGTTGAAGAGTAAGGAGACCATCATATTGGGTAAAAATGTTTCAGCCATGATAAGTAATGATCTACCTAAAAAGTGCAAGGATCCAGGTATGTTCACCCTACCCTGTATAATTGGTAATAAAGAGATTAAACGTGCCATGTTAGATTTAGGTGCATCAATAAATGTCATGCCATTTTCCATTTATCAAGATTTAAATATAAATTCTTTGCAAGGAACTAGAATAATTGTTCAATTAGCCGATCGTTCTTGTGTGCATCCAGTTGGAGTCGTAGAGGATGTTTTAGTGCAAGTTAATGGACTGGTTTTTCCTGTTGATTTTTATGTTTTGAAAATGAATGATGATGCAATAGATCAATCAACTCCAATTCTGTTAGGTAGACCATTTATGAAAACTGCTAAAACAAAGATAGATGTTGATAAGGGTATTCTTTCTGTTGAGTTTAATGGAGAAATTGCTAAATTTAATATTTCTGATGCAATGAAGTATCCTACTGAGTATCATTCTCTTTATAATGTGGATGTAATTGATTCAATAGTGCAAGATGTTTTTGAAGATAGTTTTGCTGAAAATTTGTTTGATTTAGAAGCTGAATTTGATTTAGATGAGTTTGTTGATTCTTCTTGTGAAGTTTTATCAGCTGTAATATCTGGTTTAAATTCTGCAAATGCTGATTTTTCTTTAACTCATGAAAAAATGTTGCCATCTGTGTTGCGGGCTCCAACTTTAGAGTTGAAAACTATGCCTGATCACCTCAAGTATGTATACTTAGGTGAGGGAGAGACATTACCCGTCATTATCTCAAATAAGTTGTTACAGGAACAAGAAGATAAGTTGGTTTCACTGTTGAAAGAACACAAAACTGCAATGGGTTGGACTTTAGCTGATATAAAAGGTATAAGTCCAGCTGTTTGTATGCATAGAATCCATTTAGAAGAAGATGCCAGACCAGTAAGGGAGCCACAGAGAAGACTCAACCCAACATTGAAGGATGTGGTATTTAAAGAAATTCTTAAACTTTTGGATGCAGGTATAATTTACCCGATTTCTGATAGTGAATGGGTAAGTCCAGTGCATGTAGTTCCAAAGAAAACTGGTATAACTGTGGTAAGAAATCAGAAGAATGAATTGGTACCCATGAGAGTACAAAATGGTTGGAGAATGTGCATAGATTTTAGAAAACTGAACTTAGCTACAAGAAAGGATCATTTTCCTTTACCTTTTGTTGATCAAATGTTAGAAAGGTTAGCTGGAAAATCTTGTTTTTGCTTTTTGGATGGATTTTCAGGTTACTATCAGATAGCCATTGCTCAAGAAGACCAAGAAAAAACTACTTTTACTTGCCCATTTGGAACATTTGCATTCAGGAGGATGCCGTTTGGCTTGTGTAATGCACCAAGAACATTCCAAAGATGCATGATGAGTATTTTTTCTGAATTTATTGAGAGTTGCATAGAAGTGTTTATGGATGACTTTACTGTTTATGGTGATTCCTTTGAAGTGTGTTTAAATAATTTGTCTAAAGTTTTAAAAAGATGTATTGATGCGAATTTAGTTCTGAATTATGAAAAATGTCATTTTATGGTTAGTCAAGGAATTGTGTTAGGGCATGTAATTTTAGCTAAGGGGATAGAAGTTGATAAAGCTTAAGTAGATTTGATTGTGAACTTACCCTACCCTACTAATGTTAGGGAAGTTCGTTCTTTTCTTGGACATGCAGGATTTTATCGCAGGTTTATTAAGGATTTCTCAAGGATTGCTGTCCCCTTGTGTAAACTATTGCAAAAGGATGTTACTTTTGAGTTCGGAAAGGAATGTCAAGAAGCTTTTGACAAGCTTAAGGCACTGCTGACAAGTGCTCCTGTTATTCAACCTCCAAACTGGGAACTCCCCTTTGAGATTATGTGCGATGCCAGCAACTATGCAGTTGGAGCTGTTTTGGGCCAAAGAGTTGGGAAGCAAAGTCATGTCATATACTATGCTTCAAGAACATTGAATGCTGCACGATGCAGTTACTCCAAAATTGAAAAAAGAACTTTTAGCTGTTATTTTTGCTTTAGATAAATTTAGATCTTATTTGCTTGGTTCTAAAGTCATAGTTTTTTCTAACCATGCGGCATTGAAGTATCTTTTGGGAAAAAAAGAATCTAAGCCCAGGCTGATAAGATGGGTTCTAGTACTTCAGGAGTTTGATTTGACAATAAAGGATCGAAAGGGAACTGAAAATCCGGTAGCGGATCATCTAAGTAGATTGGTAAGAGATGAGGATATACTTCCTATTTCTGAAAATTTTCCTGATGAGCAATTGTTCCAGTTGTCAGGTATGGTTCCTTGGTATGCTGATCTTGTTAATTACTTAGTGACGGGAGTTTTACCTGGTTACATTAGTAAGTCTAGGAAAGAAAAAATAAGAAGTGAAGCTAAATATTATGTTTGGGATGAACCATATCTGTGGAAGTTTTGTGCTGACCAAGTAATAAGACGATGTGTGCCTGAAAATGAACAACAGTCAGTTTTAGCTTTTTGTCATAATTATGCATGTGGTGGTCATTTTAGTCCTAAACGAACTGCGAGAAAAGTGTTGGATAGTGGTTTGTATTGGGAAAATTTGTTTAAAGATGCATACTTGTGCTGTAAAACTTGTGAAAAATGTCAGAAAACTGGTTCATTATTTCGTAGGAATGAAATGCCTCAAATTCCTATTTTGATTATGGAGATATTTGATGTGTGGGGCATTGATTTCATGGGACCTTTTCCATCATCTTGTGGCTTTCAATATATTCTATTAGCGGTTGATTATGTGTCAAAATGGGTGGAAGCAAAAGCCACCAAAACTGATGATTCTTCCGTAGTTGCAGGCTTTATGAAATCTAACATCTTTAACAGATTTGGAATTCCGCGTGCTGTTATAAGTGATCAAGGGAGTCATTTTTGCAATAAAGTAATTGAAGCATTGTTCAAGAAGTATGGAGTGCATCACAGAACAGCTACAACGTACCATCCCCAAACCAATGGGCAAGCTGAAGTGTCCAATAGAGAGGTAAAATCCATTTTTGAAAAGACTGTGAACACAGGTAGAAAAGATTGGAGCTTACGCTTAGATGATGCGCTATGGGCTTATCGGACAGCTTACAAAACTCCGATTGGGATGTCCCCTTATCGGTTGGTTTTTGGAAAAGCTTGTCATTTGCCAGTAGAGATTGCACATAAAGCCTATTGGGCCGTACAACCTTGTAATATGGGAATGAAGAAAGCTGGTGAAGAAAGGAAATTGCAGTTACAGGAATTGGAAGAGTTGAGGTTAGATGCTTATGAAAATTCTAGAATATACAAGGAGAAAACCAAGATGTTCCATGACAACATGATTTTGAGAAAGAATTTTGAGGTAGGCCAAAAGGTTTTGTTATATAATTCTCGTTTGAAGCTTATGCCTGGTAAGTTACGTACTCGTTGGATTGGACCTTTTGTTGTTTCTAACATTTTTCCTTATGGTGCAGTAGAGATTAAAAACATTGATACAGGAAAACTTTTTAAGGTTAATGGTCACAGGTTGAAACCATTTCATGAGGGAATGGTAGTTTTGAGTTTGGAAGATGTTGATTTAGCCCTCCTGGAGTACTTTAATTGATAAAAACACATTTGAGGTTACATCGGGCATAACGACGTTAAACGAATGCGCTCTTGGGAGGCAACCCAATTCAATAATCTGTCTTTTTCTTTATTTGTTTACTTATTTTTATTTTTCAAATAAGTAATCTTAGAATATGCTCAAATTCTTTGTGAATATGTGAAGTTTTTATGTGTGCATACATTGAGGTCAATGCATGAATTAAGTGTGGGGGAGAGTGTTGCACACTGATTGTGGGTAAACAATGGTAGTATATGACTTGATGACTTGTTTTGATTACTTTCTTGTTATTTAGGGATATGTCTTAAGTTAGGGTATATTTTTGGTTTAGAGTTTTAACACATGAGAGAAGCAAGCATGATTTTATTTTTCTTTTATACAAAAAAAATTATATTTTAAAAATTCTTGTTAGTTTTATTGAATGAAAATGAGCAAGACTTGATGCAATTTGACCCTTTTTGGTGAGCTTTTGAGCCTAAAGAGCAACACTTTGCTCAATTTTCTTTGTTGTGTGATATCAAGCATGGCTTGTTTATGTTAGAACTTGCTCTTAAATGCATTTTAAGACCACATTCAAGTGGGTTAGAACATGAAGATGAAAAGGGCACTTAGGTTGAGTCACTTTTAGCCAAAAAGCTTACTTTACATTTTAACTCTTAGTGAGCCACTTTGAGCTTTTAGCCTTTCTTTTCTTTTAATTACCACATTACAAGCCATTTTTCCCTTTCTTTGTTAATTTCCCTCAATAAATTTTGAACCCTTGAATTGAAGGAATCATATTGGTCTATCTACACAAAGTTTTGCTTGTTCTTATGGGCAATAAATTGTTTACTGTGGGTTCAGGATGCAATTGGAAACTGAAATTATAGTTCTTGTTATTGGGAGTTGAATTAATTTATCCAAGTGATGATTCTTTTTATGTGAAGTAGTGTTCCTTCTTTGAGAAATAAAGTTGGGAAGTTTGCAAAAGGGAAAGAATGAGGAGGATTGAAAAAAGTGTTAAGGAGAAAAAAAAAACAAAAAAAAAGAAGAAGAGAAAAGAAGAGTTTGAATAAAGTTGTATACTAGAGGCAGCAAAATGGTTTGAATGATGAAAGAAGTAAAAAAAACATGAAAATGAATTGGGAAGGCAACGGAGGAACGAAGGTTTGTTCAGAGCTTTGAAATTTGCTTAGGGTGAAATTTTGTGTTAAAGGCTTATGTGATTCCTTCAACTTGATAAGCCTAAAAATTCCTTTTACCATATCCCTTGTCCCTAGCCAAGTTACAACCTTCAATAAAGACCCTTTGATTCATGGTTTAACTCATGTTTGTCAGTGGTGGAGATTTGATTTACTTGCAAGCTTATGAGATTACTTGCTATGTTTTGATTGGAGAGTTTGATACACTAAACCCTAAACACTATGAGTGCAATGAGTGAATTTTGAATCCTTGAGAGGGTGTTAAGTCTTGTTCATTGACTTTTGATAAAACTAGTGAGTTATTTTATTTATCTATTTATCTATTTATTTTTCAAGTGTTATCAATAAACCATGCTTGTTATCTTGAGTGTGTTTCAACTTCTAGCCTTTAAATATATAATAATTTTTGAGATATTTCTAGGTGGCTTTGAAAGGAGTCGGAGAAGTTTATGTTAGAAAGATGAGAATATGCTTGAGGGCAAGCATAGTTTTAGTGTGGGGAAATTTTGATGAGCATATTTTATACCTTGGTTTAAATAAGTTTTATTGGTTAATTTTATTATTTATATTTTATATTTCATTATTATTAGTATATTTTGTTATATTAGGATTAGATAATTTAGTTAATTAAATTTAAGTATAATTAAACTTATATTAGTTATTATATTAATAAGTTGAGTGGGCCATTAGATAATTAATTAGATAGGTAATTAACTAGGTAGTTCCAATTTGTCTCTGGCAGTACGTATATTACTACTTTATCTTTGATTTTGTTTACGCAGGTTGCAGCAGCGGAACGTACGGAAGGAACGCAAAAGGGGCTTCGGAACGGCGACGCTTATTTCGGTTTACTCGCGGATGAATTTTAAACAAGATTTTTGAAGATGAAAGCTGGTAGAGAAAGATGCGGTAAGAGCATAAATTTTAGGGAAGATTGTTGATTTGGAACCCTATAAAAGGAGAGCTATTCTGATGTATTTCGGGGCAGATTGTTCCTTTTAAATTCTTAATATTTTAGAATAGTTTTCTCTATGTCTAGCTAGATTCTCTTTAATCTGATTCAAGGGATTTGAAGTTTCAGTTGTGAATTTAGGGAGGTTCTGTTTCAATTAATTTATTGGATTCATGTACTTCCTGCTCTTTCAGAGTTAATTTTACAGGAAGACTGATAGTAAATTAAATTGACAACTTACTTTATTATTGTTTTCCTATTGCTATCTTATGAGTTTATGATCCGTAATTGTCATAGATGATTAGACTGAGTAGTTTGTATTAATTATTTTGCTTTTAATTAGCATATAAAGGCTAGGAAGACTAAGTTGCATATTGTAGCTATCTCAATATGTAATTTAGGTTTAGTTATTTTCCATTAAAGTGTAATGACGTTATTGGCTGAATATGGAACGCTATCGTTCCCAGTTCATTCAATAATAGTAGTTGGTTCGAATGCTTGGTTTGAATCAGTTAATTCAGGGAGATCAAAGGCTAGTTATGGCTATCCTAATTAGTCTTTGACTAAGTACTTGAATCTAACTTTAATTTTTAAGAGCCGATGATTTGAGTCACATCTTTAAAATTCATTTTCCCTTGAATCAAAATTCAACATCTCTGAACTCGTTATTAATTATTGTTTATTTTATTTATTTTATTTATTGTTCTCAAATCCCCCAAATTTCCCTACTTTGAGTCATTTTATTTAAATTAAAGAAACGAACTCATTAGTTCTCTTGGGATTCGACCTGGTCTTGCCACTACTACAAATTAGTGGGTTGAGCCGGTATTGAATTTGTAGGGCTTCGACAACCCTGCCAGCTCATCAAAAGTCTTTAGATATGTTTTACCATTATTAAGAATAAAACATTTGATGCCAAAAGTATGAAAATAATTAAGTTTAGGCTTTCTCCCTTTCCATAATTCGTATGGAGTCTTATTGTAAGACTTGTGTATCAAGCTTCGATTTTGCGTATAGCAAGCGGTGTTGATTGCTTCAGCCCAATATCTTTTAGGTAGCTCGGCTGAAGTAATCATCACTTGTGCGGCTTCTTTTAGCATTCTATTTCTTCTTTCGGCTACACCATTTTGTTGCGGTGTACGTGCGGCAGATAATTGATGTAGAATTCCTTGAGAATTGCAGTAGGCTTTAATTACTTGATTCACGAACTCTGTTCCTCGATCAGTTCGGATTTTTGCAATTTTCAAGTCTTTCTCGTTTTGTAGCAGCTTGAGTAGTTCTGGTAGCTTTTGCTCGACTTCGTTTTTCTTTTTGAGAAATATCGTCCATGTGTACCTGGAAAAATCATCAACAACAACTAGTGTATATTTCTTACCACTTAGACTTGCAGGGTCTACTGGACCGAATAGATCCATGTGTAGTAGACTCAGCGGTGTTGTTGTAGATTCTTGGGCTTTGGATTTGAAAGATGACTTGATTTGCTTTCCTCTTTGGCAAGCATCACATATTTGATCTTTCTTGTAGACAATATCGGGTAGACCTTCAACGAGTTTGTTTCTTGCTAGCTTGTTGATAGTCTTGAAGTTTAAATGATTCAACTTCTTGTGCCATTCCCAACTTGTTGCGTGTGAGTTGTTTGCTAGTAGACACACTGATTCTTTTGTTGTCTTCCAATCCACAACATACATATTTTTCTTCCTTATTCCTTCGAGCACAACTTCTCCCGAGGAATTATTCTTCACTTGGCACTTGTCTTTGAAGAACTCAACTAGATATCCTTTGTCACAAAATTGACTTGTACTTAACAAGTTGAATTTTAGACCTTCAACAAAGGATACATCTTCAATTTCCAGACCATTTCGAAAAATTGTACAAATTCCTTTTGTTACGCCGTATCGTTCATTTCCACCGAATACGACTTTTGGTCCTTCGATATTTTTAAGATTCACAAGACTAGATTTATTTCCAGTCATGTGTCTAGAACATCCACTATCGAAGTACCAAACTTCCTGCAAACAAATTAAACATTTTTAGGTACCCAACTTGATTTGGGTCCTTGAGTGTTAGTCATTTTTGGTACCCAAATCCACATTGTACTCACTGATCTAAGCTTAGGTGATTGGTAACCATTAAACACATTATAATCATAATTAATTTTTTAAAACAATTTTTGTGCCGGTTTTTGAAAATTGACTCGATTTTTTGGCACTTGGGGGGTAGATTGTTTGGGCCTAGGATAGGCATTAAATCTGGACTTAGTCCATGGTTTAATATAACCAACCCAACCTTGTTTTGAGGAATAAAATCTCCCTGCCTCAATTCTTGGATTCCTTCCCATTTTTCTATGAGGGCTTTGCGCACTAGACTCATTGGTGTGTTTCCATTTAGGAATAAACTTTTGCCTTTTTGTATACTGTTTAGGTGAAATAATATTTCTTTGGGGCTTCGGCCTAACAGTATTAATTTTGACATTCGTTTGATAACCAATTCCTTGTCTCACTGTGCTTTCTTGACCTTTTACAAATTTTACTACTTGGACTTTATTACTTAAAGCAGTAGTAGAATTGGCCAAGTTCTTGGAGGCTTGAGAACACGATGGATCATAACTGTAACACCCCGTGTTACGACCCCTAAAACCAATTAAATCATTTAATTAATCACCTAAGAAAAAGAATTAAATCACAACAATTAATTAGGGAGGCCCACCATAGTCCATGGGCCCTTATCCCTAAACCCAATCCTTAGTTCCAAAAGGAATAGAATTAGCAAGCCTATAATATTAGTTCCTAATTAGGACTCCTAAATATATAAATAGGGGACTTAAGAGGCACCTAGGACCCCCCACCGGAATAAACGACTCACCACCCCAAAGAGCTCCAAGAATTCCCTTAGAAGAAATCAAGAAAGCAAGAAAGCTTAAAGAAAGACCCTTCATAGCCAAGGAATTAATTAAGGCTAAGAGGTAACCCATGTCTCAACAAAACCTATTTTCATAGTTATGATTTCCCCCGTAGGTTTTCCCCATATTATTGTGTATTGATGATTTGTGATGTTATTATTGATGATTGATGGGATAATTCCATGGGTGATCTTGACATCGGGAGATTCTTGATAACCATGGCGTTCTTAACGATTATGTGGAGTTCTTAATGATTATATGGTGTTATTGATAATTGTATGGCGTGATTGATGCTTATGTGTTATTTGTACCGAATCTTGTAATTAGAAGGCGAACCGTATTCTTGTTGATAAAAAGGTAATTAGAACCCTAGGTTGATGTTCTTGTTGGCGTTCTTGATGCTTATGTGACATTCCTACCGAATCTTGTAATTAGAGGACGAATCGTATTCTTGTTGGATTAAAAATAATTAGAACCCTAGGTTATATCGTGGAATTCATAAGGTATTATTCTTGGTATATTGGGTGGGATTTCGCATGATTGGGTGTTTATTATGTCTAGAAAAGCATGATAGGTTATGTGTCGTTTAATTCTTGATTTTGATCTGTTAAATTGTCTACGTGTGTTATCAATTGCATTTGAAAGTGTCTAAGCATGGTCTCGGGTTCCACGAAGGTTCCCGGGGCGTTTTTGGTGTTAATGAGTCAGTGGGGGGTAGGTGGGGGTAGGGGACCCACCACCTACCCGCGGTCAAAAGGGGGCAGTTCCAGCAGCGGGCAGCCGGCGGGCGGGCAGCTGCCCGCCGGCGACCGGCTGCCCGGAACAGTGTTACCGGCGGGCAGCCGGCGGGTGGCCCCCCACCCACCGGCTACCCGCTGGAAATTCCCACACTTGGGACCCCGACTTCCCCGTTTGATGTTTCCCCGACCCCCGTGGTGTCCCAACGGACTCCGTCTGTCGTGCCTATGCCTAGTTTGATGTTTCGGGTACCGTTCGTAGGTTGTATGAGTCTTATATATTGCATGCTAGTTGAATTGGTATCCCGCTGACTTAGGTGAAAGGAGTATGAACCCCTTAGGACCATTCTTAGTATGTGAAGGATCACGCATAGGTTTTGTTATACGTTTTCTCCCCCTTCCCAATGTGTTAATGTGGGTTGCATGTGCTTGCTATGTGTTATGTGTGCATGTCACCCCGATTTGGTTGAGATCAATCGGGCTATACGGGCAGTCGGGTGGGCTGAGAACCATACCGGCTGTTAACCAGGCTGGTAGAGACCGGTCAGGTATATAAATATTATATAGGACTAAGTTCCACTATACGGGCAGTCGGATGGGCTGAGAACCATACCGGCTGTTAACCAGGCTGGTAAAGACCGGTCAGGTATATAAATATTATATAGGACAAAGGTCCACTATACGGGCAGTTGAATGGGTTGAGAACCATCCCAACTGTTAACCAGGCTGGTAGAGACCGGTCAGGTATATAAATATTATATAGAACTGCGGTTCATTAGTCGGTTGCGATCGACTCCTCCGTAATGTGAGACGGGGCAGGGTGCTGCGGGGCCGTGTCAGAGCTATATGCGCTGACCCTCATGTATGGGCATGCGATTGGTCCTGTGGCGCCAACAAAGTGTGCTATGTGATGAGATATGGATGAGTTGTGTTTATGATTATATTGGGGGATGTGACTATGGGATCTATGCTGGGGATTGCTTATGTTGGGTTATGATTATTAATTGTGCTCAACTTTATCTGTCTTGCCTGTTGTGGATTGTATACGCTTGTTATAACTGTTGCTTGTGTCTAGCCTTATCTGTCGAGTCATTCCCGGTTTTAAAAGCTAGAGTCTCGTAGGATATATCTTCATGCTTTAAAATGGTTTTCGTATATCTATATATATCTCTATATGTATTGTATTTCAACGCGTTGGAGTGGGTTACCAGCATCTCTCGCTGAACAGATATATTTGGCTTTCAGGCACAGACGAGTAGTTCACTGGAGCGCGCTAGAAACTTGGACGTAGCTTAGATAGTTTTTCCCTTTCGGCCTGCGTGCCATGATTTAGTACTAATACTATTTGAGGATATTAGTCAGTTAGCCTGTGCACCTGAGTTCCCTAGCTCAGGTGTGACATAGCACCCCATACTCTTGTACTATGTTTTGGGATTCAACGAGATTTTACCTTTATTTTATAAGTTTTTAATATCCTGAAAATCTGGGGTGTTACAATAACCGAGTCCGGTTTTATCACTTGAGGGTTTTTGCATATTTACCATTTTGTCCATTATTTTGGATGAATGTGTAAATGTTGCTATAACCTCTCTAAGGTTATGTTCTCTCACTTCCTTTGATTTACACTCTTCTTGAAGACAAATAATTTTATCTTTCAAGTCTTTCACTTCAAGTAGAGCATTTTGCAATTTCTCATTTATTTGATCTTTTTCGAGAATCAAAAGACAATTGCGCTCTTTGAGTTGAGAATGAGTATCCATTACGGTTTGACATTCTTCCATTAAGTGAAAGAAGGACTCTCTAGAAAATGAAGAATTGACAGAATCATAAGAGTTAGATGTTACCTCATTTTCTTCATTTCCATTTGCCATAAGACACATGTCCTCGTAGGGTGAGTTGTTGGAGATGCTCATGCAAAACATTGCATTGTCATCCTTTGAGGTGTCACTTTCATCACTTGAAGATTCTTCTGACTCACTTATCTCAAGTGGGTCACTAATAAGTGCTTTTCTTCTCTCCTTTGTGAACCTTTTATCTTTGGGCTTGAATTCTTCCTGTTGAGAGTTAGGAACATTTGTATATTGACTTTTACTTACCTTAGGGTGTGGACAACTTGCTGCAAAGTGTCCAGGCTTTCTACAATTGTAGCATAAATTCGAATCTTCCTCAACAATTTCTTTCTTCGAATTCTTTGTTGCGTTCCACGATTTCCCTTGTGGATTTTTCTTGTAGTTGCTTCTCTTCATGAGTTTCCTAAATTTTTTGACAAAGAGAGCAAATTGATCATTAGGCAATAATTCAACATTTTGTACTGACCTTGAGGTTGATGGTTGCTCGGCTATAAGTGCGTTGTTCTTTTCTTCATGATCTTCCTCTAATCTTGATTTCATCTCAAATTCATAAGCTTTTAGATCACTAAAGAGCTTATCGGTCGATAGGGTTTTTAGATCCCTATGATCTCTCATGGCCGTGACTTTCATGTCCCATGTAGATGGTAGACCACGTAGAATTTTGAGTGAGATTTCTTTTTGATTAATATCTTTTCCAAGATCATTAATCTCTCCTAAGATTTTGGCAAATCTTGTTTCAATGTCGATGATATTTTCGCCGTTTAGCATTTTGAAATCCTCGAATTTCTTTAATGCTATAGTGAGCTTATTATCCTTTTCTTGCTCATCTCCTTCACCAATTGAATGAGCGTTTCCCAAACTTCCTTTGCGGATTGACACTTTCGAACTTTTGGAAATATCGTGTCATCGATAGATTTAAACAAAATATCCTTGGCAATATTGTCCAAGTTATTTCTTGTTCTATCTTCACGAAACCATTCCGCTTTCGGTTTTGGAATGTATTGTGGAGTGTCACTTGTTTGTACGGATGAGGTGTTGACTTGCAAAATCTCAATAGGACCACTTGTAACCACTTCCCACATTTCATCATGTAATGCAGATAAATGTACCTGCATGCGAATTTTCCAATCATCAAATTTCTCTAAGGAAAATAATAAGTTTTGGGCAAGAGCCATATCTCTTTACATCATCTTGATTTTTCGAGATCTGTCTAGCAGTCAAGATTGACTCAAATAGACAACTGCTCTGAAACCAATTGTTGGTCCCGATAGGGTGGTGAAAGTCTAGAGGGGGGGGGGGTGAATAGACTTTCAAGCTTTTTCGAAATAAATAACTCTTTGATAACTTCAACTCTAAGTAACAAGTAAATAGAGTAAGTTTAAACTGCACAGCGGAATAAGTAGTATGTAAAGAGTTATGCCCAATCAATAATTTAAATATGCATGTAAGATAGGTACAAATGATATTTAAAGTGACAGAGATATCTTGAATATATAAAGGAGATGGTCCACTCAATATATAATAGCAATATTCAAGATTATAAATAAATATTGTATCACGTCGACCGTGTGATGAATGTTACATGCAACACGTCAAAATTGATTAGAAAGATTCAATATTTAAGCTCGAGAAGTTTGAGTCACATGCATACGTGAAAACACATTAAACCCGAACGATTAAGATTGACTGTGAATAGTAAACGGGTTAGTCGGATAAGATAGATAGATAAAGCAAATTATGTAAGTGCAGTATGTAAATGAGAGAGGCAATTTATAGTGGTTCGGAAGTGGCGTAATCTTCCTAGTCCACTTTTCTCCTTTCGCGTCTAGGAGAAATTCACTATCTTCCACACACTGTTACAATAGTGAATAAGCGCTACACAAGCACTTCTTCCGGATGTTTTGCACCAGCTACACCCAACTCCAAGTGTCTCGCACACAGCTACACTTAACTCCGAGTGTCTCGCACACAGCTACACTCAACTCCGAGTATTTCGCACACAGCTATACTCAACGCCAACTAAGTGTCTTGCACACAGCTACACTTAGCAACTACGAGTGTTTTGCACACAGCTACACTCACTAGAGTATTTTGCACACAGCTATACTCTTTTTACAATTACAAATACAAAGGTAATTGTATCTCTCTCCAACTAGAATTTTTGAGACTATTCAGACTAAGTCTCTAAGAATATTTGAGCACTTTCACTTTTAAATTTTCGTGTGTATTGCATTTCTATCTCGTGTCTATCTTGTGCACCTCTTTTCTTTTTCACCGCTGCACTTGTCTTCAAGTCTTCATGGCTTTTTATAGGCAATCAAATATATCCGTTGGAGTGGGATAATTTGATATTTGAAATTTGAATCTTCATAGCCTGATATTGTTGACAATAGTAGGTCTTCAATTTTGATTTGATTGTCAACTTGCCTGACAAAATAATATCTTATCTCCAATTGATTTGTTCAAAATATTATTTTGTTGTCATATTGAATATCCAACGTATCTTTGAAATAAATTCATCTGATGGAATTTATTTCTAGGATAAGTTTTTATATTCATGTCTTCATAAATATTTTTCCATTCTGATCAAATGTCTTTCAGGCAATTTTGGATTCTTGTAGCATGTGGGTAGACTTAGAATAAATTCTTTCGAATTTACCCAATTTCTGATCATTTTGCTTCTTTGCCACATTGTGCTCCTTTGACTTTGAACATCGTGCTCCTTTGACTTGAACATTGTGCTCCTTTGACTTGAACATTGTGCTCCTTTGGACACATCGTGCTTGTTCACATTGTGCTCCTTAGCACACATCGTGCTCTTTTGGTAGCATTGTGCTCCTTCAGTAGCATTGTCCTTGTCCGAAAACTTGACATGTAAAAGTAAGTCCTTGGGACTTGGGAATCGATCTCAGGTGTGATCATTTTGAGTAAAGACTTCTACCATTTCGCCATTAGACTCATCCAATCATTCTTTGCAATGACATTCTTTATGCTTCTTTCTCGGATGAATACTCGTAGGACCAAAATTAATTTCTCAAATTAATTTTGTTCTTCCTATGGTAGATTCCTTTTGACTCGATATTCTGATTTATGATGCTTGTACTAAAAGACCTAAAAACTAAGGGGATCTAAAGTACATTTGGCTCATCAAAACTTACAAAAATATTCCTATCACCGTCTCCACCACCACCCCACCACCCCACCACCACCGCCGCCACCGCCACCACAACCACTGCCAGCACTACTACCACCGCCGCCACCGCCACCACCGTCGCTACCGCCACCGCCACCGCAACCACCACCACCACCACTGCCACCGCCACCACAACATCCGCCCGCACTGCTACCATCGCCGCCACCACCACCTCCACCGCAACCACCACCGCCGCCGCCGCCGCCACCACCAATACCAACACCACCACATATTTTTATAAGGGTAGTCTTTTGAAACATATTTCATTCTATTCCTTAAACCAACCAAACACTGTAATATAATTCCTAAAGTCTATTTCTTCCGTGAATCAAACAATAGAATAGAATTCATATTTTATTCCTTACCTATTCCATTCCTTATGGAATAGCATTCATATTACCTCAAAATTCATTCTGTGAACCAAACGTGCTGTTAATTCCTAACAATAATTCTAAAAATAATTCAAGGTTTAACCATAATTCAATTTCTAACCATAAAAATAATATATTCCTAGTAATATATTCAATTCCTAAAAACAATTCATCAAGGTTTAACCATAAATATAATATATTCCTAGTAATAAATAAATAATAATTCTACGTTTAACCATTCAACTCCTAACAATAATTCTAAAAATAATTCAAAATATAACAATAATGCCTAAAATTTGAAATAAATTAATAATAATTCATAATATAATATTAATAAATCCAAAAATACAAACATATCAACATTATTTACTATAATTTGAAATAAATTAATAATAATTCCAAATATAATACCAATAAACCCTAAAAAATAAATATATCAACATTATTTACTAAAATTCAAAATAATTTAATACAAAATTCGACTTAATTAATAATAATTAAAAAAAATAAAATAGAAAACTTACTGGTGCGGCGGAAGGCGATGCGGCGAAAGGTAGTGCGGCGCTTCGTCGGTGGCTCGTCTGTGTGTGGCGGAGCGGCAGCGGAGGCTGTGCGATGCTGCGTCAGCTGTGGATATGGCTGGGTAGCGGTGTGGTGTGGGCGATGGCGAAGAGAGATGACGATGGCCTGTGGTGGAGAGACGATGAGCTGCGGCGGCTGTGGCTATGGCTTGGCAGCGGTGTGGCGGTGGAAGATGGCGAAGAGAAACGATGAGAAGGGAGAAGCTAAGGGCTGAGAATGGCTAGCTGTGTGGGAGAAGTGAGAATGAATTAAAATCACGTCTCATATCTGTTTTTAATAAATTTATAACGTCGGCTATTAACTAATAGCCGACATTATATCTAAAAAATAAACAAAAATACCCTACGATGTCGGCTATATAGCCGACATCATATTATATTTATTTCTTTTATTTTTTATTTGTTATTTATAACGTCGGCTATTAAAAAGTCTTTAACGTCGGCTATATACATAGCCGACGTTAAAGGCCCGACATTGTATGTTAATTCTGTAGTAGTGATACATATATGTGTTATTCGTTCAGCGGTATATATTTTTTGTAGCTGTGTGTATTGTAGAATATACTGAAATACATTCACATTGGTTTACCACAAGTGTTCATCATAAGAAATCTATATATCGAATAAAATTGTAATTTCTGTATTTGTGTTAAATATTGTGTCTATATAATATTTCAGTATGATTCTGTTTGAGTGATTGACTTAGCACTATCGTAGATCAGTCAGTAGATCAGTGAATAGTCTTGGTGCGGAAATTAAATCAAACAGAAGTAAAAGACACAAAATATTGTTTACCCAGTTCGATACCGTGTGTATCTACGTCTGGGGGATGATCATCGTTGCGTCCAATCCACTAACTCATAATCCAATGTACAAAGGTAGAGAAACGATCTCACCCAAGTGCCCCACACAAAGTCAGTACCCAGTCTACAGAGGTTTAGTGGATTGTTGAAATCGGAGAGCCGCGCATCCAGAAGTCCAAGAAATCCCTTCAATGGAGAGCTAACTCTGATGCAGTCCGCTCACTGACGCAGTCCCACGTTGTTCCCACAACTGAGCGATCTTCGCGTCCACTAGTTTAAGAATGATTGATTCTTTTCAAGTTCATCTTCTTAAGCACCATGAACTGTATTTCTTGAGAAGGAATGGAATAGCCAGAGCTGTGTATTCTTTTAGTATTGAGAGTGTTGGCTTCAAGGCATTCAACCCTAACTTGTGAAGGCTTGTATGCATAAATACTTCTTGTCTTTGATTCTCTCCAAAAATAGCTCTGGTTGTAAAAGGTATGACTTGTATAGCTAATCAATCTTAATTCTTTAAGGAGAATTCGTCCAAACCTAAGGACAGATGATTTACTGATATTCTTTCTTGAAATATCACCTCAAAACCGCGTTTGCCAGCTCATACGCGTCTTCAATAGATGATCTCCAACGGTTTAATTCTGAGACGCCCTATCGGATTATCTAATCAATCAAAACTTCAGTCTTCAAATTCTGACAGACTCTAAAACAGAAAACCTATCTATTTTGCCATAATAATTTTGCCAATTACATGTTGGGGTTTTAGACTCAAAACACTAACAAACTCCCCCTTTGGCTATTATTTGGCAAAACAACTTAATAAAAACGAAAGCCATGATTTAAAGCAATTAAACCAAAGATATACCATTTCTAAACACGCTAAGCAGCACACAACCTACTAGAACAATTAAAGCAACAACCCCCAACACTTCACACACACTCCCCCTGAATATCAACTACCAACACTCCACACACACTCCCCCTGAATATCAACCACTCCCCCTGAGACCACTACTCCCCCTTTTTGCGAAATGATAGACAATGAAGCATTAGGCCGACGGAAGATCTCCACACTCAGCCAGTAACACAAAAGTATGATTACATATCATTTCAGATTTTCTGACCCAGATCTGTCTCTTGAAAGGAGTAATGAATTTATTTCTAAATGTTTCCTCTCTTTGATCCTTATAGAAGTAGTAGCACTCTGGTCTGGTGTGACCTCTAATAAGGCAATAATGACATGTAGGGGTATAGTTTCTGAATTTGAAATACTTGCCTTTCATCTTGGAGTGAAGAGACTGAAATTTAGTGCAGACTTGTTCAGGCTCAGTAGTGGAAGCAGAAGTGTTTCCTTTCACGAACACAGGAGCAGACCTTAACGATTGACCCTTTTCATAACCAAGACCAGTTCTACTGTTAGACTTTCAGCCTGAGTCTAAAATCTTGTCTAAAGTAGAAGTAGTATCCATCATCTTGATGTTTTTCTTCAAATCTTCCAGTTCCTTTACCAGCTTTCCTTCTCTAGATCTGATCTGAGTAATAAGATCATCTTTCATAACCATATCAGCATTTAGTTTCTTCAACTGTTCCTCACGCTGTCTAAGATTTTCATTCAAATTTTTGTTGACCTTCACCAATTGTTCCCAGCTAGAAACAAGCTTAGCAAACCCCTTTTCTAACTGAGTATGTCTTTCGTCAAAATTGTCTGAAGACATGTAGGCTTCATCATCTTCATCGCAGTCTGAGTGAACTTCTGATGCAGTGAAGAGTGCAACAGAGTTCTTAGTATTTTCATCAAACACTTGGTCTGCACTTTCCTCTTTGTCACCACTTAGGGTTGAAGCAGACATGTATTTCTTCCTCTTTAGGTATGTTGCACATTATGCCTGAGTATGACCAAATCCTTCACATTCCCAACATTGAATTGACTGATTTAGGGCTTTACTTGTACTGTTTGATGCATTCTTGGACTGACCACACTTCAAAACTGAAGGAGTTGACTCAAATTTCTAATTTGTTGAGTTTCCACCCTTGGATTGTTTCCTGTTAAACTGTCCCAGGCCTTTTTGATGGAATCCCTTTGAAATCTTCTTGAAAATCTTCATGAGCAAAGCTAGGGATTCATCATCAACATCTTCAGGGTTAGATTCTTTATCAGCGTCAGTAATGAATGCCACTGATTTTCTTTTTCTAACTGACCTAGGATTATCATCAGTCAGCCCTTGAAGTTCGTAAGTGTGTAGACTACCCATTAGTTCACCAAGACTCTTCTTCTCCCAGCCTTGATTCTCTTGAATTGCTGTAACCTTCATACGAAACCTCTTGGGCAATGAGCGAACAACTTTCTTGACCACCCTTTCTTCAGAGAATGGTTCGCCAAGAACGGATGCCCTATTCATTAAATCTTGTACCTGACTATGGAAATCTGAGATAACCTCTTCTTCATTCATCTTCAGGGCTTCGAATTCTGAAAGAACCATTTGTAATTTTGACTGCTTTACATCATCAGTTCCTTCATATCGAGTTTGCAAAATCTCCCACGCCTTCTTGGCTTCTATTACACCAGTGACTTGGGTGAATACAGACTCATATAATGATCCCACAATTGAATTCAATGCTTTGCTATTGTAACCTGAGAGAGTTAATGTAACACCCCCTAATTTCCATGCTAATTTAAGCCTTAAACATACAGATAACTAAACAAAAGATCAAACACAGTGGAAGACTGAAAAAGGATTATATAAACTGGAAACGAAAGGGGTGCTATGCCACGCTCACCCAGAGGTGAACGCACAGGCCAACATCTGCATGATTCATAATCTAAAATCCAAACATAACCAAAGTACTAAAGTCTATTCTTGGCACACAGGCCATAACAACCAAAACAAAGGGAACTACACTAGCAGGTTCTAGACCGCGCTCACGTCTACACATCACCTGAAAGAACACATAAAAGATGGGACGACGCCCGGTCAGTGAATAATGCTGGTAACCCACCAATACATGTGAAATATCATACATAGATAGGCTATACGTATGCAAAATCATTTGCGAAACGGAATATACATATATATGTTCAAAACCAAGAGCAGAAGTCAACACAAGACTCTAAGCACTCACAACAAGGTAAGGGAACACATCCCAAGACCACATGAGATACAACGACTCACAAGAAAGGCTCAAGGTATAATCTACCGTCACACAGTAGATTAACACCCGACATGCATAACACAAGAGAATAAAGACACAACCAATGAAAACACATGCCTAGACAATACATGCCTTTGTTACTACACACGTCACAAGAAGAGAAACACACAACAACGGCTACACAAGCCTTCGTGACAACACATGTCACAAATTGATATGCCTTCCTTATGCCCGGTTCCAACCTTATGGCTACCCCCCACCTTATGTCTAGTTCCAACCTTTACCTCCAGGACCCCTGTACACCAAGTCCAACCTTATTCCTCCGAGGACCGTCGTCCCCTCTCCGACAAACCACCAACGAAATTCCACCAATTCATAGTACACGAGGGTACCGATCACACGCACGGCGACGCACGCCTCGGTGACACACGCCTCTCCAAAATACGTGAACCCGACACACAGGTCACAAACTCCATAATCACGTCATGGCCACCACGAGGACCATTGCCGTACCTTCGTGACTAGTGTCCCATACCACTAATCGTGTAATCCAGGTACAGCCACACACACCACACCACAACAGGAATCAATCAACGGATCACAACGAAGATATGAAATCATCCTCAATCAAGAAATGGATCACAGTCCAACAGCAACGATGAATAACACAAGTTATCATCAATGACAAGAAGGTACAAACAACACACACGCTAGCATTTAACACCGAACTAGCACGCTTATCAAACGGGTAAACCAAACGTAGTTCCGAAGAACACACAAGACTCATCACGGTTCAACGAATCACAAAGTTGAACACTTAGCACGATTCAAGACACCAAAACCTACATGGATTCCTACCATATAGTTCTAGACATACGAAACATCAAGAAGACACTCAAATAGTTACACAAAAGAACATCGGAAAGTCAAAAGACCAAATACCGAGTCAAAAGAATCACGGGGAACAAATCCTCAAACAACACCATCATGTTCCCCGCGGGTGGACCCACGGGTAGACCCCCACCCGTGGTTCCGCCCGCGGGTACACACCCACAAGCCATATGTTCCCCGCAGGTGGGGCGGAGGGTAGGCCACTCCCCACCGTTCCGCCCGCGGGTACACTCCTGTGCCCAAAATAATCCCTTCGGGGATTTTCAACACCAAGCTCAAATTCAAGTCCAAAACATGCCAAAACTCACCAAATACAACAAAATGACTTGAATCAAAAGGAATAGCCAAGTAATGGCACACATGAACCCTAAACACAAGCTCTAAATATGCATTTTCACAAGACAATGCATAAACACTCACATTTCATAGCAAAACACATGTAGAATCCAAGAAATCATCATATAGGTAAGCAAAATAGATTTTGTAGAGCATGGGTTACCTCTTAATAGACAAAAACCTTCACTTAACACTTCACCAAGCTCCAACTAAGGCTCACCTTCCAAGCCCACTTCAAGAACACACCAAAAGATCATAAAGATTCTATCTTTAAGAAAAGACACCTTAGAAGACACTAAAAACACAAGATTAACATAGATCTTACCCTCCTAGATGCTCAAATGTATGAAAGGTAGAATCTTGGAGACAACCTTTGAGGATTTGACAAAGCTCCAACTTGGCTTGGAAGAAAAGCTATCTAACTTTTAGAGAGAAGGGAGAGCTCAAGTTTGGGAAGTGTAAGGAGAGAGAATGAGGAGTGTCTACTAGGTTAGCTTGCATTACTAACACAAGGTGAAATGTCATGAATACCCTTACTAAAATGAAGAGGTGTAAGGGAACAAGGGAACTACTCACAAAGCTTAAGGTACAACCTTGACTTTGGGTTGACTAGTCAATTACTAGTCCCCGACTATTGAATTTTCAGGAATTTAAGGAATTAAATTACCAATTGGTTTAGGATTAATTACTTAATTAATCCCTTAATTGAATTTGGATTACGGGGTGTCACAGTTAATTATCAATTGACCATTCCTCTACTGGTTTACGGACTGTCGTACCCATCGGTCCGTCTTTTGTAGGGGGTGTCCAACCAGTAATCACAGCATGCCACACTCTAGCTCCTTGGGCTTGAAGATAGATTTCCATTCTGGCTTTCCAGAATGAGTAATTATTACCATCCAACAGAGGTGGCCTATCCATCTGTCACAAAAGACTCAAACAGCAGTTTGTCCGCCAGAAAAGTAAAAACACACGAAAGTACAGAAATATAGTTCCCTTTAGGATCAAGTGACTATGTAGACTTAAAAGCTCTGATACCACATGTAATTTCTGTATTTGTGTTAAATATTGTGTCTAGATAATATTTCAGTATGATTCTGTTTGAGTAATTGACTTAGCACTGTCGTAGATCAGTCAGTGGATCAGTGAATAGTCTTAATGCGGAAATTAAATCAAACAGAAGTAAACGACACAAAATATTGTTTACCCAGTTCGATACGGTGTGTATCTACGTCTGGGGGACGATCACCGTTGCGTCCAATCCACTAACTCATAATCCAATGTACAAAGGTAGAGAAAAACGATCTCACCCAATTAAGTGCCCCACACAAGGTCAGTACCCAGTCTACAGAGGTTTAGTGGATTGTTGAAGTCGGAGAGCCGCGCATCCAGAAGTCCAAGAAATCCCTTCAATGGAGAGCTAACTCTGATGCAGTCCGCTTCAGTGACGCAGTCCCACGTTGTTCCCACAACTGAGTGATCTTGGCGTCCACTAGTTTAAGAATGATTGATTCTTTTCAAGTTCATCTTCTTAAGCACCATGAACTGTATTTCTTGAGAAGGAATAGAATAGCCAGAGCTGTGTATTCTTTTAGTATTGACAATGTTGGCTTCAAGGCATTCAACCCTAACTTGTGAAAGCTTGTATGCATAAATACTTCTTGTATTTGATTCTCTCCAAAAATAGCTCTGGTTGTAAAAGGTATGACTTGTATAGCTAATCAATCTCTATTCTTTAAGGAGATTTCGTCCATACCTAAGGAGAGATGATTTACTGATATTCTTTCTTGAAATATCACCTCAAAACCGCGTTTTCCAGCTCATACACGTATTCAATAGATGATCTCCAACGGTTTTAATTCTGAGACGCTCTGTCGGAATATCTGATCAATCAGAACTTCAGTCTTCAAACTCTAACACACTCTAAAACAGAAAACCTATCTAATTTTCCATAATAATTTTGTCAATTACATGTTGGGGTTTTCGACTCGAAACACTAACAAAAATAATTGTATGTTACGTTAGTAAAAGATAATAAGGAATTATTTGTGTAGGAGCACCGTGTCTAACCGTCTATCATTACCTATATATTAAGGTATTGATACAAATACCAATTAATACCTTAAATTTTTCAAATTACATATAATACAAGGTCAAAATTTGCAAACTTCCTCCACACTACACAGAAAATGCTTATTCATTTCGCAATAACATTTAATACTCTTATAAGAATACACCAATTATAGATGCACTGCACGCCTCTTAATGAGACTTTGTCAAGCTGAATTTGTTTAATTAACTAATTATATTTATATATATATATATATATATATATATATATATATATATATATATATTATATTGACTAAGTTTATTTTAAAAAATTCTAGAGAAATGAGAAGTTTCATGAGAGAACTTTTAAAATGGAACATTGACTTTAAAAGATTATTCTAAAATTAAGAAATTTTAAAATTGAACATTGGTTTCATTATACTTTATACTAATACTTTTAAGAGCAACTCTAGTCAAGTTGATCAAACTATTAACTTGTAATTACAAAATTACAAATTCAACTTCCAATAATACAACAGGAGCAGCCTATTAATTTTTATCGTTTAAGTCGATTAACTATGAACAATTTAGATTGATTTATCTCACATATTCGATTAGTAATTGCAAGTTTTCACTAGTTCGTTGTGCAAAAGTATCGTAACTTTTTTAACACAATGTAATTCTTGAAAGTAGTTGTGTACGTAATACCTAAAAACTTTAAATTAAATCTTGAACTTTTACATTTTTGTGTTACTTTTATTTTTAACCTCTTATTTAAATATGAATGGCAAAATTAGTTATTTAATTATAAAAGAATCGTTAAATTACCCCTAACTATGCATCATTTTGGGGCAAATTATGTTGTGCAACCGTGTGCACCATGCATGGTGCACACAGAATTGGATTCATAATTTCTATACTATAGATCCATAATTTCTATATTATAGATTCATAATTTCTATATTATAGATCTAGATTCGTAAGTATTGAACTCTATATTCATAATTACAAAACTCTATGTTCATAATTTTCAATGTTCATATTCCCAATTGTTGAACTTTGTATTCACAAATCACTGAACTATATGTTCATAATTTGATAACTATACAGTATAGAAATTATGAATCTACAATATAGAAATTATGAATCTTTAGTATAACATTTATGAATCTACAGTATAGAAATTATAAATCTATAGTATATAAATTATGGATCCAATTCTGTGTGCACCTTGCATAATGCACACAGTTACACAACATAACGCTCCTCATTTTAGTCCCTCTCGTTATAACAGTCATAAGTTTCGTTTTAAATTTTGTCCGTGTTATAGTCCATATCCCAATAGGATGAGATTCAAACTTGAAATTCTTTTATAAAAAATAAAAATAAAAATAATGTTATTAAACCACAACATACTTGGCAATATTGATTTTTTTGTAGCCTAATTTAAATAATTTTGATGGCTACTGCCTACACATGTGAATGTTAGGGCTGATTTAGTAGAGAGTTTTACTACATGGACTCTCAATCTTTAGGCAAATTATATTATGCACCGCGCGTCTTTTTTTTAAAATGAAAATTAACAGTGTTTATTTTCGCTGTTTCGCACCCTTTTGCAAAAAGTAACTCTGTTATTCAGTGTCATTTTGTATACACTGCAGTTTCAGTTGAACACAACTACAGTTTCATTTCGATATAACTATAGTTTCATTCGATATTTATAGACTCAAATATGTGAAAATGTTATTTAATTTTATTTTATATACACTATAGTTTTTATTAAAACACAACTACATGATCATTTTGATATAATTACAGCTTCATTGTACAATATACACTCAAATATGTGAAATGTTATTCAGTTTCAGTTTATATACACTGCAGTTTCATTTCACTATAACTACAGTATCATTTTGATATAACTGCAGTGTCGGTTTGGATATACTGTAATGTCAGTTGGTGTTTAATACACCAAACAAACGGACTCCGTTAACTCTAACGGCGGGCCGTTTCTTTACTTAAAGAAACGGCGCCGTATATGGGCCGCGGTGCATAATCGATTATACACCGCGGTCTATAATATAACAACTGCAATCTTTACTCTTTCACTTTTATTTCATGATTAGTTTTACACGCGCATTGCGCGAATGAGTTAATGCACAATGTTTATAATTAAATAAATATTTGAAAGTATATCAATGCAAGATTATATATGAGAAGTTCATACGTAAGTAATTTAATGTCGAATTTGTTTATTTAAATATGTAACTCATAATATATGAATACAATGTAATATAGGATATTCATTATAATTGTAACTAAACTTTTTTTAAATAGTAATCAAATATTTTTGTTGCAAAAGGTTCTAATATATTTAACGAATGCACATATACACAAGATCAAAGAATAAATCAACGGTACCAGTCCAGCCTTTAGGTGTTTTGCTCAGTGTTCACTTAGTTCAAGCATTATTGCTGAATACATTATTATGGATAAAGAAATTCATAATTTAAGGAATTTAAATGTAGTAAAAATTTAAACTTTTTAAATATAATGTAACCCAAAGATAAAGTGGTTTGTTATTTAACAGTTTGAAACAACAATATGTTCCAAACCACTGAAAATACAAACGTTACAATTTACAATATTTTCACTTAGCGTTTTTTAGAATGATTTCCTCAAAACACCTCTATATGTTTTTTTTTTTTTAAAGTTTACTGTAGAGCCATTTCGACTCCTTGAATAACAACAGTCATTTTCACTGGCTCACTGCTTGCCCATCAACGGATGGGCAAGCTTAATTTTTAAATTGGAGTATTAAGGCTCATTATATAAGAGCCTCAAGGCTCCCATGCCACTTTTCCCACCAATATTAGAAAAGTGACAACACTAAAGGGAGCCAAACATATGTTTTAATTTTTTAAATTTTATTTTTTATTAAATTATTATTATTATTTTAAAACTATTATTATTATTATTATTATTATTATTGTTATTATTATTATTATTATTATTATTATTATTATTATTATTATTATTATTATTATTATTAAACATATGTATACCCTTAGGTCATTTTACATGTTAATCCAAACATCTAATTTTTTCAAATATCTTTTTACCCATCGTTGATATAATTCGCTTATCAAAACTTCTAATATAATCCGCTAACTGTTGATTGTCAAACAAGGACATTGCGAGGTAGTTTCACACTTCAATTTGTTGTGTGATTTGAATACTCTCTTTGTCAACAAATCCCTCAAATAGTTAATATGATTGGCTTTATTAATTATATATTTTAAATTTTTTCATGGTATAAATAAAATACTTAGTAAATAAATGTATAACATTATTTTATATTATAACTTTGATATTTAATTATAAAATAGTGCACAAAAAATATAATAGACAATGTAGTGAATATAATCAATTGATGAATTTGAATGTAAAGAATTTTTTAAATTGGAGAAAAATAAAGAGAATATAACTAATGAAATTATTTCTCTTAATTAATTTATTGATAATAAATAATTTTTTTTTTTTGAATAAAGACATTGTAGGGACAATGTAGCGAATATAATCAATTCTTCCCAAATACTATGTCGGGCCGGGGTATGGGGAGCCCTTAGGGTTGGCGACTCAGCGAATATAATCAATTGATGAATTTGAATGTAAAGAAATTTATATTGGAGAAAAATCAAGACAATATAACTAATCAAATTATTTCTCTTATTTAATTTATTGAGAGTGAATTCTTTTTTTTTTTTTTTTTTTTTTGCATAAAGGCATTGTAGACACATAATTCTAAATTAAAGAAATGATATGTATTATTTTTTGTTGTAGCTACTAAATTATTATTTTATTTAATAAGAGTAAAATATAGTACTAATTATGCCAACTTTGATTGAGATGAGGTTCGAACCTAAGACCTTTCTTATTAAAATCAATGATTATGTTATTTGTGAACAAACAGAAATTAACCGAAAAGATAATATTTAACGGGAAAGTTAACAGGATAATCATATAATTAAGGATAAATTAGGAAATCTCAAGGAAAAATTAAAATCTGATCAATTTGACTCATTCATTTGATTAAAAAATTTGACCGTTATTTTTTCTACCCATTATAGGCCTAACTCTCTTTGACTCTTTTTTTTTTTAAAAGACAACCAACCAATGATTGTATTAATGAACCAGAGCTGCGATAGAGTCAGGAGGGATTGAATTGCAATACATAAACTGGTCCTGATCAAATGCTAAAGAAGCTAGGATATGAGCATGAGAATTTAAAACTCCAGAAACATAATTTAAACTGCAATATTAAACGATGCCACGGACTCCCTACATTGTTCGACCATAACGCCAACATAGGATAGAATATTTGCTGACACCTAGCGTAGAATGTTTCGTAGTTCCATACAATCCGTGAGCAGGTCCAAAGATGTTAGACCTTTCTCCAACAACCACGATAGAGCTTCCTTACAGGCTAGGGTCTCCGCCATGAGTGGCGAAAAACAAGGTGGTAACCTTCCGTTCCGAGCCGCCGTAAACTAGCCGTCCGACGAGAGAAGAGCAATACCGAAGGTAGCTTCCCCGATTGCGTGGCGGAACCCTGCATCCACGTAGCACTTGGGCTTGTCGTGACCACCGTCTGGAGCTGCCACCATGGTCACGCTACCGAGGAGGGCGGTGGTTGGCTCTCTGGTACACACTCAATGCCATGGCCGCCATCCTCCATGCGCCGGCGGGTGGTGGGAGAGCGTCGTCCCACACCGCGGAGTTGCGGCATCGCCATAACTGATACATGATTGCCACTATAAGAGCACTCTACTCCTCTGTTAACATTGCAAGTGCACCAGTTAGCCATGCTGGGAATAAATCGGTAATGATATTTGTTATATGCAGACCTGAAACATTCCAAACAAGTCTAGAATATTCACAGGTAACTAAAGCATGCATAACATCTTCGTTGGCCAAACCACACATTTGGCATGTTGGTTCCACCTCCACTCTCTTTATAATCAAATTATTAGTTATAGGGAGAATATCACAAATTGCTCTCCAGATGAAGGTTTTCCATTTTTGGAGAACCTTCATCTTCCACATAACAGTCCATTTATCAAAATCCCCAGCAATATGCATATAAGTCCCCATAATATTCCTGTAAGCATTCTTAACCGTATAAATTCTCCTGGGATCACCCAGCCAATACCATGAGTCCTCATATCCGGGGCTTACTGGAATTCTGCTAATTCTAGTGACATCCTCCTCATCAAATAAATCAGTCAAAATATGGGGATCCCAAGTATTAGTCTGTGGATCAATCAAACTTGCCACCCGGGCATCTCAGTTCCTCAGGCATATTAGTCTGTATGAGGGGGCTAGGATCATCTGTTAACCATGAATATCCCCATATCAATGTTGTTTCACCATTACCAATTCTTCTACGGACTCCCGCTACTACCTTACTATGAGCTGCCATAATACTTCTCCATGCATAACTTGGGCAATTTCCTACCTTGGCCTCCACAAAAGATGTAGTTCGAAAATAACGCGCTTTATAAACCTTTGCAACAAGGGAGGCGAGGTTTGTGAGAAAATGACATGCTTGCTTCCCTAGCATAGCCAAATTAAAACCCCTGAGATCCTTAAATCCCAAACCCCCAAACTTCTTAGGGATACATAATTTATCCCATGTTTTCCCGTGTATCCCCCTATCCACACCAGTACCCCGCCAATATCTATTCATATTTCTCTGGATTGATATGATGAGCAAACTGTGTTAGGTCATAGGAAAATACTCATTGAAAACGTAGACATTGACTGGGCTACACTCTTCAACAAGACCTCCTTACCTGCCTGCGAAAGTAATTTCTTGTTCCACGAACCAATCCTCTCCTTAATTTTATCCTCAATGTAAGAGAACACGGCACTCTTATTCCTCCCAACAAAAGATGGCAGGCCCAGGTATTTCCCGAAGTTGGGTGCATGGTCAACCTGCAGACATGCCGCTACCACCTCCATGTCTTCTTCCCTGGTGTTTTTATTGAAACATATGTTAGACTTATGATAATTCACTTTCTGACCTGACATCTCCTCATAGCGCCCCAAGCAGTTCTTAATCACATTTGCCTCCTGAGCATTCGCCTTAAAGAACAACAGGCTATCATCTGCAAAAAATAGATGTGATATAGGGGGGCCCCTCTAGCCACCCTACAACCATGTATCAAACCAGCTATCTGGGCCCTCTGCAACAACATAGACAATCCCTTTGCACAAATAATGAATAAATATGGGGAAAGTGGATCTCCCTGTCTAAGACCCCTAGTTGGTGTCAAGCTGCCACCATTAACACCATTGACAACAATATTATACTTAACTGTAGTAACACACTGCATGATCAGATTAATCCATTTATCATCAAACCCCATAACCTCAAGCATTCTACGCAGGAACTGCCACTCCATCCTGTCATAAGTCTTTGCCATATCCAACTTCAAGGCTCCCCACCCCGTTAAACCACACTGCTTCCTATTTAAATAATGCCCCACCTCCGTAGCTATAAGTATATTATCAGTAATCAGCCTCCTATGAATAAAAGTACTCTAGGACTCTAAGATTAGAGCCCCCATGAGTGGTTTCATTCGATTGGCTATTACCTTAGCCATAATCCTATACAACACATTACTTAGGGCTATCGGCCTCATATCAGCTACCGTCTCAGGCACATTCTTTTTAGCGATTAAAATTACATTTGTTTCATTCAATCCATCAGGAATTGAACCAGAATTCATGCATTCTATAATAAACTCAGAGACATCCTTGCCTACTATATCCCAGTACTGCTGGTAAAAATCTGGGTTCATACCATCTGGTTCTGGGGCTTTATCAGGAAACATCGCAAATAAAGCACTTTTAACCTCCTCCAACACTATCGGCCGTAACAAATCATTATTTTGTTCAGGAGTCACCCCGGAGGGAAAATCATCAAACGTAGGATCTTCACACATAGAATTAGAATAGGCAAAAATATCCACATAGTAATCCAAAATTACTCTCTTCATATTCTCCTCATCCACCCAAACACCTGCATCATTCTTTAATTTAGAAATAAAATCGGGCAGAGACATACCTGTGATAAAACTTCGTGTTGGCATCCGCCCCACGAAGCCAGTGTTGCTTGGCGCGCTGTCTCCAAAACACATCCTCCTGAACCTCCAACTGGCCAAGCCTCTCCTCAAGCCGACGAAACTCAGCCAATGCAGCTGAATCCCGCCGATGTTGTATTGCGTCCTGCTCCCCTCTCAACTGCTTCATGCGGTTACCAAATCTATGGCAGTGCTCCCCACCCCACCGCATGAGCTTACCCCCACAATGCTGCTGACAATTTAGCAACCCCTGGTCCCTAGCATCCCGCCAGGCTGTCTCCACCACCTCCCTACAACCCTCATCATGGACCCAGGCCATCTCGAACCGAAACCCTCTCGGCCCCCCTTGCTTGTGCACCGCTGTTGTATTAGTGTTCAGAAAGAGAGCCAAGTGATCCGAGTTATGAGTTTGGATATTTTCAACCCAAGCTCCACCATGCATATCAGTCCACTACGCTGTTACCAACACCTTATCCAGCCTCTCCTCTAACCATGCGTCTGTGCCTTTTCCTTTCTCCCATGTAAACTGATGCCCCCTCATCGTTAACTGGAGCAAACCACATTGATCTATAGTTGTAACACCACCATTTTCATAATCAAATTTTCCTTAAAATTTTTTTTTCTTAATTTACAATTTACTAAAATCATAGCGGAAGCATTAACTAATCAAAAGAAAATGGGTGTTACCGCCACACTTAGGCAACCAACAACCTAAGTGCTAAGGCTAAATTTACAATTTACAATAAACAACTCAAAATATGTACTGGTACAAAAACAACTAACAATTCAACTGTCTAACTAATAAATGATATCTATAGGTGGTTCGCTCATTCTCATGCCCAATGCTCTTGAAAACAAAGAAACACACAAATTCAGCATTAAGCTTGTAGGATCTACTTCACCCTGTAAAACATTTTACACATAGCATATAACACCTTGGAACACATAATTCCACATTAACCCCTTATTCACATTATATTTGCAATATTCCTTCATACAACTTCTTCACATTTAATTACCAATTATCAGTTCAACCACATAATAAATCTAATTTATAATTTCACATAACATTTCAGAATTTACCATAACATCAATTAATTTAACATAAAATACCATAACTTCCACGCTTGAGCACTTTTCTCAATATTAGGATTTAATCCTTTATTTACCACCAAGTCAATGAGGAGGAAAAATACAAGGCAAGAGCCATTACTTCGGCCCCAGTGACCAAAACCAACCAACCAGAGACCAACCCAGTTGGATCGAGATCAATCCCTTAAGTATGCATACCCCCATTGAGAGACCAACCCCAATGGGTAGAACGAACTCGATTGTGAGAGTCCAACCCCAAAAGGTACTTAATAATATTCAAGAATCAAATGTGAGAGACCAACCCCACACAGGGCCGGCCCATAGGGGCGGGCAACATGGGCACCCGCCCAGGGCCCAATATTAATAGGGGCCCCCTAACTTGGTTTTTTATTTTTTGATAAAGTTAAGAGAGAAAATTTTCTTGCTTGAGGAGAGATTTGAACCCACAATTTCAAATTTATTATTTAACATTAAAATCCACTTAACCATTATAATCATTTGATATAATAATAATTCAATTAATAGATACTTTGTATATATTAGAGAATATTGAATTAATTTATAATTAAACTTCATATAGGGACACAAAGTTTAAATTAACACTACTCTGGTAGTCCGGGATTAATTAGTTCAATTGATTTTTTATAAAATAAAGTCTTAAAAAATTATATGTCGATAAAAATTCAAAGTTATCCTTGAATTATTTTCAATTAACACAATCTTTTGAAATATATATATATATATATATATATATATATATATATATATATATATATATAAACATTTTAACTTTATATTAAGGGCCCTTGTTTTTACTTTGCCCCGGGCCTATAAAGTGATAGGACCGGCCCTGACCCCACAAGATCCATAACCAAAGTGAGAGACCAACCTCACAATAAAAATCAAAGTAAAAATCCTCCATGACCAAATTTAATTAAATATAAGTTTTTATACCAAATATTTCACAAGCAAGCAACTTCTCAATATCTCAAATAAGAAACTAACAAAAATTTTCAGAAACTATGACCTGAATTGCAGAATTTACTGAGAAAAATCGGTAACATATTTTCATATGAAATTCTCCAGATAAGTAGTACAAAGAGTCTAGACTACACCCCAAAAAGTTTCTAGTCAATCCAAGGCATATAAGTATTTTTCCCGAAATATTTCCCAACACTGCGCCAAACAGAAATTAAACTGGCAGTACACTGCCTCAACTTTACGAAATTGTTCTGGAAAAACCGAAACATATTTTTAACCAAAACTTTACAAACATCAAATATAACAAGTATAGGTTATCCATAGAAAAATTTCAAGCAAAAAGAAGTTTAGGAAGCAATTTTCACGAATTTTTCTTTCCAGCTGCGCCAGTCAGATTTCTCAGGCAATGATCAAGTTGTGTAAAATTTTTCCTTTTTAATCACCACAAAATCACCATATCACATATGCAGGGTTTTCAAAACATTTGAACACATATATCTATTCGCATAATATAATCAAATAACTTTTCACGTTAAATATCACATATTCATTAAAATCATGAATCACATAAACACATAGGAAAATTGATTTTTCCTTGGGGTAAATACATTTTGAGTAGACATAAATCTTACCTCAAACCAGAATCAACAAAATCCTTGAATGAAATCCTACGATGAACAGAGCCAGATGATAACAGAAGAAGACCGATGACAAAAGAAGACAGCTATGTATATTTTTCTCTTTAATTTTGTGTTCGGTGATATTGGGAAAAAGGAACACGATGAGAGTATCGGCTAATGATTATGATGAAGGGGAGGATTTAACGAATCAGCTACTGATGAGGATGGGAACAATTAGACTTCTACTTAAATACTTAAGTAATAGCTTATATTATAAATAATAATTCTAGGAGGGAACTAAAATACTTAAAAGCTTAATATAATAAGGTTTAGTAATAATATAGATATTAAGTTATATACGAACTAAAATATGTAACATGCATATATATTAAGACTTCAGCTATACGGAGCTAACATATATATATATATATATATATATATATATATATATATATATATAGGGTCCGGATCAGGTGAGGACCTAATCTTAGGTGAGGACGTGAGGACTAATCTAGACCATTAAATCAGAATGATGTATGATTGAGATTAAAAGAAACAAATCACACGGATTTAGAAAACAAATCCCTTTAAAATATTAAAATATATAAATTTAGGGTAAATCAGTCTTATTAAAAGATGTGCATTCCTATACAAAATGTTGTGCATTCCTATAATGTGTGTTGTGCATCAATAACTTCATTGTTGTGCATTCAAACCCCGCCAAAAAATCACACAGTGAACATCCAATGTTCTACGATGCATTGGCTATGTGCTATAATGCACAACTCCCTAGCCTATAGTGCACAACTTACAACACTAGGTTGCACAATCAGCACACACGAATGCACAATCGTACTACCCAGGCATTTATACATATACACGACAATCCAAATACAGACAATATTATACTCAAAAGAACAAGCGAAAAAAAATAAAAAATACTGATTAGTTTGCATGGGCGAACACTCAATCAATGATGATGAAATCGCGGCTCCAAATTGCAACGGTGATGATCCAAGAAAATAGGAAACCAATTTGGCCAAGGATTATACATGCGTTCACACTTAAAAAAAAATAGAAAAAGACACTATTATCCCACTTTAACAAAAAAGATCAATCCATGTCATCTCAAGAACTCAAATCTGGACCATCCAAATAAAAAAACAAACGCACAAGATTAGTCCTCACGTCCTCACCTAAGATTAGGTCCTCACCTGATCCGGATTCTACATATATATATATATATATATATATATATATATATATATATATATATATATATACACTAAAACTTTAAGTTTATCAAATATATAAACTTGCATTATGACTTAATAACTCTAGTTTTAGGATTTAAATTAGTTGTTATACCATATTAGTAATATGATCTTAAGAAATAGTAATAATCACAAAATAATACATAATAGTAGACTAGTTTCAAATAGTTTTGGATCTCATAAAATAATATAGTTTTGGTTAAAATAATATCTATGTCAAAATAATACGTATAAAATAATTGGGTATTACAATTGTTTCCCCAAAACCTCTTAGGAGACAATCCAGATTTGGGTTCCCCCATCTCTTTTCCTGCTGATACAAAAGATCATTAAAGTCCCCCACCATTACCCATGGTAATGTTGACTTATCTTTCAAACCACTCAACAACTACCAGGAATCCCTCCATCTACACCTCTGTGGATATCCATAAAAAGACGTCATACGTCATAACCCCCCCCCCCCTCCACCCCCTTGTAGCTACCCCAACATCCACATGATTCTTTGAGTAACTCAACAGTCTAGCAGTATTATTCTTCCTCCACAACAATGCCAAACCACCCCCCACACCTACACTGTCCACATAGAACAAGCCTTCAAAACCAATCTTAACTCGTAACCTCTCTGCATGCATTCCTCCCACTTTAGTTTCCATTCAGTAGACGAAATTGGGTTTCTTGCGGGGACACTAGGTCCACCAATTCTCGAACTGTCCATGGATTGCCCAAGCCACGGCAGTTCCAGCTTATGGTACTCATGACGATGGGCGGGCCTGCACCACAGGACCCGCCGTAAACCCGTGTTTTGGCACCTCGGTCATTATCACATCCTCCCTACCCACATCCCCCTCCCTCCTTCTCTGCCTGGCTCTGGCCGTACGGCCTCAACCACCCCAGAACCCGAAACCACCCCCCTCACCTCACGCAGTGCCCCACTCTTCTCCTTCCCCTCAAGCAGGATCAACCATGGCTCCCCAACCTATCGTGGCCCCCGGTTACCACCCCCCGCCTTCAACTCAGTCGTATACGGGAATTGATCAAGAGATAACCCTGGCCTTCTTGCCAGCTTATAGAACTTGTACGAGTGCCCCAATAAACCACAATAAAAGCAAAATTATGAAGTCGCTCATAATGGAAACTTACCCAAAAGCTAGTTTTGTCCCTTCTAATAAGCTTCATCATTTGCTTTAAAGGCTTATCAACTGGGATTGAGACACGGACCCTGCGAAACGTTTTCCATAGTGCCTCCGGGAATCGGTCATCCACCTTAACAAACGAGCCAATAAAATTGGCCGCTTGCTCAAGAACCACATCCGACATATAGCCCAAAGGCAAATCATACAACTGCACCCACATATCCACAGAGTTAAGCTCCACCTCCACCGACCGAGTACCCGCCGCAACCTGCCTACACACCAATGTGTTATTATCAAACAACCACGGCCCTTCATCGAGTACCCTCCTCATATCAGTTTCATCGTAGAAGACAAACATAAATCTGCCCGGTTGGAACTCTGTAGCCTGCATTCCCCAAACCGGCTGCCATACCGAAGCCATGACCTGCCTCATATACTCAACCTTAATCACCTTGGACGTCAAGAAACGCCCGACACACACCCACGCCCTCTCCTCCTCAGCCGCCACCACGCCAGCCCCCTCCCCCACCGACTCAAAGCCGGCCTCCTCCTCCTCCAGTGCCATATCAGCCCAACTCTGTGTTAGGCGAGCCACTGCTACGTTGGGACTGTCCAGCGCCGCTTCTATCACGTCGTCACTTTCTACACTCGTCGATGCAATGCGTAACTCGTCGCCGCTGCTGTGTTCACTGCCGTGCGATAACTGGTGAGACATCACCGTAAAAAGTAATCGAAAAACCAGAAACCCTAGGAGAAAACCCTAGTAAATAGACCAAAGCTCCAGAGAGAATTTCTAGAGAGAGAATTTTCGTTCAATAACTTTGATATTTAATTACAAGATAATTCTGACTCTTTTTAGTATAGTAGAGAAAAATGAAGACAATATAACTAATGAAATTATTTCTCTTCTTTAATTTATTGATAGTGAATAATTTTTTTTTTCATAAAGGCATTGTAGACACATAATTCTAAATTACAGAAATGCATATGTATTATTTTTTGTTGTAGCTACTAAATTATTATTTAATTTAATAAGAGTAAAATAGAGTACTAATTATGTCAACTTTTATTGGGATGGGGTTCGAACCTAAAACCTCTCTTATTGAAATCAATGATTAAGTTAACGGTGAGCAAACATAAATTAACGGAAAAGGTAATATTTAACGGGAAAGTTAACGGATAATCATATAATTGAGGATAAATTAGGAAGTTCAAGGAAAATTAAAATCAGATCGATTTGAGCCATTCATTTGATTAAAAAATTTGACCGTCATTTTTTTACCCATTATAGGCCTAACTTTCTTTGGCTCTTATTAGTATAGTAGATAGATATATATATGTATATATAGTTTTTTATGCGCATTGTGCAATTGTGATAATGCTCAATGTTTTTTTTTTAATTAGTACTTTGAAGTATATCAAGACAAGATTATATTGGAATTGTTCATGCATAGATAATTGAATGTTGAATTTGCGTATTTAAATAGGTAATTTTAAGTTTACAAATGCAAGATAATATAGTCAAGATTGATTAAAATTATCAATAAAATAATTGTACAGGTATTGTGACACCCCATAAATCTAAATGCTAATTGGGATTAATTAAGGAATTAATCCTAGCCTTCCTTGGTAATTTCTTTTCCTAAAATCCTAAAATTTCATAGTCGAAGGACTAGAAATTGACTAGTCTTCTTGGTGTACCTTATGCCTTGTGTGTTGTACCTCAATCCCTTATTCATCCAAACCTTAGTAAGGGTAACTTGGTCTTTTCACTAATGAGAGGTGCTCATGTTGCCCTAGCAAGACCTCTTGTCTTCATTCCATGCTAGCCAAAGTTCTAAAAACTCTCCAACCTCTCTCTAAAAGAATCCTAGCTTGCTCTCCAAGCCAAAAAGGGAACTTCCAAGCTTTGCATAGTCTTCCACCAAGATTCCAACTTTCCAATGCTACAAGGCTAGGAATGGTAAGATCTATCCTTCCCTACCTTTTCCTTGCAAGATTCCCCCATCTTTTCTCTAAATCTTTCTTCTACCTTGTGGGTTTTGGGAGTTTGTAGAAGATCTAGTGGTGGGTGAAGTGCTAGGTTGATCTAGAGGAGCTTTGGTCTTGCTTTAAGGTTGAAGAAGGTGTTCTTGGTCTACAAGAGGTAACCCATGCTACACAAAACCTATTTTCACTTGATAATAATGATTATTGGCTTCTATGTGACATTCTTGTTGTGTTTGAGTGATTGATGCATTGTCTTGTGGTAATGCATTTTTAGATCTTGTATTTTAGGGTTCTTGAATGTTATTTTATGATTTATTCATAGGTTCAAGTCATATCTTTGTTGTGTGGAAGATTTGGGGTCATTTGGACTTGAACTTGGCCTAAAAAGTGATTTTTCGCGAATGCTGAAATTTTGGGTGCAGGGTGTACCCGCGGGTGGAGCCCTACCCATGGTTCCCCTCGCGGGGAACATGTTTGGGATTGCGGGGATTTGTCCCCCATGATCCCTTCTTCTTGGTATTTGACGTTTTGACCTCCCGTTGTTGAATTATTGAGCTTTTGTGAGTCTTCTTGATGTTTCGTATGTCTAGAACGATGAGTTAGGAATCCACGTTAGGATTTGGTTTCTTGAACCAACCTTGTGATTCGTTGGATTGATGTTGAGTCTTTGTTGTTCATTGGAACAAAAGGTTTACCCGTTTGACATGCATGCTAGTTTAATGTTGTAATGCTAGTGTGTGTGGTTTGTTCTTTTCTATTGAGGTTGGCAACTTGTGTTGACCATCGTTGGTGTCGGATTGTAATCCTTCCTTGTTGAGTATGGTTTCATATCTTTGTTGTGATCCATTGATTGATTCCTGTGATGAAAACATGGGTATTGGTTGTACCTTGATTGCACAATTAAGGGTATGGGACCTTAATCTCCAAGGTACAGATGTGGTATCCATTGTTGTACACACTTTGTGTGGAATCTATGTGTTGTTGTATCTCTAGATTTCGTGTGTTTTGACTCTTGATGAGAAGATGGATTGATGTGAGGAGATGATTGAGCTGGTAAAGTGGACAGTGTGGGGACTTATGTGTGAACGGACCGGTAGTGAAGCTCCGGATGGCCGTTTGGTTACTTGTGACTTGTGGGCAACATGGGAAACTCATTCTAGTTGCCAGAGATGGTAGCTAACCCGTTGAGCTTGGAATCTCAATAGGGGATGTATACACTTAAAGTTGTTAGCTCTGTTTCCATTGGGCTGCGGTGCTTGTCATTGCGATGACGTCGTGCATGTGATCCGGGTCGTTGCGATGACTACGTGGTACATGTTTGTTGATGATTTGGAGCCCTCTACAATGATCCACTATGAATCGAGCCGTGGTGCTGACTCCACGGTATATGACTTGGTGTGATAGTGTCCTATGTGGACTTGGAACTCGTTATGGTGTGAATCTAGCCTTCCATTGCTTAAGAGCATGTCTATTGTGAATCCTGCGTTGTGTGTCGCATGTTGTACCTTGATGTTGAGCTTGTTGCTTGTGGTTCTATTGTCTTGTTGAGTATGTTGGTCTTTGACCTTTGTTGTGAGTGATTGATGAGTCCATTGATGTTTCCTCTCTCGGCTTTAAAATGATATATATTGTATTCCCAGTTTCAAACGCTTTTGATTATATCTATGTATATATTATGATATTTAATGTGTGTTGATGGGTTACCAGCATTATTCGCTGACCGGGTGTTATCCCTTATCTTTTACAGGTTGAGTAGCTTTGGAGAGCGCGTTAGTGGCCTGTAGATAGATTAGATCTCTTCCTTTAATAGTTGTTGAGGCCTATGAGCCTAAGTAGTTGATTTGTTAGACTGCTTAGTGGTTAGTGTTTGCCTGTGCACCTATTGTTGTGTAGGTGTGGCATAACATCTCCCGGATTGGTGTAGTTAGCTTCCGCTTTTCTTATGTTAATGTTTAGACTGCATCTCTTTTCTAAGCTTTAATTGGTTTTAAAAGTTGTTGAAATTCGTGGGTGTTATAGTTAGTATCAAAGCCTAGGTTTGAGCCTAAAATGTTAATAGTTGGACTTTTGGAACCTAGATTGGAACCTTGGTTAGTGCTTTCAAGTGTAAGACCTTAAGAAGTTAAGCTCGAATCCTAAGTGACGTAGGTCTTAGGAACCTTAGGACGCGCGGTGAGGTTGTGAGTTCTCTTATCTTTTCTGTTGTGTTTCCTGTGCTTTGTTCTTCTTTCTGTTGTGGGTTCTTTTAAGTTAAGGCACTGGGTAAGGGTAAGGGCTTCTAAGTTTCCTCCCGTCTTCGTGCTGTTTCTGTCGAAGTCAAGGATGGCACCATCGAGACGTCGTGCAAGGTCTTCAGAAGCGGCCACCAACGATCAGCTAGTTCAAAGCCTGCATCAGCTGACGCAGATCACCCAGATGCTGAGCAACACCCTCCTCAACAATAGCCACCCTCCTCAGGATAGGAATCGGGACGTAGTACGCCAAGTTTCAAGTCTTCGTCCCCCGATCTTCGCCGGTGAAGAAGATCCCGCGGTGCTGGAAGAGTGGATCCGGATGTTTGACAAGATCTTTGAAGTTGTGGACTGCCCGGAGGATCGCCAAGTGGAGTTAGCTACGTTCTACCTTAGGCAAGAAGCGGACTTGTGGTGGATTCTTGAAAGGCCAGCTTGTAGACAAGATCCGGGGTTTAGTTGGGAAAGCTTGAAGGATAAGCAACGTGAACGGTTCTATCCTGCTCATGTTAAGGCGGAAAAGTACGAGGAGTTTCTCCACCTTAAGCAAGTACCCATGTTGGTAATGGAGTACCACAAGAAGTTTTTGGAGTTAGCCCGTTTCGCCTCAGTTTTGGTACCTATCGAGGAGAGTAAAGTTGAGAAGTTTGTAGCCGGACTCAACTTCGAGGCTAGGAATGCCTTGACGGTGTCGAAGCCTAAGACTCTTAATGAGGCCTACCTTTGTGCAGCCGACCTCTATCGGGTGCAGCATGTTTAGAAAGGAATCCTGGAGAGCCGTAAGAGGAGTTTTGAAACAAGTGTTGCACCTGTGGTTATGAGTTTGTCAGTTACCAGTACCGAACCATCTCGAAGCCTTCAAAGGAACGACTCTAAGATTGATAAGACTCCTCAACCAATCCGGAACAACAAGGTTAAGGGAAAGCGCTCCGTTTGCAAGAAGTGTGGAAGTGGCCACCCCGGCAAGGACTGTCACGGGAAGCCGATAGAGTTCTTTGCTTGTGGTAAGAAAGGTCACCGGTCCTTTAAGTGCGTGCCTAAGAAGAAGACTTCAGCAAGCCCGAAACCAGCTGGTAGTGTGAGACCTCAGTCGGGAAGTAAGCTTCAAAGGGGAATCAACAGTGGACTCAGTGGAAGAAGCAGCCCGGACCCGTGTGCGAAGTCGAGACCTCGGCGAGGCAAGATCCACAGACGTAAGTCAGATGCAAGCTAAGACCGATGAATTCTTATACCCTTTTGTTGCACCTCTCTTTTGCCTTCGTGCCCTTCCATGCGTGTTAGCTTCGGGTGTAACTAGTTTAAGAGTCAGTTTTGACCTTGGTTTTGACTCAAAGCTTCTTGGGTTTTCAAGAGTTCTGGAGAAGTTTGGTAAGGTACGGGTGTTCTTAGCTTGTGAAGCAGAAGAAACCATTTGAAGTCAAAGAACCCTTGACCCTCTTTAATCTTTTTCCTCCTCCTAGACGAACCCAATCATCCTTTTTCCAAGTAATCCTTTTTCTTCCGAACCTTGTTCTTGTTTTATTTCCTAACCATCTTGTGTAAGGCGACGGTGACTTCAGCTTTTGAAGGAAATCTGGCAAGGTCTGAGAGTTAAGTCGCGTCAGAATCGAAGAAAAGAACCTTCAGTTCGACAAAAGTGTAGTGATCAAGCGTCGAACAGTCATTTTCGCCCGAAGTCGGAAATCCCTAACCCTCTTAAAGCCGTCTTCCTCTCTTTACCTTGACGGACCAAAAGTCTTTTTATTGGAAAATCCTTCCTATCTTTTCGAAACTCATTCTTACTCCCTTCTTGAATTGACTCTGTATAAGGTAACAACCTCATTTTCCTAAGTTGTGACTTTGAAAATCTTGATTCCCTTTCTGATCAATGTTATCCTTGGACCTAAACCTAGAACTCTTCCGTTAGGAAATCCTTATCTATCTTTTTTTAAACCTCGTTCTTGTATTCCCCACTTCTAACGATTCTGTGCAAGGTGGCAACCTTATTTCCTAAGTTGCAACTTTGATGACTTTGATCGTATTCCTACAACATGGTCCTCGAGTTTCTAAACCTAAACCTTTCACTCTGGTCTTTTCCTTTGAACCGTACTGTTCTTGCGAGCTTTATTTTCCCTAAGTTATCTTTCTCCTTGCTACCGTTCCTGCTTTGGACCTTTCATCCAGATCGAAAGTTTTGAAGTTTTCAAGCGCTGCTTTGTAGAGAGTTGTGGGCGGTGTGTTAATGCAAGTGATAAGTTGGCAGCCTGTATAAAGTTAGCCCAAGAGCTAGGGAGAAGGCATCCTGCTCGTGTTTGGGAGCTGGCAGTAGTACCCTTTGTCTGGAAATGGCGGATAAAGTTCAAGCGATGCCGAGATCTAGTTGTGCAGTGTGAGAACCTTGCATCCTTTGGTTGGAGAAATTAGCGGTGATCTGTTGAAGACGCGATCCTTGTTCTTCGTTCCCGGGTAATCTAGCTTTAGTGTTCTCTTGGTGTTAGTTTTCGTTGTAGCTTGTTCCTTAGCTAAGACGTCTAGGTCTGGGTAGTCTGGTGGCTAGTGATGGGTAGAGAGTTGAGTATAAGGTAGAATTAGTCTTCCTTTCCAGTAAATCTTCTATCTATCGCCTTATCTTTCTTTCTTAACTTACCTTTGCGAACCCTCAGCCTATTTCTAAGCCTATCGGTCTTATCACCGTAAATTGAAACCTTGATTTCTTTAACTTTAGTTATTTGGTGGACACCTTTGTTCGTTGCTTTCTCTTGTCGCACCTTTCTTCATTGCTTTTGTAACACCCCAATTTTCATAATCAAATTTTCCTTACAATTATACTTTCTTAATTGAAAAATTTACTAATTACATAGCGGAAGCATTAATTAACCAACATAAATGGGTGTTACCGCCACGCTCAGGTATCTCTCTTATACCCAAACGCTAAGGCTAAAAGTACAACTTAAATTGAATAATCCAAAATCAACTTAATACATAAAACTGAAATCACTCTACAACAATATCTTCCTCAAAATAGCAAAGAAATAAACTTTACTCCATCTCAACTGAATCCATCCCGATTTACTATCCATGTTCACCTGTATAAATAATTTACAGAAAAACAAAGTGTAGACAAAAATTAGCATAAGCTAAGCAAGTTTCACTTCACCCCGTAAAATATAGGCTTGGATTTTATATTTTCAAAACTCATGTAATTTTATACTTTTTCCAAAATACATGTGAAGTTATACTTTTCCTTGTATAGAGAATTGATATTTATAAATGGAGAATTAACAAACCTCATCAAAATCCACTTAGAATCTAGACTAAAACCTATGTGCACACCCCCAGGGGATTCCGAGCCACTGGGTAGTATATGATCCAAGTAGTAAGGTTTTCCTACCTACTACCACACAACCAGTTTGGAAACTGGATCATAACCTATGTGTTACACCCTCATGGGATTCCAAGCCAAATGAGTAGTAATTAGTCCCAGTGAACAGTACTCACATTTACTGAACACCTCACAATATATTGTTTCCTGAAAATTTCATTATTTCTCCATAAATAAATACTCATCTCCAAAAATAACATTTTCTCCAAAATATATCATTATACAATTTCTCGATAATACATTTTTCTCAAAATATACAATTTCCTTCAAAATATATTTTCTCCACATGATTTGTCCAAAATATAATTATAGTACATAATCCATTGGTAATACAATTTTAACGATACACCACACCAAAAATTTACCAAGCCAAGTTTTCACACACACAGGGCTCGACACGTCGAAGCCCATTCTCGATAGCTCGAGAATCACCCCACACATTATTACAATGCACTTGCGATCACATGAACATTATAACTCATACCATACAACCCATAATTCGCATAAATAGATTTTTGGAACAAATAGCTTTAGCATATATAGTCATAGATACATTATTCATCATATTCACATTCACTTAACATATAATATTTTCGGGAAAAGTAATTTTGATGAACATGAAATCTTACCCACGAAGCACAAACACATCTATCAACACTTAATAGCATCATAGCCGCTTTGATAGGGAACCTGTGAATCAAACATATCTTAATAATATTATTATTCCAAATACTATTATTATTATTCCTATTGTTACTTGACTGTACTGCCGCATCATCATCACTCTCACTAATAAATCACAATCAAATATATATAAACACCTACCTCCCTTCATTATCAGTATCACGGCATTAACAGAATGAAAATCATCATCTCCATTTTTTTTTTGCCCAACTAGTTCATGATCATCATTATGCCTAACATTATCAGTATTCAACCTCATCTTTTAATATTCATCTCTACTCTAATAACATTTAGATCATCAATAACAACACTACCAACAAATCAAAATCGATAATATCCACCTAATCCTCACATCATTTACTCCATCATATTAATCAATAAGCTTAGCTTCACCATGGAACAACGTCATTACCCACGCTTCTTCATCCACTTTGCCGTCCCTACTGCCTTCATCGCTGGTCACTACTGAACAAAAAGGGAGAAGAAGGTGGCTGCGTAACTCTGATCTAATTTAGAGGAAAAGGGGAAGGGAGAGAATCTGGGTATTTCTATTAAGGAGAAAGAGACGTGAGAGAGATGGAGAGAGCCACAAGGGATATAATAAGTAGTATATATTACCAACTTAAACTATAATACTAATATATATATATATTTAGGCTTAGTAATATGGTTAGCAGAACGTACATATATTTACTTTAATTAGAATAGAGAATTAATAGCAATTATTGCTAATTGCAAATTATTAGGAGCAATATAATATACGTACGTGTATATACATTAAATATACAAAATGTGTAATAGTATGGATTTATTTAGGTAAATAAACGTACAACATATATATATATTAGGATGAAAAATAAAATTATGGTGTACAGGATCAATATAATAAAATAGGTTTAGGAAGATATTATGTCAGATTTGTAGCTCAGAGAATATAACATAAACTATTATTAGGCAATAAGAATAGGAGAATTTAATAAAATTAATCCCATACGCATATACGGTCCTCAAATAATGCCCAGAAAATATGGGGTATCACAGCTTTCTCTTGTCACACCTTTGTTCATTGCTATTCCTTTTGATAACCCGTCGTGCCCAAGCTTTGGGGATGAAGCTTCTTGTTAGGGGGAGAGGATGTGACACCTCGTAAATCTAAATGCTAATTGGAATTAATTAAGGAATTAATCCTAACCTTCCTTGGTAATTTCTTTTCCTAAAATCCTGAAATTTCATAGTCGAAGGACTAGAAATTGACTAGTCTTCTTGGTGTACCTTGTGCCTTGTGTGTTGTACCCCAATCCCTTATTCATCCAAACCTTAGTAAGGGTAACTTGGTCTTTTCACTAATAAGAGGTTCTCATGTTACCCTAGTGTTAGGAATAAAGTGTAATGGTTTTGATATGCCAAATATGTATTTGTAGATCCCCCAATTTTATTTCATACGTCTAGTAGAGTCTTAGACCATGATCGGGAAATTATTTAAATTGGAAAAGAGAAAAACAGAGGAAGATGGATGAAAATAGAAGAAGAAGATATAAAGCCTAAAATCAAGAATTTGTCTTGAGAAAATGACAAATTGAAGAAGAAGATGAATGATACAATATTCACGTCAATGCTACTCAAAGAAATATCCCAGAAGAATTTTCGTGAAGAAAATTAAGATTGGAAGATTGCATGAATTTGACTTGGAGATCAAGCATCTATGGAAAGAAAGGAGTACATCAAAGTAGATTAGAGATTTAATCAATAGTTGTACGGATGAACTGGATGATGCTTGATATGTTATGCAAAATGGCTCAAGTTCAAATCTCACCATCAACAATTTTACAAGGTAAAATTTGAAATTTGAGAAGCCAAATCTAATTAAATCTGATGGAGTTGGGCGCGGCCAATTCAAAGGAATTGGGTGGCAATTGAGAAGCAATTGCACTTGAGAGCCAAGGCAATTGAGAAGCAATTGCACTTGAGAGCCAATTCAAAGGTTGAATTGGGAGCCATGGGAGCTAGTTCAAAGCAATTGAAATTGGGAGCCATGAGAGCTAGTTCAAAGCAATTGAAATTGGGAGCCATGGGTGCTAGTTTCAGAGAAATTGAAATTGGGAGCAAGTTTCACATGAGAATCAATTCATGGGAGCCAATGTAGAATTGAAATTGGGAGCTGAGAATCAATTCAAAATTTGAAATTGGGAGCTGAGAATCAATTCAAAATGTGAGCAAGTTTCACATGAGAATCAATGTAGAATTGAAATTGGGAGCTGAGAATCAATTCAAAATGGGAGCAAGTTTCACATGATTTCAAAATGGGAGGAGCAAGTTTCACATGAGAATCAATGTAGAATTGAAATTGGGAGCTGAGAATCAATTCAAAATGGGAGCAAGTTTCACATGATTTCAAAATGGGAGCAAGTTTCACATGAGAATCAATTCAAGATGGGAGCCAATGTAGAATTGAAATTGGGAGCCAATTGACCAATTCTAAGAAGACATGGAGATCAAATTGAATTGAGATGAAATTCATATTCAATACCAGGAGAAGATGGGAGCCAATGTAGAATTGAAATTGGGAGCCAATTGACCGATTCTAAGAAGACATGGAGATCAAATTGAATTGAGATGAAATTCATATTCAATACCAGGAGAAGTCTGAGAGCCAATTTCAAAGTCAAAGTCAATAATTCAAATTGGGAAGCAATTGAAAGTTCAAAGTCAAAGTCAATAATTCAAATTGGGAAGCAATTGAAAGTTCAAAGTCAAAGTCAATAATTCAAATTGGGAAGCAATTGAAAGCAACAGAAGTAGATTGGGAGCCAATTACAAGTCAAAGTCAATTGGGAGCCAATTACATAGGAGAAATTCAAATTGGGTGCCAATTACAAGTCAAAGTCAATTGGGAGCCAATTACATGTCAAAGTCAATTGGGAGCCAATTACAAAGGAGAAATTCAAATTGGGTACCAATTACAAGTCAATTGCAATTGGGTGTCAATTACAAAGGAGAAATTCAAATTGGGAAGAAGTTCAAAGCCAGTTTGAAGTCTGAGAACACCCAGACGTGAGAATGAAGAAGATGAAGATGAACTTACAGTAAAAATATTCTCACAAGGAAAAATACTACTAGTTTAACTAGTATGGGATTAAATTGAAGAATATTTTTAAATCCTAAAGATACAAGGACCACTTTAGAGCTAATCAGAGAAGCCGTTCTACACCCAGATATTTCCACTCAACGTAAAACCAGAGGAATATCAGATGAAGTTTGAGAAACCATTCGCATGAAGTTCAAGCTCTCAAACGGCTAGCTTATCCTTTCTGACATCTTTGCAGAAGATAAGATAAGATCTCTGACAAAAAGATACAAGATTTCAAAAATGAGAGCGTCTCTTTCCAACGGACAGATTCTCATTACCAGCTATAAAATGTTGAAGATATGAAGACTTGAAGATCAAGAACTTGAGACGAACAAGAGAGCAGAAAATATGAACTCATCAAGGGGAACGAATAGAGCAATTAAGCTTAAAAGAGCATAGAGCAAAAATCTCATTTGGTACAGAGCATACCAAAAATCTTCAAGTGAGAAGTGAGAAAAGAAAAAGAACTCAGAGAGCTTCAAGAGAAAAATATTCTGAGAGTTCTTTTAACAGAGCAAAACAGAGCAAAAATATCAAGTGTTTTACTTGATATATTCAAAGAGAGAAAACACTCAAAGCTATCAAGAGAAATCATTCCAGAGTGTTTATCTTCATCAAAGAGACCTGCGCATCATTGAAGATCAACTACAGAATCTCAGAAGTTGGAAGCAAGACAACACTTGTTTTGGAGCAAAACAAGAGAAGGGAGGAAAGTAGCACGGAGCTGTGAAATCCTGGATTGTCACACGGAGCTGTGAGATCCGAAGCAGCAGTGTCGGAGGCACTGGGCGTGATTACTGCGGGCTTTGTGATCAAAGCACTAGATCATGGGATACGTTTCTACCAGAGTGTGGAAGACGGGGGGAAAGTAACGTGGAGTCGTGAAATCCTGGGATAGTAGCGCGACGACATGAAACCCGAAGCATCAGTGTGGTGTCACTGGGCGTGATTAGTGCGGGCTTTGTGATCAAAGCACTAGATCACGGAAATTCATTGTATCTTGGAACCAAGGAGTGGTAGATATAGTGAATTGCTCTTGGAGAGAAGAGCAAGTGGAGTAGGAGGATTACACCACCTCGCGAACCACTATAATTGTCTTGTGTTCTTTACTGCTTTCTTTACTTACTGCTCTTTACATAATTGCTCTACACAAGATATACTGCTCACACAATCTCACACACACTTTATGTTTATTTATTTCCGCTGTGCACCATACTCTAACAATCTAGTTAAGAGTTTTGGTTTATCTCTGGCTTAGCAATTGTTGTGCTGTGCGAAAAAGTTTGAAAGTCTATTCACCCCCCCCCCCCCCCTCTCTAGACTTTCACCTTACCTCTTTTGGGACCAACAATTAGTATTAGAGCCTGTAGCCTATTTGAGTCAGTTTATACCAACCTTTGGTATTAAAACACGTTACCCAACAGGATTAACTGTTTTTTACTGCTAGGCTGATCCATTCTACAAAGTGTGTGAATCGGATTAATCTTTCATATCTCTCGTGATGATGATGAAGAAAGATTTAGCTCAAAATCTATTATTCTCACTTGATAAATTTGATGATTGGAAAGTTCGTATGCAGGTACACTTATCGGCTTTACACGATGAAATTTGGGAAGTTATTTCCACTGGCCCTATAGAAATATTAAAAGTCAATACGGCATTTGTTATATCCCCGGATGCTCCACAGTACGTACAAAAGCCAAAACCGGAATGGACATCGGACGATAGAACGCGGAATAATCTTGACAATATTGCCAAGGATATTCTATTCAAAGCCGTTGATGATACAATATTTCCGAAGATTCGAAAGTGTGCCACTGCCAAAGAAATATGGGAAACTCTCATCAAGATTGGCGAAGGAGATGAACAAGAAAAAGACAATAAGCTCACAATCGCCATGAAGAAATTTGAAGATTTCAAAATGCTCTCAAATGAAAGTGTTGCAGACATGGAAGCTCGAATGATCAAAGTTCTTGGAGAGATTAATGATCTTGGCAAAAATATTAGCCAAAAAGAAATTAATCTCAAAATCCTACGAGGCTTACCATCTGCATGGGATATGAAGGTTACGGATATGCGCGATCACCGAGATCTAAGAATGTTGTCAACAGACAAATTATTTAGTGATCTAAAAGCATAAGAGTTCGAAATGAAGACCAAAGATGATGATGTTCATGAAGCTCGAAATTCTGCTCTAATGGCCGAACAACCGTCAACCTCCAGGTCAGTAGAAAATAATGTTGATTTTATGACTGACGAACAGTTTGCTCTTTTTGTCAAAAAGTTTAGAAGGTTTATGCGAAAAGGAGATAACAAAAATTCTGCTCGTGGAAAATTCGTATCTCGCACCCCACAAGAAGAAAAAGTTGAAGAAAACAACAATTTGTGCTACAATTGCCACAAACCCGGACATTTTAAAATAAATTGTCCGTATCCGATCATTAGCAAGTATCAAGGCAAAAATGTTGAATCTACGCCGAACAAATCCGAAAGCAAAAGGCTCAAGCGCGACAAAAGAAAAGCTCTCATTAGCAACGAACCAAATGAAAATGATGATTCGGAGGATTCATCATCAAGCGATGAAAGTTCATGTTCGGATGATGATACGGCGCTAGTATGCAAGTCAATTGAGTTGAGTACAAGTGAAGATTGTCTTATGGCTCTGAAAGCAGAGGAAGAAGAGGTAACATCTAATTCTTTCAATTCTGTTAATTATTCTTTTTCTCGTGAATCTATTGACAATCTAATGCGAGAATGTCAAGAGATTATGCTCACTCATCCTCAACTCAAGAAGCGCAATAATATTCTAATTCTTGAAAAAGAAGAAATGAATAAAAAATTGCAAGATGCTTTACTTGAAGTGAGTAAATTGAAGAATGAAAATATTCATCTTCAAGAAGAGTGTAAAGCAAGAGAGGTTAGAGAACATAACCTTCGGGCAACCATTGCTACGTTCACTAATTCGTCTAAAATTATAGATAAAATGGTGAGCATGCAAAAGCCATCAGGAGATAGAACCGGAATCGGTTATGACTCCACATGTTCTCAAACCCCTCAAAATCTGACTAATTCTACTACTACTTTAAATAATAAAGTTCAAGTGGTAAAATTTGTTAAAAGTCAGAATAGCACAATGAGACAAGGACTTGGCTATCAAACAAATGCGAAGTTGAATGTTGAAAGGCCGAAACAATCCAATTTCACGGCAAACCAACAAAAATTCTTCAAGCAAAGATATGCCAAAGAGTCAAGTGCAAAAAGATTTCATAGAAAAGAGGGAAGCTTTTCTAGAAATAAAGCTGGGAGATTTTATCCCACTCAAAAGGATTGGTTGTGTAATAGATGTAATGCTTTTTTATAGACCAAAGCAACAATCCTCTTCCCATGTGCCAAAATATAAAAATGTTTTTCAAAACCCGACGCCAAAAATGTTTTCTAATGTGAGTTATGATTATCGTGTCTCAAATGGTTACAAATCGCCTCATCTTAATTCAATAAGATCAAGGTGGGTTTGGTTACCTAAAATCACTAACAGTAAAGGACCCAAGCAAGTATGGGTACCTAAAGTTAATTAATCTTTCTTGCAGGATGTTTGGTACATCGATAGTGGTTGCTCACGCCACATGACTATAAATAAATCATATCTAGTGAATTTCAAAGAAATCGATGGACCAAAAGTTATATTCGGATGAAATCAAAATTATGGAATTACAAAAGGAGTTGGCACGATCAAGAAAAATGGATTGAAGATTGAAGATGTTTCTTTCGTTGAAGGCTTAAAATTTAATTTGTTGAGCACTAGTCAATTTTGTGATAAAGGCTATCTTGTAGAATTTTCTAAAGATAATTGCCTAATAAAAAATGAGCTCACAAATGAGATTGTTCTCTCTGGAAAAAGACGAAAGAATATGTATGTTGTTGATTGGAATACAAGAAAAGATTCAGTGTTCTTAATGGCCAGAAATTCGAATGAAGCAAATTGGGAATGGCACAGAAAGCTCAACCACTTAAACTTCAAGACTATCAATCAGCTTGCAAAGAAAAATCTGGTAGAAGGCTTGCCAGATATTATCTTCAAGAAGGACCAAGTGTGTGATGCATGCCAACGCAGAAAGCAAATCAAATCATCATTCAAATCAAAGACACACGAGTCAACGTCAAGACCGCTAAGCTTGCTACATATGGACTTATTTGGACCGGTTGATCCAATAAGTGTAAGTGGTAAGAAATATACTCTTGTTGTTGTTGATGATTTTCCAGGTACACTTGGACCGTCTTTCTCAAGAAGAAAAATGAAGTTGAGCAAGTTCTACCGAAGCTGTTAAAGCAACTACAAAATGAGAAAGAATTGCAAATATCAAAAATACCAACGGATCGCGGAACCGAGTTCGTGAATGGAGTTATACAAGCTTTTTGCAATTCACATGGAATTTCTCATCAATTATCTGCCGCAAGAACACCGCAACAAAACGGTGTTGCCGAAAGAAGAAATCGGACGCTCAAAGAAGCCGCACGAGTGATGATTAGTGCAGCCGGTCTCCCGAAACGATATTGGGCGGAAGCTATCAACACTGCTTACTACACACAAAATCGAAGCATGATCCATAATCAGTACAAGAAGACGCCATATGAGCTATATAAAGGGAGAAAACCAAATATTGGTTATTTTCATATTTTTGGATGCAAATGTTTTATTCACATTAATGATAAATTGCATCTAAAAGCTTTTGATGAGCGTGCAGATGAAGGAATTTTTCTAGGATATTCGACTACCAGCAAGGCAATCAGAATTTTGAATAAAAGAACAATGGTGGTTGAAGAATCCATACACGTGATATTTGATGAAAAATCGCAGATCAAAAATGATGCTCTGGGTGAAGAAATTGCACAAAATGGTAACAAGTGTCATATTGATTTTTGTGATACTAATGATACGTGTGAAGATGATGTTTTGCAGGGAATGGATGAGTTGGAAATTAATTCTCTAGAAAATCTCATCCCTCATCCAGAAGGAGTTGGAAATTCTTTTAATAATAATTTTGGTGGTGATGCCTCACGTGGGAATGAGGATGCAGTACGGGTTGGAGATCCAATTAGTGATCAAGTTGCATGTGAAGTTGGTAATCAATTTCAAGAAGAATTAAATAATAAAATTCGAACCAACTCTTCCAGTACACAAGTGGATCCACCCAGTACCATGCACCCATTTGAACCAGATTTAAGATGGCTCAAAAATCACCCTCCAGAATTAATTATTGGAAATATTCATGAAGGCGTGAAAACAAGATCGTCTACCATGGAATCATTGTTCACCTGTTATCTATCTCAAATTGAACCAAAAGAAGTTGACGAAGCTCTCAATGATCCGGATTGGATACATGCTATGCAAGAAGAGCTCGATCAATTCAAAAGAAATGATGTTTGGGAACTTGTTCCAAGACCGGCGAACCACAATGTTGTAAGAACCAAATGGGTCTTCCGGAATAAAGCAAACGAAGAAGGCGTGATTGTTAGGAATAAAGCAAGGCTCGTTGCAAAAGGATACTCTCAAGAAGAAGGAATTGATTTTGATGAAACTTTTGCACCGGTGGCCAGACTTGAAGCAATCAGAATTTTCCTAGCCTACGCCCCACACAAAGATTTCACCGTTTATCAAATGGACATGAAAAGCGCATTCTTGAATGGTTTACTCGAAGAAGAAGTTTATGTCGAACTACCCCCAGGTTTTGAGGTAAAAGGCGAAGGTGATAAAGTCTACAAACTTAAAAAGGCATTGTATGGGTTGAAACAAGCACCTAGAGCTTGGTATGATACTTTGTCAATGTTCTTGATAAGCTGTGGATTCACCAAAGGCCTTGTTGACAAAACTCTATTTAGAATTCAAGATGGTGATCATATTTTATTAGTGCAAATATATGTTGATGATATTATTTTTGGAAGCACTAACAATTCTTTGTGTGAGAAATTTTCGAAGCTTATGTAGAATAAATTCGAAATGAGCATGATGGGTGAATTAAATTACTTCTTGGGCTTACAAGTCAAACAACTGAAAGAAGGAGTATTCATCAATCAAGCAAAGTACACCCGCGACTTGATAAAGAAGTTTGGCCTTGATGGAAAATCATCGATCAAAATTCCAATGAGCACATCAATAAGGCTAGACAAAGATGAAGATGGAAAGGATGTCGATCAAACAAAATATAGAGGAATGATTGGTTCTCTTCTATATCTTACTGCAAGCAGGCCGGACATTTCTTATGTTGTGGGAGTGTGTGCAAGATTCCAAGCAAATCCAAAAGAAAGCCTCCTCACCGCAATAAAGAATATCATACGATATCTTAAAGGCACAATCAATGTTGGGTTGTGGTATCCAAAAGGTACAGATTTTACTCTAACGGGTTTTTTAGATGCACATTTTGCAGGTTGCAAAATAGACAGAAAAAGCACTTCCGGGACATGCCAGTTCTTGGGGGGAAGGCTTGTTTCTTGGTTCAGCAAAAAGCAAAATTCCATCGCAACTAGTACCGCCGAGGCCGAATATATTGCTGCAGGAAGTTGTTGTGCGCAAATTTTGTGGATGAAGCAACAATTGAAGGATTACAGAGTTAATTGTGATGATGTTAGTATTTATTGTGATAATACTAGTGCAATCGCTATCACTCACAATCCGGTGCTTCACTCAAGAACCAAACATATCGACACTCGACATCACTACATAAGGGATCACGTGGAAAAGAAAAATCTGAAGATCGAATATATCCCTACGGAAAACCAAGTTGCTGATATTCTCACGAAGCCTTTATGCGAAACGAGCTTTTCTACCTTAAGGCACGAGTTGGGAATGATCGAAATGAGCTAAGTATCACTGAACTTAATCTCTCAATTTAAATTGATACTTGTGCTCAAAATAAATTGTTTTATGTGTTTATATGCATGTTTTTATACGAAATTTTTATGTGATAAAATTGCAGTATGTGTTAGGAAGTTATTTGTGTATTTGCATGTGTTATTTAACGTGAGATCATATGCCATGCAAATTAATTTGATAAAATGTGCAATTCGTGTTTTATTTGATAATGATGGGGATATGGGACCGGGGGGTCCATTTTATTGGCATAGTATTGACCCAAGTGGGGGTGGTGATGATAGGAGATTGGCCCAAGCCCTATTGGGCTAAAAAGACAAGGGGGCGTGGTGGCCCAAAAAGAAGAGAGAAGACGTTTCCGGGCAAGAAACACCGCCGGCGGGGTGGCCGGCCGGGTTCCCGGCAGCGAGGCGTGGCTGGTGCGCTACCAGTCGTGCCGGCAGCGCCCACCGGCGCGGCCAGGGAATAGGGCAGGTAGCATGGCACTTAACTAGAGTAAAAGGCATGGACACTATCATGCAAGGTTCAAACCCACGCCCTCTAGCTCAGCAGGCGCGCACCATACCACCAGCCCACATCAACTGTTGTTTATTAAGGCGTGGCAATTATATATAACCTATATATGCGGGCAGGGCAGCCTCCACCACCGGCCATTGGCCCGCCGGCGACTGGCCGGCGGTGGGTCCCGCCGGCCACCTCAGGCCAAGGCGCGGCCAGCGGGGGCAGTGCGCCCCCCAGATTGTCAACGGCACCCCCCCCCCTTCCCGAGGGGGTGCTGGGCAGGTGCGCCGAGCATGGTGGACCAGGGTGGTATGCGCGGGAGTTTTAGAAGTATGGCGAACGTGCCCGCTTGCGCAGCGTTAAATGGGGAAGTGGGGACGGATTGCATGGGACACGTGGATGCTAGAGGAGGAGGGGGGCTTGCTATAAATAGGGGCCCTAGATCTCTGGCTAGGGGGCAACTCAGACACGACAAGCACTACGGTCTAGTGGTCTTGATCTATACTTTCAACCCAGCTACCTAGGTTCGATTCCTACCAGTAGCGTAGTTAGCTATAGCCCACCACGTGGGCCTTATGCTTTGTATTTGGGCCATCGTTCTGGGCCTGTACCTCGGGCTTTGTACGTATTGTTTAGGGCTTAGCACCCCGGGTAATAAAGTCAGTACTTTCATACCCCCGTCCTATGTCCCTATACCCGGTTTATGGTGGACCCGGTCCCAATAAAACCATCATTGGCACCGTTTGTGGGGCTCGCGACGATTAGCCCATGTTTGTAGTCTCTACCATCCTAGCAAGGTTCCGATGTACGCTCAAATGGTTGATTCGCAAGAGGAGCTACCCTATAAGGTAACATACTTAGCACATCGAGACGCTACTCTGGTGAGTACACTTGAACACTTAGTTAGGTAAAGATTGTGTTTATTTTCCCGAACTATGTGCCGCTATGTGCTCCTATGTGCTCTGCATGCTTGGCCCACGGCCACCTCAATTATATGCTCATATGTGCTCTGCACGCTTGGCCCGCGGCCACCTCAACTATATGCTCATATGTGCTCTGCATGCTTGGCCCGCGGCCACCTCAACTATGTGCTCCTATGTGCTCTTACGTGCTATACATGCTGGCTCTACGGCTATGGCGGATGGGGTATGTGGGTTATCGCAACCCACATGCGCGGACTTGCCCCCGGCAAGCCGCATGGTTTTGGCGGATGGGGCATGTGGGTTATCGCAACCCACATGTGCGGACTTGCCCCCGGTAAGCCCCATGGTTTTTGGCGGATAAGGCGTGTGGGTTATCGCAACCCACATGCGCGGACTTGCCCCCGGCAAGCCGCATGGTTTTGGCGGATGGGGCATGTGGGTTATCGCAACCTACATGCGCAGACTTGCCCTCGGCAAGCCGCATGGTTTTTTGCGAATGGGGCGTGTGGGTTATCGCAACCCACATGCGCGGACTTGCCCCTGGCAAGCCGCATGGCGTTGGCGGAGGGGGCGTGTGGGTTATCGCAACCCACACTACCCCATCCTACAATCTTCAGTTACCTTCATCCTTAAAAAAATAAAAAATAAATAAAAATAAAATAAAAATAAAAATAAAAATAAAAAAAGGTTGCATGCAGGTGTAGCATGGAGAATGAGCAAAGACATCCATTGAATATTTAAAAGAAGCATGCAGGTGCATCATGGAGAAATCGACAAAACATACTAAATAAATACAACAAAAGAGATGTACAGTGCAAGAAGCATCCAAGAAGTGACTATAGAGGAGTCACCTTGACCTCTCTACACTAGGTGATGAAGCGAAGGCCAGGGCAACGTGCGGTGTGTGGCAGAGGTACGGAGTAATGGCGTGACGCACAACAATGGTGATAATGGAAGGTGGCGACGAGAGATTGAGAAAGGGAAAGAAAAGGAGGTGGTGATACCGAATTCTACTTCCTTTAGGCATCAAGATACCTAAAAGAACTGGGGGACTTGTGATGGGGATATGGGACCCGGGGGTCCATTTTATTGGCATAGTATTGACCCAAGTGGGGGTGGTGATGATAGGAGATTGGCCCAAGTCCTAATGGGCTAAAAAGACAAGGGGGCATGGTGGCCCAAAAAGAAGAGAGAAGACATTTTCGGGCAAGAAACACCGCCGGCGGCCGGCAACCAACCGGCGGGGTGGCCGGCCGGGTTCCCGACGGCGAGGCGTGGCCGGTGCGCCACCAGTCGTGCCGGCAGCGCCCACCGGCGCAGCAAGGGAATGGGACAGGTAGCATGGCACTTAACTAGAGTAAAAAACATGGACACTGTCAGCAAGGTTTGAACCCACACCCTCTAGCTCAGCAGGCGCACACCATACCACCAACCCACGTCAACTGTTATTTATTGAGGCGCGGCAATTATATATAACCTATATATGCGGGCAGGGCAGCCTCCACGACCGGCCGGCGACTGGCCGGCGGTGGGTCCCGCCGGCCACCTCAGGCCGAGGCGCGGCCAGCGGGGGCAGTGCGCCCCCCAAATTGTCAACGGCACCCCCCCCCTTTCCCGAGGGGGTGCTGGGCGGGTGCGCCGAGCATGGTGGACCAGGGTGGTATGCGCGGGAGTTTTAGAAGTATGGCGAACGTGCCCGCTTGCGTAGCGTTAAATGGGGAAGTGGGGATGGATTGCATGGGACACGTGGACGCTAGAGGAGGAGGGGGGAATGCTATAAATAGGGGCCCTGGATCTCTGGCTAGGGGGCAACTCAGACACGACAAGCACTACGGTCTAGTGGTCTTGATCTATACTTTCAACCCAGCTACCTAGGTTCGATTCCTACGAGTAGCGTAGTTAGCTATAGCCCACCACGTGGGCCTTATGCTTTGTATTTGGGCCATCGTTCTGGGCCTGTACCTCGGGCTTTGTACGTATTGTTTAGGGCCTAGCGCCCCGGGTAATAAAGTCAGTACTTTCATACCCCCGTCCTATGTTCCTATACCCGGTCCCAATAAAACCATCAGATAATTTGTTTAAAAGTGCATATTTTAATGTGTTAATCAGTGTATGAGTATGTGCTCATGTTTTAAAATTTATTAATTTGTTTGCATGAACAATTTGTCTAAAAATGTGATTTACCGTGTTTATTTAATTATATATGTGCATAATGTGATTTAATGTGTTTAAATCCTTTATTTTACGTGCATATGCATACATGTTTATATAATTTGTTAAAATGCTTTTTGCTAGTTTCTAAAATTTTTAGAATATGATTTAGCATGCTATTTTATATAAAGATGTTTCTGATTATTAATTTGGAATATACGTGTTAATTGTGCTAATTTCCAAAATTTGTGTTTTTCGATTGGAAATTACCGTGTGTGTGTTTAATATAATTGGTATGTGTGATTTATTATTGTGGAGTTATTTTTGCTACTAACGAGATGTTTGAGTGTGATTATATCTGTGATACACGATTTTGAGAAGGAAATCAGGAGATAAAGGAGGAAAATTAGATTTTAATTGGGCATCAAACCTCCACCCATAAACTCCTATCCTTTCTAAACCTCCACCCAACCTAAACCTCCCCTCATAATCCTCTCCTAAATCAAATCTTTCCAAACAGATTTACCCTTTCTCTCAATCGACACCCCCATCTCGCCTGTCAGAAAAATCACCCCCTTAATCGATCCCCATAAACAAATCTCAAGGAGATCAGAACCCAAATCCTTCCTAAGTGTCTCTTCAAATCTCCACCCTCTACACCTTACGTGCATTGGGTATTTCTAAAGAGGTGTGAGCATTAAATGCTCTTGTCTGCTAATGATGACATTTTCTCTTTCCTCGTAACACACTCTATCAGATGACTCATCTACCCAAAACTCACCCAATCGACACACCTCAACCAAAGGGTACAATTGAGAAATCTCTTCTCTCTCTTAAATCCGGAAAACCCCTTCGAGTCATTCTCCTCATATAAACCCCTCACTTATATTTCAAAAACTCTTTCAAGACCTTCAGAATATCAGAAATCTCTCTCACAAAATTATCTCTCCTCTAACAATCGATCTGATCATCATGGCTCAATCTGGAAGAAAGCAAATTGATCTTATTCTCGCCTTCTCGCAACAAGTGACGAATGGGATGGTACTCAACCCTGAGTTTTTCAAACTAGGTTCTACCAACAAGGACACGGCCGAGAAAATTCTTCAAGCTCTAAAAGACTGCGGACTGTTTGATTTCTTCACCTACAACTACTTTGGAACCTTTAAAGAAGATGTAGCCGAATTTTATCTACATGCAGTCGTTGAAAAGGACTCGATTAAATCTAGAGTTGGAGGATCAGAAGTTTCAATAACTGAAGATCACATACACAAGTGCTTCAGTTTTCCTGAATCTCAGATAATGCCAGAATCTCACAGCTATGTTGTTCAAAATTTTTGGAACGAGATTCGTGGTCCTACGGCTCCAATTTTCTCTGATGTATCCGCTCATAAGAATGTATTGAAGTTTGAATATGATAAGTTGGTGGACGTGATTTACAAGATTCTTGAACACAAACTGGGAAGTACTGAAGATTTGACTACATCAACAGTGTGCCTGATGGACGGAATTATGAAAGGAGTAAAATTCAAATGGGCAAAATTTATCTACAGGAAGATGGTTATTTTTGTTCATGCTGCCAAACCAATGAAGAAACCTGTTGTGGTGGACCGGTTCTATCAAAATGTTAGATATGGTCTCACCATTGGAGAACTGCTAAGGAAGAAGACAATTCCAATGAGAAAATACAAAAATATTGGAATCTACAGAGCACTCTTCAGAAAATTCAGCCCTAATTTTAGAAAAAGGTCAAGCCAAAGAAGAGGACAAGAAGGTGGGAGTTCTACAAGTTCAAAGACACCACAAAGCTCAAGAATGAGAAGCAGCAAAGCAATCTCAGCCTCAAGCAACCAAATTGGATCAAGTAATCGGTCCGAAAGAGATCAAGAAGCCATCAGTACGGCTATGACTGTTGTTCCACTCAAATATGCCGAACCGAACATGTTGGCCGAAGGAGTTGATGATACAACAAGAATGGAATTTGCAGGAGTTGATGTGCAAATTTCGAATGATCTACAAAGAAGACTCTCGAGTCAATCTGCAGCTGAAGGAAGTGCAGGACCTATAGTTTTTGACTCAGCTCTCATTCAAGATGATCTGGAGCTGCTAAGAGAATTAATAATGGTGCAAACTTGGAGAGAATGGAAACTTGAAAGATACCATTCCTTCATGTCAAAAATCACCCCAGATTTGATACGGAGTGAAGATCTTTCCTTGGAATGGTGCGGAACGAACGTGATGCTAGATGCACTCAACATGGATTTAAATCAAGTCTATCACATGAAGCTACACGAAAAGGCAACCAGACAAAAAGGAAAAGCACCAATAAAAGGAGGAAGTACGGCTCAAGACCGTATAGCCGAAGAAGAAAGACAGAATGAAATTTCACTTCAGTTAGCTCTACAAAGGTCAGTTTATGACACACACCATTATCCAGGTAATACATCTCTTGTGGATAATGAAATTTTTGATGATAGAACTGAAGGATAGCACTCATTGATGTACCAATTTTGAGCACTGAAAATCATATGGACATACTTGTGAAAGTCCATGATGCTTCTCTATTGGTATCTGATTTGACCCCCACATCAATTAATGTGAATTTGGAGTGCAATGAGCAACTTGTGGGATCTAATGAAGCTGAAGTGTCAGTACGAGAAGAAGTAAGAGAACAAATGTTAGAAGAAAGAAGAAGAGATATACCAGTTGCAGTAGAAGTTGCTACTGAGAATAGGCAACAAATCACAGAGAATTTATCCAGTGTACTGCCAGTACACCATACCGAGTCTACCATGCCTACCATGGACCCTGTTCTACAAAATGAAGAATTATTTGCAGACAACTACACAAGAACAGAAGTCTTAGAAGAAGAGATTGGTGATCTCAATCAAGAAGCCGAATCACCTGAAGAAGAAGGGATGCAACTTATTGATACAGTTGTTCTCATAGATCCGAATAGAAGTCCATTCGGATCCCCTTAAAACTTTGTGCAGATGAATGATCAAGATGATGGCATATTTTCATCTCTATTTGCAAAAGTGGCCGAATCCAGTGATGTTGTTTGTCAAACAATTGGAGAAAAATTGGTTGAACAAAACCAAAAGCTAGAACAACAACACATGGATACACAAGTCAATCTGAAGGAATTAATGGAGCATCAAAATATTTTGAAGACTCAGATTGACAAAGCAGAAAGAATCTTGAAAGGAGAATTGACAAAATGCTTACTTGAAGTGATTCAGCTCATGAAGAAGGAACGAGAAGCAGCTGAAAAGATTAACAACGAACGCCACTTGCGACAAGTCAAGGCAATTCAAGATCAAGAAAGCCGAATCAACAAACTTGAAGTTGAACTCGCAGTTACAACAAACAAGCTGGACAATATACAAACCGTTTCCATTGAAACGCACAACAGTGTTGAAACTGTGAAGGCAAACCAAGACCGAGATTGTAAGACCCTTGCATTTTTGGTTGATAACGCCAAAAGGGGGGAAGAAATTCTCAGTCACTTGGCTTTGCAACAACAAGGATTTATTCTTGGAAGCCAACAACAGCCAGTAATGTCTACTTAAGGTAGAGGCCGAAGCCGCGGATAATCCTCACAAGGACCATCTCAGATTGGTTTTGCTCAGTTCGCGAATCCTAGTCTTGGTACGAGTACATCGAAGGTTGCTGAACAGCGTGGCTAGTTTGAATGCTCTAAGGGTACCGCCACTCAGACAACAATATGGACTAAGGAAAATCTACCAAGCATGATCAAGAAATGGCCTGCAGCGGATCAAGCCCAATAGATCTCGGAGAAGAATAAAGAAGAAGAAGGCAAAAGGAAAAGAACCGAGATGTGGTATGAACTAAGAGATTTCACTGGAAATATGGGCATGAATCTTGGAGAAGAAAGAAGCTTCGAAGAATGTGTCTTATGGTGGGAAGCCGGAGTTCTTCCGGGCAACAATATTAAAGAAGCTTTTGGACATTACATGGCCGGACAGCTGACAAAGAAATTTTAGAATGCAAAGTTCAAAGATGATTTCTTCAAACTCAGAGAACATGTCAAGGAAATTTTGAAGAAAGACTCTGGTGTGAAGAAACCCAGAAGGTAATCTGAAAATTCTCTTAAGCTGATATTTTCTATTTTCAAACCTCTGTTGCGTTTTTCTCAATATTTTCGAAATATATCAATAATAATTTCTCATGGTCTATTTTGAGTCTTTAATTTTGTTTGTTTAATGTAATTAGACTTTCGTGAATTAAAAGACAAGAAATTTGTCAAACGCACGACAAAATTAAAAATTGATGATGATCAAAATAATTCAAGATGCGTTTAGGAGCTTGTCTAAAAGTTAATTCACAAGTTTCTCTTGATTGTGTCTAGAAAACCATTGTTAAACTCATCTTGGCTTTGTCAAATAAAATTGAGCAAAAAGATTATTTTTCAAAGACTTAAAGCCAATGACTGAGTATAGGTTTTGGCATTATCAAAAGGGGGGAAATTGTTAGGAATAAAGTGTAATGGTTTTGATATGCCAAATATGTATTTGTAGATCCCCCAATTTTATTTCATACGTCTAGTAGAGTCTTAGACCATGATCGGGAAATTATTTAAATTGGAAAAGAGAAAAACATAGGAAGATGGATGAAAATAGAAGAAGAAGATATAAAGCCTAAAATCAAGAATTTGTCAGGAGAAAATGACAAATTGAAGAAGAAGATGAATGATACAATATTCACGTCAATGCTACTCAAAGAAATATCCCAGAAGAATTTTCGTGAAGAAAATTAAGATTGGAAGATTGCATGAATTTGACTTGGAGATCAAGCATCTATGGAAAGAAAGGAATACATCAAAGTAGATTGGAGATTTAATCAATAGTTGTACGGATGAAGTGGATGATGCTTGATATGCTATGCAAAATAGCTCAACTTTGAATCTCACCATTAACAATTTTACAAGGTAAAATTTGAGAAGTCAAATCTAATTAAATCATAGCCAATTACAAGTGGAAATTGGGAAGCAATTGCACTTGGGAGCCAATTCAAAGGTTTGAATTGGGAGCTAGTTCAAAGCAATTGAAATTGGGACCTAGTTTCAGAGAAATTGCAATTGAAATTGGGACCTAGTTTCAAAGAAATTGGGAGCATGGGATGCAATTTCAAATTGGGGACCGATTCTAAGAAGACAAATTGGGAGCAAGCGATTCTAAGAAGACAAATTGGGAGCAAGTTTCACCTGAGAATCAATTCAAGATGGGAGCCAATGTAGAATTGCAATTGGGAGCCAATTGAGGTTGTAGTATGGGATGCAATTTCAAATTGGGGACCGATTCTAAGATGACATGGAGATCAAATTGAATTGGGATGAAATTCAATACCAAGAGAAGTCTGAGAGCCAATTCCAAAGTCAAAGTCAAAGTCAATAATTCAAATTGGGAAGCAATTGAAAGCATCATGAGTAGATTGGGAGCCAATTATAAGTCAAAGTCAATTGGGAGCCAATTACAAAGGAGAAATTCTCCCAATTATAAGTCAAAGTCAATTGGGAGCCAATTACAAAGGAGAAATTCAAATTGGGTGCCAATTACAAGTCAATTGCAATTGGGTGTCAATTACAAAGGAGAAATTCAAATTGGAAAGAAGTTCAAAGCCAGTTTGAAGTCTGAGAACACCCAGACGTGAGAATGAAGAAATTCAAATTGGGAAGAAGTTCAAAGAAGTTCAAAGCCAGTTTGAAGTCTGAGAACACCCAGACGTGAGAATGAAGAAGATGAAGATGAACTTACAGTAAAAATATTCTCACAAGGAAAAATACTAGTTAAAAATACTAGTTTAACTAGTATGGGATTAAATTGAAGAATATTTTTAAATCCCAAAGATACAAGGACCACTTCAGAGCTAATCAGAGAAGCCGTTCTACACCCAGATATTTCCACTCAACGTAAAACCAGAGGAATATCAGATGAAGTTTGAGAAACCATTCGCATGAAGTTCAAACTCTCAAACGGGTAGCTTATCCTTTCTAACATCTTTGCAGAAGATAAGATAAGATCTCTGACAAAAAGATACAAGATTTCAAAAATGAGAGCGTCTCTTTCCAACCGGACAGATTCTCATTACCAGCTATAAAATGATGAAGATATGAAGACTTGAAGATCAAGAACTTGAGACGAACAAGAGAGCAGAAAATACGAACTCATCAAGGGGAACGAATAGAGCAATTAAGCTTAAAAGAGCATAGAGCAAAAATCTCATTTGGTACAGAGCATACCAAAAATCTTCAAGTGAGAAGTGAGAAAAGAAAAAGAACTCAGAGAGCTTCAAGAAAAAAATATTCTGAGAGTTCTTTTAACAGAGCAAAAATATCAAGTGCTTTACTTGATATATTCGAAGAGAGAAAACACTTAGAGCTATCAAGAGAAATCATTCCAGAGTGTTTATCTTCATCAAAGAGACCTGCGCATCATTGAAGATCATCTACAGAGTCTCAGAAGTTGGAAGCAAGACAACACTTGTTTTGGAGCAAAACAAGATAAGGGAGGAAAGTAGCACAGAGCTGTGAAATCCTGGATTGTCACACGGAGCTGTGAGATCCGAAGCAGCAGTGTCGGAGGCACTGGGCGTGATTAGTGCGGGCTTTGTGATCAAAGCACTAGATCACGGGATACGTTTCTACCGGAGTGTTGAAGACGGGGGGAAAGTAACGCGGAGTCGTGAAATCCTGGGATAGTAGCGCGGCGACGTGAAACCCGAAGCAGCAGTGTGGTGTCACTGGGCGTGATTAGTGCGGGCTTTGTGATCAAAGCACTAGATCACGGAAATTCATTGTATCTTGGAACCAAGGAGTGGTAGATATAGTGAATTGCTCTTGGAGAGAAGAGCAAGTGGAGTAGGAGGATTACACCACCTCGCGAACCACTATAATTGTCTTGTGTTCTTTACTGCTTTCTTTACTTACTGCTCTTTACATAATTACTCTACACAAGATATACTGCTCACACAATCTCACACACACTTTATGTTTATTTATTTCCGCTGTGCACCATACTCTAACAATCTAGTTAAGAGTTTTGGTTTATCTATGGCTTAGCAATTGTTGTGCTGTGCGAAAAAGTTTGAAAGTCTATTCACCCCCCCCCTCTAGACTTTCACCTTACCTCTTTTGGGACCAACACCTAGCAAGACCTCTTGTCTTCATTCCATGCTAGCCAAAGTTCTAAAAACTCTCCAACCTCTCTCTAAAAAAATCCTAGCTTACTCTCCAAGCCAAAAAGGGAACTTCCAAGCTTTGCATAGTCTTCCACCAAGATTCCAACTTTCCAACACTACAAGGCTAGGAATGGTAAGATCTATCCTTCCCTACCTTTTCCTTATAAGATTCCCCCATCTTTTCTCTAAATCTTTCTTCTACCTTGTGGGTTTTAGGAGTTTGTAGAAGATCTAGTGGTGGGTGAAGTGCTAGGTTGATCTAGAGGAGCTTTGGTCTTGCTTTAAGGTTGAAGAAGGTGTTCTTGGTCTACAAGAGGTAACCCATGCTACACAAAACCTATTTTCACTTGATAATAATGATTATTGGCTTCTATGTGACATTCTTGTTGTGTTTGAGTGATTGATGCATTGTCTTGTGGTAATGAATTTTTATCGCTTGTATTTTAGGGTTCTTGAATGCTACTTTATGAGTTATTAATAGGTTCAAGTCATATCTTTGTTGTATGGAAGATTTGGGGTCATTTGGACTTGAACTTGGCCTAAAAAGTGATTTTTCGCGAATGCTGAAATTTTGGGTGCAGGGTGTACCCGCGGGTGGAGCCCTACCCGTGGTTCCCCCGCGGGGAACATGTTTGGGATTGCGGCGATTTTTCCCTTGTGATCCCTTCTTCTTGGTATTTGATGTTTTGACCCCCCATCGTTGAATTATTGAGCTTTTGTGAGTCTTCTTGATGTTTCTTATGTCTAGAACGATGAGTTAGGAATCCACGTTAGGATTTGGTGTCTTGAATCGTGCTTATGATCCAGCCTTGTGATTCGTTGGATTGATGTTGAGTCTTTGTGGTTCATTGGAACTATTTTGGTTTACCCGTTTGATATGCATGCTAGTTTGATGTTGTAATGCTAGTGTGTGTGGTTTGTTCTTTCCTATTGAGGTTGGCAACTTGTGTTGACCATCGTTGGTGTCGGATTGTAATCCTGCCTTGTTGAGTATGGTTTCATATCTTTGTTGTGATCCATTGATTGATTCCTGTGATGAAAACATGGGTATTGGTTGTACCTTGATTGCACAATTAAGGGTATGGGACCTTAATCTCCAAGGTACAGATGTGGTATCCGTTGTTGTACACACTTTGTGTGGAATCTAGGTGTTGTTGTATCTCTAGATCCGTGTGTTTTGACTCTTGATGAGACGATGGATTGATGTGATGAGATGATTGAACTGGTAAAGTGGACAGTGTGGGGACTTATGTGTGAACAGACCGGTAGTGAAGCTCCGGATGGCCGTTTGGTTACTTGTGACTTGTGGGCAACATGGGAAACTCATTCCAGTTGCCAGAGATGGTAGCTAACCCATTGAGCTTGGAATCTCAATAGGTGGTGTATACACTTAAAGTTGCTTGCTCTGTTTCCATTGGGCTGCGGTCCTTGTCATTGCGATGACGCTATGCATGTGATCCGGGTCATTGCGATGACTACGTGGTACATGTTTGTTGATGATTTGGAGCCCTCTACACTGATCCACTATGAATCGAGCCGTGGTGCTGACTCCACGGTATATGACTTGGTGTAATAGTGTCCTATGTGGACTTGGAACTCGTAATGGTGTGAATCTTGCCTTCCATTGCTTAAGAGCATGTCTATTGTGAATCCTTCGTTGTGTGTCGCAAGTTGTACCTTGTTGTTGAGCTTGTTGCTTGTGGTTATATTGTCTTGTTGAGTATGTTGGTCTTTGACCTTTGTTGTGAGTGATTGATGAGTTCATTGATGTTTCCTCTCTCGGCTTTAAAATGATATATATTGTATTCCCAGTTTCAAATGCTTTTGATTATATCTACGTATATATATTATGATACTTAACGCGTGTTGATGGGTTACCAGCATTATTCGCTGACCGGGTGTTATCCCTTATCTTTTACAGGTTGAGTAGCTTTGGAGAGTGCGTTAGTGGCCTGTAGATAGATTAGATCTCTTCCTTTAATAGTTGTTGAGGCCTGTGAGCCTAAGTAGTTGATTTGTTAGACTGTTTAGTGGTTAATGTTTGCCTGTGCACCTATTATTGTGTAGGTGTGGCATAACATCTCCTGGATTGGTGTAGTTAGCTTCCGCTTTTCTTATGTTAATGTTTGGACTGCATCTCTTTTCTAAGCTTTAATTGGTTTTAAAAGTTGTTGAAATTCGGGGGTGTTACAGGTATTGTTGAAACCAAATACGGGACATAAGGGAGAACAATTAAATATTAGGGCATAAAATATTAAATATATACTAATACTGAAGAGCTAATTCCTGATTGCCAAACAAGGACATTGCGAGGTAGTTTTCCACTTCAATTTGTTGTGTGATTTGAATACTCTTTTTGTCAATAAATCCGCCTAAGTAGTTAATATGATTGACTTAATTATATTTTTTTAAACAATTATTATTATTATTATTACTATTATTATTATTATTATTATTATTATTATTATTATATTATTATTATTATTATTATTATTATTATTATTATTATTAAATATATGTATACCCTTAGGTCATTTTACATGTTAATCTAAGCAGTAAAATTTTTCGAATATCTTTTTACCAACCGTTGATATAATTCGCTGATCAAATCCGCTAACGCTAACCGCTAACTGCTGATTGTTAAACAAGGACATTGCGAGGTAGTTTTCACTTCAATTTGTTGTGTGATTTGAATACTCTCTTTGTCAACAAATCGCTCAAGTAGTTAATATGATTGGCTTTATTAATTTTATATATATATATATATATATATATATATATATATATATATATGTATATATATATTTTTTAATTTTTTCATGGCATTAATAAAATACTTGGTAAATAAATATATAACATTATTTTGTATTATAACTTTGATATTTAATTAAAAAATAATGCACAAAAAATATAATAGACAATGTAGTGAATATAATCAATTCATGAATTTGAATGTAACGAATTTGTACATTGGAGAAAAATAAAGACAATATAACTAATAAAATTATTTCTCGTAAATAATTTTTCTTTTTTTGAATAAAGACATTGTAAACACATAATTCTAAATTAAAGAAATGCATATGTATTATTTTTTTATTGTAGCTACTAAATTATTATTTAATTTAATAAGAGTCTGATATAGTACTAATTATGTCAACTTTGATTGGGATGAGTTCGAACCTAAAACCTTTCTTATTGAAATCAATGAGTAAATGAACGGTGAACTAACAGAAATTAACGGAAAAGATAATATTTAACGGAAAAGTTAACGGATAATCATATTCATTAAGGATAAATTAGGAAATCTTAAGAAAAAATTAAAATCTGATCAATCTGAGCCATTCATTTGATTAAAAAATTTGACCGCCATTTTTCTACCCATTATAGGCTTAACTCTCTTGGGCTCTTATTAGTATAGTAGATTAAGGATAAATTAGGAAATCTTAAGAAAAAATTAAAATCTGATCAATCTGAGCCATTCATTTGATTAAAAAAATTTGACCGCCATTTTTTCTACCCATTATAGGACTAACTCTCTTGGGCTCTTATTAGTATAGTAGATAGTAGATATATAGTAGATAATTTATTGAAATGAATAATTTTTTTTTGAATAAAGACATTGTACACACATAATTCTAAATTAAAGAAATGCATATGCATTATTTTTTTGTTGTAGCTACTAAATTATTATTTAATTTAATAAGAGTAAAATAGAGTACTAAATTTAATAAGAGTAAAATAGAGTACTAATTATGCCAACTTTGGTTGGGATGGGGTTCGAATATAAGACCTTTCTTATTGAAATCAATGAGTAAGTTAACGGTGAACTACCAGAAATTAACAGAAAAGATAATATTTAACGGAAAAGTTAACGGATAATCATATTCCTTAAGGATAAATTAGGAAATCTTAAAGAAAAATTAAAATCTGATCAATCTGAGCCATTCAATTTGATTAAAAAATTTGACCGCCATTTTTCTACCCATTATAGACCTAACTCTCTTGGCCTCTTATTAGTATAGTAGATATGTATTATTTTTTGTTGTATCTACTAAATTATTATTTAATTTAATACGAGTAAAATAGAGTACTAAATTTAATAAGAGTAAAATAGAGTACTAATTATGCCAACTTTGATTGGGATAGGGTTCGAACCTAAGACCTTTTTTATTAGAATTAATGAGTAAGTTAACGATGAACTAATAGAAAAGATACTATTTAACGGAAAAGTTAACGGATAATCATATTCATTAAGGATAAATTAGGAAATCTTAAATAAAAATTAAAATCTGATCAATCTGAGCCATTCATTTGATTAAAAAATTTGACAGCAATTTTTTCTACCCATTATAGGCCTAACTCTCTTGGCCTCTTATTAGTGTAGTAGATATGATAATAAATAATAAAGGAATAAGGTTCAAATTGGCCACTGAACGTAACCTGAAAATGCAATTAGGCCACTGAACGAAAAAAATGTGCAATTAGGTCACTGAACACTCCAAATGTATGTAATTTCACCTGATAGCAGGTTACCGTTAATTTTAGCAGGTTACCTGCTTACGTGGCAGCTGAGTTGGCATTTTTAATAATTTTTAATAAAGTTTAATAATAAAGTTTTTTTAAAAAAAATAGTTAAAACAAATTTAATTTTTTTTAAAATTTTTTTATTTATTTTTTTCAATTTTTTATAAAAAATTTATTATTAAAAATTATTTAAAAATTATTAAAAATGCCAACTAAGCTGCCACGTAAGCAGGTAACCTGCTAAAATTGATGGTAACCTACTATTCGGTGAAATTGCATACATTTGGAGTGTTCAGTGGCCTAATTACACCTTTTTGGGTGTTCAATGGTCTAATTGCATCTTTTTTTCGTTCAGTGGCCTAATTACATTTTCAGGTAACGTTTAGTGGCCAATTTGAACCTTATTCCAATATTAAATTATCTTCATCATGTGAATTCTTACAAAATATTTACATTAAAAATTTAAGTGAGAAATTAAAAATATTAGGAGTAAAATTTGGTACTCCAACTACTTTAGTAAATTGGTATACAAAGGCAGGATCAAAATCTTGGTAAAACTGTTTTAGAGTTAATCATCATTTTGTTCCCTCAGCTCAATTGTTTTCTAACTGTCGATATAGTTTTAAGTTTTCAATTTTAATCAATTTGATCCTCAAATTGTTTAAAATTTCATCAATTAAACCCATTTAGAGATCAAAATGGTGATTTCTATATTTTAAAAATTTCGTCAATTTGATCCCTAAAAGAGTTTAATTGGCAAAATTTTAAACAATTTAATGATCAAATTTGTTGAAATTGAAAACTATGAACTACATTGATAGTTGAGAAACAATTAAGAGCATCTCCATCTATTGAGTTTTTGTACAATTTTTAAAGAGACCGTGTAGGAGAGAGACAAAAATGGGAGAGAAAAAGAAAAGGACAAAAAAAGCTTTTGCCAATTAAAAAAAAAAAAAAAAAAAAAAAAAACAACGGTTCAGTCAGAGTGGCCGCGAGAGAAATGCGCGTCCGCTGGGGAGCGAAGTGCGATCCTAACACGCGAGATGTGCCTCTTTTTTTTTTTTTTCTTCTCTTGCAAAATCCATGTATTTACAGGAGAAAATTTTCTTCAAAAACAAAGCTTCCCATTAGCTTTCTTCTTGTAAAGTTAATTTTTTCCTGTAAAAAAAACCAACAAAAATCACAAATATGGATGCCTAAGGGGATGTTTGGATGGATGGAAAAGTTTTTCCATGAAAAATATGTCTTAAAAATGGAGGAAAATGTTATGTTGTTTGGTGTTTGGTTCATTGAATTCATTTTTAATTCGAAAAGGAATTCTTCAAATTGAGGAAAACAAAATCCTTAGTTGGACCAAGGATTTTGTTTTCCATGAAAGATGGGAAAAAAAAGTGATATGGTTCGACTATTTTACCCTTCTTTTCTTTCTTAATTATATTACTCTTATTAATTTGTAGGGGCATATAGGTCTTTATACTTGACAGGGAATATAACCCCGCGGCTTCGACTCCCATATACGTCCGTACTCTCGTTTTGTGGTCGGGTCATGATCAAACGGTTCAAGTCATGGTCAAAGTCAATGGGTCACGTGCCTATATAAAGGGCTTTAGCCCTTCATTTTTTTTTTTTTTTTTGGGGGGGGGGGGGGGGGGAGGGGGGCTCTCCAATATGTACTATACAACACACAAGAACAATGAATAAAAGATCAACTTTGAGCTAATATTCTATTATGTCTACTCTTGATTCAGGTCAAACAGTTCGGATCATGATCAAAGTCTGCGGGTCAAAGTCAGTGGGCCACGTACCTATATAAAGGGCTTTAGCCCTTCATTTTGGGGGCATCTTTTTGCTCTCCATTTCTCTCTCTCTCTCTCTCTCTCTCTCTCTCTCTCTCTAGAATATGTACTATACAACACACAAGAACAATGAATAAAAGAGTCTTTGATCCTCCCAAATGCTCTGTCGGGTCGGGGTGTGGGGGACCCTTAGGGTTGGGGTTCAGCCTTTTAGAAGAATAAAAAGTCTTAGAGTTAATATTTTACTATGGTTCTGTTTGGCAAACCTAGCTGAAAAGCTATAAGCTAGGAGCTGAAAGCTGAAAAGCTATAAGCTCGGAGCTGAAAACTGAAGAGCGGTTAAGCTAGCTGTTATGATTGAAAGTGTTTGGTAAAATTAGCTTTTTGATAAGCTGATGAATGTAAAAAGACTAAAAAGGACATCTTCATAAAATTTAAATTAGTTTGTTTATATATTAAAATTTAACATTTTGAAATAAAACTATTAGCATAATCCTGATCTAGCATCTCATAATGAAGTAGCAATATTGTTGCAAATCTCATAATAATAATAATAATAATAATAATAATAATAATAATAATAATAATAATAATAATAATAATAATAATAATAATAATATTTGCGGTGAAAGTTGCGGATAAAGGAAAAGAGAAAAGGATTTTAATTGGGAAGGGTAAATTATATCATTTCTTTAAAATAATAAGGATAAAGATGGAAACAAAGTTAGGAAGCTAGGAGCTTATTTTGAAACGCTACCTAATGTAGCGTTCCAAAATAAGCTCTTATTTTAAGCTATGGGGCTTATTTTGGGAACATTACCAAACAGAGCTTATAGCTTATTAATAGCTTAAAATAAGTTATACGCTCCTAAATAAGCTCTGCCAAACAGAACCTATATCTACGCTTGATTCATACATACGATATACACTCCATGTACATTGGGTAATAAACCGTATCAATACTTGTTATTCCATACAATTCCAAAATCTAACCAAATAATAGAATTAGTATTCCCAATAAAAAAATTTTCCACCAACCAAATAATAAAATTTATTTTCCTAGTAATTATTTTTTTCATGTAATTTTAATTCCAATTTCCTTAAAGTACTCTTTGCGAACCAAACAAGCCCTAAAAATGTTGATTTCTCCAATGTTTTATGGCCATTTTCAGTACTAAAAGCCCATGCCCATTTCCCGCAATCGTTATATCCTACACCACGGTGCACATAGCATTGTGCGTCGCGCGCCTCCCAAAACGACGTCGTTTTGGGGTAGTGTTGGGAGGCACGGTAGGAAGTTGTTGAGATTATGTGTATTTGTTCACAACGTTATGTGTATTTGTTCACAACGTTATGTGTATTGGTTCATACAGTTATGTGTATTTTTTATACAATTATGTACATTCTTTTTATACAATTATGTACATCCGAATCAGAAAATTTGTGTGTATTATGTTAATAGTTGATGTGTATTATGTTAAAAGTTTATGTTTATTATGTATTATGTTAGATTATGTGTATTATCTTTTAAAAAGAGTATGTATATTTTGTTATATAATTATGTACATTCATGTATAACATTATGTGTATTTTAGTATAACATTATGTACATTCTTGAACAGCGGGTTTTTTTTAAGAAAAAATTACTGCCATTCACTGGGACGGGAAATTTCAAAAAAAAAAAATAATTAAAACAACGTCGTTTTGCATCTGGGCGCATAGTGCAACGCGCGCCGTGGTGTAGGATATAAATTGCCCATTTCCCGAGGTCAATGAGATGAAGTCCGTACTCAGCTTTTAGGCTTGTTAATGTGCCACAACGCCCAACCAATTAACAAACATTTTGGTCAGACCTTACATCGCATTCAAAACCCTAAAACTACATCTACCACCAAAACAACTACATCTACAAAAATATTTCAATAGTACTCTCTTGTATTTAAAGTAAAACTTTGTATATATTATTGACACTCAACTAATATATGCGTAGTCTAAAATTCAATAACTACATTAAACGTTAATTGATACAAAGTTAAGCTCCATAATAGTAAACTCATTAAACTCATGTTATTCAATTTATAACACTTGAACCAGATTAACTATAATAAAAGGAAGAATACTATTTTGGTTTTGTAAAAAAATAAAAAATAAAAAAAATTTAACAAATATGTTACCCAATGATGTGTATGGTGTTGGGAAAAATATATAAACAATAATACAATCAAATTGTCAGTTTAAACTTTTAATTGAGATAAAAAAAATCATTCAATTCATCGTTATATATCACAATTACTTTACATTAATTGATTACCTATAAACTAACTTGTTATATGTCACAATTACTTTAAAGTAATTGATTACCTATAAACGGACTTACCATATCATGAGTTATGTAGAATTATGTTAAACTATAAAATTTTATTTTAATTATAAAAAGTTACTACATACTCCTTCTGTCTCATTTTATCTGACTTTTTTTTTTTGTTTGTTCCAAAATGTTGTCATCTTTTCATAATTGAACATCACCATCATTCTACTTTTTCCAATTTACCCTTATGAGTTTTGCTTCTTTATTGCCTTTATTTATAAAAGTGAAAAAAGTGAGGAACATAATTGAAAAGAGTTAATTCCATTTTGGTCCTAAAAATTTATAGGTGACAGCCACTTTAGTTCTTTTTCAGAACATCCCATTTGGTCATAATATTATTGTGACATGACTATTTTTTGTCCCTCGCCAACAAAATCGTTGAAATGTCGTTAAATACAATGACATTTCAATCTTTTCTATACAAAGTGGGTTGACCCGCTATATTTTTATTTTTATTTTTTTGAAAAAAAATCATAATTGAAGACCTAAATGCCTTTGTATTTTACAACTAATTTTTTACGCGCATTGCGCGATTGGGATAATGCCCAATGTTTTTTTAATAAGTACTTTAAAGTATATTAAGGCAAGATTATATTGCAATTGTTCATGTATAGATAATTGAATGTTGAATTTGCGTATTTAAATATGTAATTCTAAGTTTACAAATGCAAGATCAGATAATATAGTCAAGATTGATTATAATTGTCAATATTATAATTGTATTGGTATGGTTGAAACCAAATACGAGACATAAGGGAGAGCAATTAAAAATTAGGGCATGAAATGTTAAATATATACTAATATTGAAGATGTAATTGCTGGTTGCCAAAGAAGGACATTGCGAGGTAGTTTTCCACCTCAATTTGTTGTGTGATTTGAATACTCTTTTTGTTAATAATTTTCCCAAATAGTTAATATGATTGCCTTAATTATATATATATATATATATATATATTAATATATTAAAACAATTATTATTATTATTATTAAATATATGTATACCCTCAGGTCAGTTTACATGTTAATCTAAACAGCTAAGTTTTTTAAATATCTTTTTACCAACCGTTGATATAATTCGCTGGTCAAATTCGCAAATATAATCCGCTAACGCTAACCGTTAACTGCCGATTGTCAAACAAGGACATTGCGAGGTAGTTCTCACTTCAATTTGTTGTGTGATTTGAATACTCTCTTTGTCAACAAAACCCGTAGTTAATATGATTGGCCTTATTAATTATATTTTTTTAATTTTTTTATGGTATTAATAAAATACTTGGTAAATAAATATATAGCATTATTTTGTATTATAACTTTGATATTTAATTAAAAAATAGTGCACAAAAAGATAATAGACAATATAGTGAACAAATCAATTGATGAATTTGAATGTAAAGTATTTTTACGTTGGAGAAATATAAAGACAATATAACTAATATAATTATTTCTCTTAATTAATTTATTGATAATGAATATTCTTTTTAATAAAGACATTGTAGGGACAATGTAGCGAATATAATTATTATTTAATTTAATAAAAGTCTGATATAGTACTAATTATGCAAACTTTGATTGGGATGAGTTTGAACCTAAAACCTTTCTTATTGAAATCAATGAGTAAATTAATGGTGAACTAACAGAAATTAACGGAAAAGTTAACGGATAATCATATTCATTAAGGATAAATTAGTAAATCTTAAGAAAAAAATAAAATCTGATCAATCTGAGCCATTCATTTGATTAAAAAATTTGACCGCCATTTTTTCTACCCATTATAGGCCTAACTCTCTTGGGCTCTTATTAGTATAGTAGAAATTTAAACAATTCTGTTAATGGATGCCACAATAATATTAGCCCAAATAGGAATCTTTTGAAAATAAAATGACTAAAAGTTTCCAATTAACTCTAATTGAAAAACACATAACATTTACTACTTTAGTTCTTTAAAAAGTGTCCAAAAAGTAAATGTGACAACCAATTAAGGACGGAGGGAGTATATCATTAAAAAAAAAAAAAAATCTCAATTTTTAAACTTTTTTGAAAACTATCATTTTTCATAATACACCATTTTAAAGAGTAAAACATGGATGTGTAGTAGTTAAACCATATAAGTTTAATAATGAAACATTCCTTCTCTTCCACTGTCAAAAATAAAATAAACATATAGTTCACTACATTCTGCTAATTTTACCAAATAATTATATCTTCGGTCTTAATTATAACACCTTCCAGGTTTCTAGAGCTAATTTTTTTAAAGTTTTTTACTAACATTGCTAGGAATGTGTCAAGCAAAGTTTGAACCTTATCTCTAGCGGTCCTCATCAGCTCAGCCAATTGGGCAGATATCATTTTCCTTTGATTTTTTTTATTCTCTCAAAAGATTGAATTCCCAACTCCAAGGCCCCCACACCTTGACCCGATAAAACATTTAAAAAGATGTAAATCACGATAATTCAATGACTCAGCAGACAAAGCCAAATGCCGATGTGCATAAGCGATATGTCCACTTTAAGCATAATCCCCATACTATTACTGTTAAAATTTAAACATTGCCTACTAAACCAGTGAGGTAAGCCCGTGCAGACTCCTTTGATTTTTTCCCTGCAAGAGTAGGTGAGGCATAAAAATAATATGACTGCAAATGGGTAATATTTACATGTTATTGAATGTTGATATTTCCATGCATCTTCCAATAGTAGTTGGTGCCAAATAAGTAAAAGGGGTTTAAATAATTATTTAAATTTTAAACCAATAGCGTGTTTTGATCTAATTTAAGTGCATATATAAAAATAGTATTATTTCTAAAAATATTAAAAAATTATTAAAAAAAAAAATAGTATAACCACATGCAAATATGCAATTGCTAACTTTACACCATGTTACTTCATTAAAGCAATCTTTGCTTTTAGTCAGCAGTATTATTAATTTATTAACAATAATATATAGTCAATTATATAATATAAGAATATGATGATAGCAGAATATATACGCGGTTTCCCTCTCTTCTAAGTTCTAATCCTTATTGCCAACTGCCAAGCCAACTTTGATCTAGACTATTCATATTTCATTCAACTAACATTTGTCAACCAAAAAAATTAAAGTCTTTGTTATACCCGTTAAATGAAAATTATTATATTTGATTATTTCAAATCAATCACAAAAATGACACACGTCCAACTATATCGACTAAGGGGTGTCCCTTAAACATTCAATTGCACGTGTTTATTGACCGACTCACTATCAAACAAGCTAAGCTAATTAGAAGATGATATTTTCTATCTTATGACTATAAATTTAAAAAAGAAATACTTAATACTCTATTCGATCACTATGTTATTTTAATTTACACACATGTCACTTTTTATAGAGTTTGAGATTTGTTTACTAACACGGATATACTTTTAGTGATGAGGGGCAAATGGACAATGGGGGAGATATTCCAAGGTTAGTTTAATCATAAGGAAACTAATAATAACAAATACTGTTGAGGGAAATTCAATGTGTATGTTTTACTTAGAAACAGTTAAGAGTATGATTTACATGACATAGTTTTTAGGCAGCCTATATGCTATTATTTCCTTGATTTAAGCTAGAGTTGTAAATTTAAGTTGTTAGTTGTTAAAGAGAAAATTCATGACCACATGCAAAATGATTTGTGAATTTAGAGATCAAATAAGATGAATTCTGCCCCCTATACTAGGCACGCAATAGTCCGGCGCTTAATTAAGAAGTTGCATTTATAACTCACATTTTAATGGCAATGAAAAAGTTCAAGCTCAGTCAAAAACAATTTAGAGATTGGGCTCCTTGCACAAAAGTGTACCGTTTGTCAACTTAATTCAGATATTAGTTCGGCAAAATTAGAATACTTAGAATATCAAAAGAATATATGTGTGTGTGTGTGAGATGAATTTTTTGGAACTAGTCCAACACTATTGCTTCATGGCTTCATCCGAGCTGAGATTTGTCAACTGGCCAAAAATATTGACCAGTCCAAAGTATGCTGCCAATATATGTTTAACTATAAATACATGCATCTCAGAGCGAGGATTCCCAGATCAACCAATTCTCCAATACATACACTTTTTATTCTTTTATAAAACTATTCTTTCATTGATATAATTTAATCACTTTAATTTGTTGTTTGGGCACCAAGATGATGACAATAAGGTTTGTGCGTGTTTGCTTAGTCCTCTTAGCCGCCTTTGCTTCCGCGAATTCAGTAGACGCTAAAGTTCGGCATTACAAATGGGATGTAAAGTACGAGTTGAAGTCGCCGGATTGCTACAAGAAGCTGGCTATTACCATCAACGGCAAATCTCCGGGACCCACCATCGTGGCTCAACAAGGTGACACCGTTGTGGTGGAGGTCAAGAACAGCTTGTTAACTGAAAATCTCGCCATCCATTGGCATGGCATCAGACAGGTGAGTTTAAGTTATGATTAATTAAGCAGCTCTCTCTCATCTCATCTGGTTTTCCAGAAATTAATTTCATGGTGGTATATGAATTTGTACTGTGTTGTTTTAAATGGTTTCAGATAGGAACTCCATGGGCTGATGGCACAGAGGGGGTGACCCAATGCCCAGTTGTGGCAGGAGACACTCACGTTTACAAATTTGTTGTCGACAGAGTAAGTTAATTGCCACTTTACTGTTTTATCAGATTAAAGAACAAGATTCTTGATCATCATGTTATGGGATTCATAGTGTTGGGTGGAGGCTGATAAAGGTCAAGTCTAAGCACTCGGTGGCTGGATAATTGTTAGGCTGATCGAGATCCATAAAGTGTAAAGGACAAGTCCATTACCCAAGTTGTACCTTAAGTGGTAAGCTAGCGTTTGATTCTAATACATAGTTTGTTGATTTGCAGCCGGGAACATACCTCTACCATGCTCACTATGGAATGCAAAGACAAGCAGGGCTACAAGGAATGATCCGAGTTTATGCCGATTCCGAACCATTTGAGTACGACTATGACCGCAGTATTCTCCTCACAGATTGGTACCACAAGACCACTTATGAACAAGCTACTGGCCTTGCCCTTCCTGCACCTAACTTCACCTGGGTTGGAGAGCCTCAGGTAATAATTTAATTAATTTACTCCGATCCATCAAATTTGTTGACAGAGCTTGCTTATTCAGATTCTAATCTGGTTAATATTTACATACTTATCACCAATTATTTGTAAAATTTTCAGTCACTTTTGATACACGGAAGAGGAAAATTCAATTGTAGCAGTGCAAGCAGCGATGCCGCCGTCTGTGAAGCCACAAATCCGCAGTGTTCGCCGTATTCCATGACCGTTGTCCCCGGCAAGGTTTACCGCCTTAGGATTGGAAGCTTAACCGCCCTTTCGGCTTTAAGTTTTGAAATAGAGGTAAATTATATTAAATTTCGACATCACTAAAAGCGTAAGCGTATGAACAAGGTTGTGTATAAGTTACAAAAACATAATATATATATTTTTTCTTGTTCTATAGGGTCATAACATGACGTTGGTGGAGGCTGACGGCCATTATGTTGATCCATTTGTTGTGAAAAATCTGTTTATTTATTCTGGGGAGACATATTCTGTACTGGTCAAAGCTGACCAAGACCCTTCAAGGAACTATTGGATAAGTTCAAAAATTGTGAGTAGACCCAGCAACACCTCTAATGGATTGGGCATATTCAATTACTACCCAAACCATCCTAAGAGAAATCCCCCAACCACTCCACCTGCGGGGCCGCACTGGAACGACACCGAGCCCAGGGTAAAGCAGAGCCTGGCGGTGAAGGCCCACCCGCGTTTCGTCCACGCGCCGCCGAGAACCTCCGACCGTGTCATCGTCATGCTCAACACACAAAACCAAATCAATGGGGTTAGAAGATGGTCTGTTAATAATGTCTCCTTCAACTTACCCCACACCCCTTATCTCATCGCCCTCAAGCACAAACTCTTGCACGCTTTCGACCAGACACCCCCGCCGGAGGACTACGACCACCGAACCTACGACATCTTTTCCGTCCAAAACAACACTAACGCCGTGGCCAGCAACTCCATTTACAGGCTCAAGTTCAACTCCACAGTGGACATAATTCTGCAAAACGCCAACACCATGAACCCTAACAACAGTGAGACCCATCCTTGGCATTTGCACGGCCACGATTTCTGGGTGTTGGGGTACGGGTCCGACAAGTTCAACCGGTCCAGTGACCCCAAAAACTACAATCTTGAGAACCCGATCATGAAGAACACAGTCCCGGTTCATCCCTACGGCTGGACTGCTTTGCGGTTCCGGGCAGATAACCCTGGGGTTTGGGCATTCCATTGCCATATAGAGTCGCATTTCTTTATGGGAATGGGTGTCGTTTTCGAGGAAGGAATTGAGAAGGTGGGGAAATTGCCTTCTTCGATTATGGGATGTGGTGACAGCAAAGGCTTCGGACGACCCTAGGCCATAACATAGGACATAGACAGATACACTTACATTATATTCTTTTATGAATTTATCTTTTAAAAGACTTTAGATTTATCCTAAAGAAAAAAGACAATTATTTATTTGTCACATGTATGGCGGCAAATCGCTTTCATAAAGATTGTTTTATTCTTTTTCTATTTCATGTTGTAAACCTACAATCTATATATATATATATATATATATATATATATATATATATATATATATATATAATCACACTCAGGTGCAAATGCTTCGCCCAGACGCGAAATAGGAATGAATTCTGTTCGTCCACGTATCCAGATCTAATGGGTTCTTTTTTTATTAAACTTCCTCCATCTCTCTCTTAAAAAAAATTCGTGTTATTTTTATTTTTTTTGTTAATCATGCTATCCCTTTCTCAGAATCATGATGCGTGATGGATAGTATACTAGGCCTGGGCCACATGGACCGGCCTAAGAAAACAATTAGATCAAGGAAGCCTGAGAAAGATACACGACACAGAGTAACTAACCCAAGAGATTGTCAAGAATTGGACCTATTATTCCTAATATAATTAGAATTGGACTTGTTATTTCTAATATAATAGAATTAGGTCTCATTAGTCATTATGTAACTAAGGCTCCCAATATGAGTCAATTTAGAATTCTTATTCCTACCTTGTAGGGTTCTAGGCCCAAAATATGTATAAATATACCCCTCACATAAAGGATAAGAGGCAACTTTCACTTTTCATGAGTGATACTCATTTTTTTTTACAAAGGAAGGGGGACACCCACATATACTATCTACGCCTTCACCAAGGCTCAAACCTAAGACATCCCACATAAGGGGCCAATCAGATACCAGTGGACTACAAGCCACTTGGTATGAGCAATACTCATTAATACAAAGTTCCTATATTTCCTCCATATATTTATCCTATTTTCTTATTATTTTAATTGTAGTGTTGGCTTGCCGTTGACTGCCCAAAAGTCATAAAACCAACATTGGCGTCGTCTTTAGAGATCGATACGAAAAGTTTACGTTCCTTCCTCAAACGTAATACACCAATCGCGAAACCCGGGACCTATTTCGGAGACGATAAAAGAAGGGAGCGACATGCTTCAATTCTAGTTTGGCAGCAAATTGATCTCGGCGGCAAGATTCTTCGTTTGTAGTGACAAAAATTATTCCTAGGTGGCAACGAATTCTTGCAAGCAATTCCTTGGCGCGACGAAATAACCTAGCCGCAACAACTACGATTTTTCAGTGGGCAGTAGCAGTTTATTTTGGGAATTAATTTTTCGGCGATGATTCTCTAGGCATTAATTGTTTCTGCTGTGCTTCAGTTTACTTCCACAACAATAATCTTCATTCTGGCCAGCAAAGCAATTAATTTCTTTTCCATATGGATACGACTAAGGACATCCCAATTTTGAAGCCAAAAATACAAACAGACACGTGATGACTAAGAGGGAATCCAAACACGAGAAAGGGTGTCGTGGGCTCAAATTTTACTGCACGTAGGAGGTTTTGGGTCTTCATACATGAACCTCCATGGTAGATTCAAGAAGAAGAGAGTACAGATAGCCGAGAACCACGCGATCGACCGCGATTGAGCATTTACCAGTCGACATAATAAAAGAAAAGTATTTCTGTTATTATTATTATTTATTTTTTATGATATTTTTATCAACTATTTAATGTGCCCAACTACCAACTTATTCAAATGAAACCAATATTGTGAAAAGTTCTACCCACCACATAATATAGCAAGCTCCGCGCTGTCAACTATATTACATGTCAAGTTCCTCACTCATATTACATGACAAGCTCCACGCTGTCACTCAAATTACATAACAAGTTCTGTGCTGTCACTTCCATTACATGACAAGCTCCATGCTGTCAGCTAATTTACATGGTTAGCTCTGCGCTACCTATAACAATAATGGTAGCAAATGAGTAAGTACGCAGTTGGTCACAAGAAAGGAAGATAGGAACTTCTTAACCTATCTTTTAATCAAGAATCTCATATTTAGTCAAAACTAAAGGCATGACCCTCTAATCAGATGTTATTTATTTATCTTGTAGGAAATAATTACCAAAAGCTTATCGGATAAGAAGAATCACTTGAGATTCAGCCAGAAGGAGTTAATGGCATGAAAGAAGACTCTTTATAGTCCTAAAGATTGCACTCATAGTTGTACTCTTTTTCCCTTAGCTAAGCTTTTTCCTACTGGGTTTTTCATAGACTAAGGTTTTTAACGAGGCAACTAGCGTAATCTGGGCCCCCTACACTCAGCTCTGGCTTAGGGGCTCACCATGGACCGCTTAGTTTAACGGTTGCATTCAAAAAGACCACCACCTAGAAGACTTGACTTTTAGAAGTGAAGAACGGATCAGAGAATATTTTTGAGATACTTTCCTTAGATATCGACTTCGCAAAATCTCAAGAAAGTGAGGGACTAGATGATGGATAGTATACTAGGCCTGGGCCACATGGATCGGCCTAAGAAAACAATTAGATCAAGGAAGCTCGAGAAAGATACACGACACAGAGTAACCCAAGAGATTGTCAAGAATTGGGCCTATTATATTATTCCCAATATAATTAGAATTGGACTCATTATTTCTAGTATAATAGAATTAGGTCTCATTATGTAATTAAGACTCCCAATATGAGGTAGTCTAGAATTCTTATTCCTTGTAGGGCTCTAGGCCCAAAATATGTATAAATAGACCCCTCACATAAATGAGGGGTGGCAACTTTCTCTGAGCAATACTCATTAATACAAAGTTCCTATATTTCCTCCATATATTTCACTTATTTTCTTATTATTCTAACAGTAGTGTTGACTTGCCGTTGACTGCCCAAAAGTCATAAAACCAAACCAACAATGCGATAAACCAGATATTATCAAATTCAAAGTTACTGTATCTCGGTAAACCATATTTAAAAACAATGCACTAGCAGCTTCAATGAGGCCACACTTTGAGTACATATTGTTCAAAGCATTCCCAACACATGCATGTAATGAATTTCCATACCCAAGTGCTGCTGCTAGACTAGCACAAGCGTTTAGCAGCACCGCATATCCATTTGTGGGGACATTTTGAGTGCTTCCTCAAAGCACTCACTCTACAGGTAGTCTAAGACACCACATTTCGAGTTTGCAGAGAGTCAAAGACTTTTCTTGCACAAAACATTTCACAACATTTTCCATACATGTCCATTATTACACTACCAATAAAGAAATCAAACTCTACACTGGACTTCAATAACTTCCATGCACTTGCAAACCAAAATTCAAACTCTTAAGCCGAGCACAGATACTAAAAGCATTAACATATGTGACATTATCCCATGTTAAGCCATCGCCCACCATTCTTTTCAAAATGGCCAATGCTTCACTTACATACTCGCCATCCAAAAGGCCATTGATAAAAGAATTGTAAGTGACATTATCCGATCCTGAATCCAATACCCTCATAGTTCCGTCCACATCTAAAGAAATCGAGTAAATGTTGACAAGCCCATTCTTCACATACTGATGAGACAACAACCCGGACTTCACCAAATACCCATGAAACTGCCGCCACTCATCACACAAACCACTGCTTGATCAAGCAGAAAGAACTGTCGATAAAACATACTCATTGAACATGCACTGTTGGGAGCAGGCGGCCATTGGGGGTTCAGAGAAAGCTTGAAGTTGGAGTTGATCAGGGAGTTTTAAACACTAAAAGGGCTTATCTACTTTGTCCTAACCGAATCATTATAATAGCCTGCCTATTATAATATAATATACGGTCTCCACGACCTTATGATGTCGTCGTATCTATTTATCTATTTCCTATTTACGTTCTTATCTGGGTTTATGATGGATTTAATTAATCCGGGTGGTCCGAATTATCAAATCCGATAATTAAAGAGTAAGGATAATATGGAAAATAAGGATAAAATAAATGCAAAGTAGCGGGTAGATATATGTCGCGGGGACAATATCGTATTGATAATATGTTGTAAGATGATTACAATGGATATTGCTATTATAATAGAAGATTGGACAATGAAGATGCTGTAATTGAACCCGATCACTTATGTCAAAACAATGCAAATATTTATACAAAATATGGGACAACAAACTCTCTTAAAGTCCAATCGTTATGCTATGGACCCGTGTCTAGCATACATTGTGGACACGGTAACGGTGCCGTTAGTGGCACCGTTATCTTTCACAATTGTTTTTTAAAATTTCAGACCGCTTCGTTATAGGAGCATGTGTTCATAATTTTATCACTATATGTTCATAATTGTAAGTTCATAATGTCAGAGCTCTGTGTTCATAATTTCATAACTGTACATTCATACTTCTATAACTGTACATTCATAATTCCGTAACTGTACATTCATAATTCAATAACTTTAAATTCACAATTTTCGAAGCTCTATGTTCACAATTTTAGAGCTCCATGTTCATAATTTTATCACTATATGTTCATAATTGTAAGTTCATAATGTCAGAGCTCTGTGTTCATAATTTCATAACTGTACATTCATAATTCCGTAACTGTGAAACAACGTAAATCCGGATTCTATTTAGGGATTAATTAAGTAATTAATTAATTCTAATCCAATTGGTAATTTAATTTTTTAAATTCTTGAAAATTTAATAGTCGGGGATTAGTAATTGACTAGTCAACCCAAATCAAGATGTTGTACCTAAAGCTTTGTGAATAGTTCCCTTGTTCCCTTACACTTTTGATCTTAGTAAGGGAAAAGAAGACATTTCCCTTATGATTGTATACCAAGCTAACCTAGAAGACATCTTTCATTTCTCTACTAACACTTTGAAATCAAAAGCTCTCCCTTCTCTCTAAAAACCTAGCTAGCTTTCTCTCCAAGCTAAGTTTAGACTTTCCAAGATCTTCAAAGTTTGTCTCCAAGATTCCATGTGACACCCCGAAATCCAAATTCAAATAATAGATTAATTGAGTAATTAATCCTATTTCACTTGAGGATTTAATTCCTAAAATCCTGAAATTTAATACTTGAGGACTAGTATTTGACTAGTCAACTTCAAAGTCAAGTTGTACCTTGAGCTTTGAAGGGAGTTCCCTTGTTCCTTACACTTTCTAATGTTAGTAAGGGCATTCTTGACCTTTCACCTAGTGTTAGTATTGTAACCTAATCTAGTAGACATCTTCATTCTACCCCTTACACTTTCTAAAAATTTAGCTCTACCTTCTCTCTAGAAAGGTGAGTAGCTTTTCCTCCAAGCTAAGTAGAGACCTTGTCAAGACATCAAGAGTTGCTTCCAAGATTCAACCTTTCACCTATTTGGGCATCTAGGAGGGTAAGATCTAAGTCTATCTTGTGTTTTTGATTCCATCTTAGGTGTCTTTTTCTTAAAGGTAGGATCTTTATGATCTTTTGGTTTGTTCTTGAAGTGGGTTTGGAAAGTGAACCTTGTGAAGGAGCTTGTTGAGGTGTAAAGTGAAGTCTTTTAGTCTACAAGAGGTAACCCATGCTCTACAAAACCTATTTTGCTTACCTATATGTGATTTCTTGGATTCTACTTGTGTTTTGCTATGAAATGTGAGTGTTGATGCATGATCTTGTGAAAATGCATATCTAGAGCTTGTGTTTAGGGTTCTTGTGTGCCATTGCTTGGCATTTCCTATGATTCAAGTCATTTTGTTGCATTGGGTGAGATTTGGCATGTCTTGGACTTGAATTTGAGTTTGGAGAAGAAAATCCGCGAAGTGTTGATTTGTGGTACAGGGTTGTACCCGCGGGCGGAACGGTGGGCAGGGGTCCAACCCGTCGCCCACCCGCGGGGTACAATGGCGGAGTAGACCTGTACCCGCGGGCGGAACCGCGGGTAGAGGCCTACCCGCGGGTACGTGTGTGGTGATGTTTGGGGATTTGTTACCCGTGATTCTTTTGACTCGGTATTTGGTCTTTTGACTTTCCGATGTTCTTTTGTGGAACTATTTGAGTGTCTTCTTGATGTTTCGTATGCCCAGAACTATATGGTAGGTATCCATGTAGGGCTTTGGTGTCTTGAATCGTGCTAAGTGTTCAACATTGTGTTTCGTTGAACTGTGATGTGTCTTCTGTGTTCCTCGGAACTACCTTTGGTTTATCCGTTTGATAAGCATGCTGGTTTGGTGTCTAAATGCTAGCATGTGTGTTGTTTGTACCTTCCGATTGGTTGATGATAACTTGTGTTATTCATCGTTGTTGTTGTGGGCTGTGACCCATTCCTTGATTGAGTGTGTTTCATACCTTCGTTGTGATCCGTTGATTGATTCTGGTTGAAGTGTGATACGTGTGTGGCTTTTCCTGGATTGCACGATTTGTGGTATGGGACACTAGTCACCAAGGTATTGCAGCGGTCCTCGTGGCGGCCATGATGCGTTTATGGAGTTGTCACCTTTGTGTAAGGTTCACGTGTTTTGGGAGAGGCATGTGTTGCCGTGTGTGTGATCGGTACCCTCGTGTACTATGAAATCGGTGGTTCTGTTGGAGAGGGGACGACCGGTCCTCGGAGGAATAAGGTTTGGACTTGGTGTACAGGGGTCCTGGAGGTAAAGGTTGGAACTAGACATAAGGTTGGGGTAGCCATAAGGTTGGAACCGGGCATAAGGAAGGCATATCAACTCGTGACGTGTGATATCACGAGGGCTTGTATAGCCGTGGTTGTGTGTTCTCTTCTTGTGACGTGTGTTGTCACAAAGGCATGTGTGGTTGGGCATGTGTTGCCATTTGTCATGTCTTTGTCCTTGTGTTGTGATATCCTTTGTGGTTTGGGATGTGTTCCCGTGTCCTTGTTGAGAGTATTGAGTCTTGTGTTGACTATTGCTCTCGGTTTTGTACTTATATACTTATGTATTCCGTTTCGAAAATGGCTTTATAACTTATATCTATCTATGTATGATATTTCACATGTATTGGTGGGTTACTAGAATTTTTCGCTGACCGGCGTCATCCCATGTTTATTTGTGTTCTTACAGATGATGTCTAACGAGAACGGAGTCTAGTGCCCGATAGTATAGTACCTTTTTATTGGCTTTACGGCCTGTGAGCCGATGTAGTGATAGACTTATGAGTTTTGGGATAGTTGGATACCATGCAGATTTGGCCATAGCGTTTATCATTGTTGGTAAACGTGGCATAACACCCCTGTTTTGGATTTACTTTTATCCAGTTACCTTTTTACCTTCCGCTGTGCGGGCATGTGTTAAGGCTTTTTATATAGCATGTTTGGGGGGGGGTTACAGTTGGTATCAGAGCCTAGGTTTGAACCTAGGAAGAGTTAAGTCTAGACTTTCTAAGCGACCTTAAGAAGCTAAGTGCTAGGCTTAGGACTCTAGGTTGCGCGGTGAGCTGTGTGTTGCTTTCTGTTCTTTGCTTGTTTGCTATCTTTGGTAACCGTAATGTTGTTGTAGAAGTTGCGATGCCTCCTTGTCCCCGAGCACGCACCCGGAGACCCCGACCAACGAGCAGCTCGCTCAGAATCTCTACCAGTTGACACAGACCATGCAGACGCTCAGTGAAGCTTTGTTGAACAACAATCACGTTGTGCTGCCTCCTCCCCCTGCTGGGCACCGTGATGTAGGTCGTTTGGTGTCGGGACATCGACCGCCAACTTCGCCGGCGAGGAAGACCGGTAGTCTTGGAAGAATGGCTACGGGTGTTTGACAAGATCTTTACCGTTGTGGGTTGCCCCGAAGAGAGGAGAGTGGAGTTAGCAACATTTTACTTTTACCATGAAGCGGATTTGTGGTGGGTCCATGAAGGTCCGTCTCTTCTTGAAGAACCCGAGTTCGACTGGACCGCGCTCAAGGACAGAATGCGCGAGAGGTTCTACCCAGCACATGTGCGCCGCCATGTATGATGAGTTTCTCCACCTGCAGCAAGGGTCCATGTCTGTGGTTGAATACCACACGCGTTCTTGGAGTTGGCACATTTTGCGAGGATGCTTGTTCCTACAGAACTCGCTAAAGTCGA